>NC_059415.1:12065640-12410002 GCF_905220565.1 Melitaea cinxia
CCCGTCAAATTATCTTCTAACGAAAGACATCCTAAGTGGTTCTCCCGAGCGTTAATCAAAGTCCTAAAAGAAAAATCTAAATACTATAAAAAGTTTAAGACGTATGGTAATAGGTCTGACGAAGAATCTTTTCGGATTCTACGTACTAGAGCCAAAATCTTGGAACAGGAATGTTACAGCCGATACATGCGATCTATTGAAAGTTCAATTACAGAAAATCCGAAATACTTTTGGTCGTATTATAAATCAAGGTCGAAGTCTGCAGCCATGCCAAGTGTTTTGGAATACAATAACGATTTACTCAATACAGGTGAGGCTATTTGCAATGCCTTTTCCTCGTTTTTTCACTCAACGTTCCTCGCTTCTAGTACTTTCTCTCCTGACTTAAGTGAAGTCACGGCAGTAACCACTCCAAGTGTCTCAGATATTTCAAGCATAACGGTGAGCCCGAAGATAGTCGTAAAGATGCTGCTTAAACTAGATGTTTCTAAGTCGGCTGGACCTGATAAAATACCTGCTTGTTTTTTAAAAAAATGTGCAGTATCGCTTGCTTTCCCTGTCTATCTACTATTTAAACGTTCCCTCAAAGAGTGTGTTGTGCCAAATATATGGAAGTCTGCCTATATATCACCTGTTCATAAAAAAAGCAGTAAACAGAAAATAATAAACTATGGGCCTATCTCAAAACTCTGTATTTTAGCAAAGTTATTTGAGAAAATTGTTTATGATCAGATTTATGCAGCGCTCCAGGGGTCTTTTAGTCTCAATCAACACGGCTTCTTGAAGGGTCGGTCAACTGTTTCAAACTTAATTCTTTTTAATGATTTTTTATTGGCTGCTATGGGGGATGGCGCTCAGGTAGATGTAATCTATACTGACTACAGTAAAGCATTCGACCGGATACACCACAGACTCCTCCTAAACAAGTTAGATCAGGCCGGTATTAGAGGTGACCTGCATAGATGGTTCTCTTCGTATATAGATAATCGCTCTCAGGCGGTCGTTGTCAACAATTATATATCTGGTTGGGTGACTATTCCGAGTGGAGTACCTCAGGGATCGTTGCTTGGTCCATTGTTGTTTGTAATTTTTGTTAATGATGTTAACTCCTGCCTCCATTCGTCTCAATTGCTCTGTTTCGCTGACGATATGAAGATATTTTCCAGAGTCGTAAGTGAGGATGATGCCAATAATCTACAAGCTGATCTCTTGAGACTTGAAAATTATTGTCGCAACAATCTCTTGGACTTAAATGCCTCCAAATGTAGTGTTATAACGTACACCAGGAAGAGAAACACTTTAATCTTCGATTACACTTTGAATGGTCAAACACTTCAGAGAGTGAGTTCTATTAAGGACCTTGGAGTAATGCTAGATTCTAAGCTTCTAGTATGATACTCACATCAACAGTATCATAACCAAAGCATCTAAGGCTTTAGGATTCGTGATGCGAACTTCTGTGGATTTCAATGAAATCAAAACTATAAAAATATTATACTGCTCACTAGTCCGGAGTCATTTGGAGTATGCCTCCGAGGTCTGGAACCCCAAGTACGGTACATACATCGCGCCTCTTGAGAACATACAAAGAAAATTTATTAAATTCATATGTTTCAAATCCAATCAACCATATAACTCGAAGAACTATCTGCAACTTTGCAAAAAATTTCATATTCTCCCACTTGAACTAAGACGTGAACTTAGTGACTTAATCTATCTTTTCAAAATTACAAATAACTTAATTGATTGCCCTGATCTTTTAGCCAAAGTCTCTTTAGGAGTTCCTACTAAACTTTTTCGTAATAATCCGTTAGTGCACACACCGCTAGTTTCCACAAACTATATGCTGTAGCATATATTTTTAATAGCACGTAGTTTTGTTCCTGCTGATGTATAATAGCACAGTTATGCATTAGCGTTGCTATTTACTTTCTGTAGGCGACTGATTTAATTTTTTGGAATACCCTCGTATCGTATTACGTTGCGGTTCACCTTAGGGGGTAGTTGTGTCGCGACACTGGGTTTGCTGTATATAAGGCTCAGGACGTGTGTTGCGGCCTTTTTGCTCTTTTCTTTTTTTGGGTTAGATTCTCTCGCCGTCTTGGGATCTAGCTGCAATTTATTGTGGGTGAGTCATTGTAGTTCTTATAGGTTTAAGCTTTGCTTTAGTGTAAGGTGATTTTGTGTGTTTTGAAAAAAAGAAGATTAAGATTCTGTAGGATTTTTTTTTTACTCTCTCTCTTGTGTCTCGTGTTAGGAGTTGTGGGTGACTCTCTAACCCAGCAAGCAATTTTTTCTACACGTAGCACTGGCGCCCAGCGTAAATTCTCTAATATTTAAAATTATTTGTTTGTCGGTGAATTATTTTAATTATTTTATTTTGTAGGGTATCGCATTGGCACTCAATTTTTTTTTTTTTTTCTTATTCCTGGCAAGTGGTTTTCTCTGGGTATATAAAGGGTCTTGTCCTTGTGTCTTTGTGTGTTTTGTGTTTTGTGAATTGTGTTAAATTATTACTTTTCATTTTTATTAATTAAATTTGATTTTGAAAATGATGATGAAAATTCATTTGTCTGGCGGGCGGGTAGTAAGTTTAATGCATATTCTAAAAAATTTGACTTAGACTTATTTAACACTAGCTGTGCGGCTGCAAGGAACCTAATTAGTAATTCTTTCTTTAATAAGTAATTGTGTAGTTTTAGAATTTTTCATATGCATATTTTTAATGTGAATGTTTCTACTAGTTTGACTGCACCTAACTCTGTTTACTGACATCATTTTACTAACCACATTTTGTAATCTACACGTGTTATTGTTACTACGGCTTATATGTAGCGTAAGTTTTTCTTTTTAATATTCTGTGACTACCAGTGGGGAACTATTGGTAGCTTTTTATTTCTATAATTGTGTACATTGTATTTCTCAGCTGTTGTTCCTCCCAAAAAATAAATAAATAAATAAAAAAAATAAATAAAATAAATCTTTCATTATATTTTTTTACTTGATATGTATTTTAATAGAAAACTAACATAATTAAAGTGGTAGCGTAACGTTGAAATTAAGCCTATAACTTTTTTCTCGCAATTTCAAAGCGAGGATGTATTTGTTCCATGTCGATGGTGCCATTTTCGAAGTTGTTTAGGACTAAGTAGACACTTAAGCCATACTATCGAAAAATGCCACAACTTCACGAAGAAAGCCGATAGGAGGATTCGGTTGAGCTGGCGCAGGCTCCGTTGAGTCTGTTCAAAGATTCTGCAATGCATAAAGACAAAAGTCTTCAAGTAATGCGTCCTGCCTGTTTTAATATACGGTGCTGAGACTTGGAAACTAACGATGGGACTAGTCCGCAAGTTTTGAGTCGCTCAATGTGCAACGGAACGGGTTATACTTGGGATCTCTCTCAAAGATAAGATCAGAAATGAGATTTTGCGCGCGAGTATGAAAGTAACCGACATAGCCCACAGAATTAGATATTCTAACTCTTATAATGTTGCCAGTGCCATCAACCTTATTAACACTAATAATAATCGAGGTGTGTTGCCATATACAACAGTGGCAGTGCCCCGGAATGGAGACCGCCTGTTGGCAAACGCAGTGTGGGACGTCTTTAGCCCGCTGAAACAACGATCTATTTAAAGTTGCCGCTTGAGACTGGTTGAGGATTGAGGAAAACCGGGATGTTGTCGAGCAGTAGACTAGAGTAGACTGATGTGATGATGATAATGGAGGTGTATTTTTCCGAGTTGAACGAATGTAACCCATATTTATGCTATATGTTATTGCAATCGGTCGAACGGTTGAGCTGTGAAAATGGAATAACGTACTAAATTCACTTTGTAATCTCATATTGATAAAAAAAGGTACGCAGTGAAATTTAAAATGATAAAATTTTATTTTTTTATATAACTCGACCGGCAAACAAGCGTACAGCTCACCTGATGGTAAGCGATTACCGTAGCTTATAGACATCTGCAACACCAGAAACATCGCAAGCGCGTTGCCGACCCTATCTTTAACCCCCCCCCCCCCTCCCCAAGAGCTATGGTCACTACTCACCAACAGGAACACAACAGTGCTTGGAACAGTGTTATTCAGCCATGATCTTCTGTAAGGTCGGGGTAATACCAAAGTGGGGCTGCTCCCCATTTTGAGCAGAAAATTTCCTGCTGAGCCCTACCTCAGTAAAACCGCTTACTACTAATTCTGAGGTATGTGCGTGCCAACTTTCGTATCGCTTGATTCAGCGGTTGAAAAAATAAAATTTTACACCTTTCAAGTCTGTTTTTTGATAAAGCACAGAGCTTATTACAATGATATTAAAAGTCCATACAAAATTGTTGTACCAACTTCTTCAAGTTTTGTTTCTTTTCGGTCACTTGTCGACTATGCCGACTTGAATAGAACAAAATTATTTGGGATTCTTTATTAAAGTAAGTAAAACTTCATTTAACTTGATAAAAGTTTATTATATTTTAAAGAGTAGATACAGTAAAGCACTACACGTATCGCAATGAAAACCTGCAACAATTCCTTTACAAAGCAACATTATAATTATAAAATACATTAATAAATTAATGTTCTAGTATAATACACGTTTGAAACGATAATAAAATAAATCATGTCTAAAATAGTAGGGAATTGAATTGTAATTCCGAAACTTGATATGGTATTTTGACCAGATACATTTTGAGACTTTTAAATAATATTATTGAACTGTAATACATCATGGGAATTATTCTATTTTAACGGAATTCTACAATCATATTTGAATTTTTAATTACATAGTTAAGATCGGAATATCATCCTGACATCATATGACATTCACACTTGCTTTGTTACTAAACCTAAACTGTCAAAAACTGAACAGAGAACTACAATTTTTAAACGATTAAAAGGAAATACAAGCATCAGGACGAAAGATCAGTGGTAGACAATTACGATTGTAATGGTTAGTTGTTTGTTTTATTATCCCCGCTAAACTGAACTTGACATTTTTACACCAGATACGTCAAAAACAGTTATGATGTCAGTACCTATCTATAGTCTGGCATTTCCTCATAACTGCAAAGATATATCTAAAGTTGAGCAGTTCAACCTATAACTTACATTTGGAACATATTGTCAAAGTTTAAGTAAACCTCAAACACATTTCTTTTATACAACTAGGTTGGCAAACAAGCGTACGGCTCACCCGATTATAATTTACGCCTGCAATACCAGAATCATCGCGTGCGTTGCCAACCCTACCCCCAATCCCCCCTGAAGCTCTGGCCACCTTACTGACCACAATCCACAGTAACGTAAACATAATAAAACTTAAATGTCTATCTGTCCAGGGGCACTTGGAAATTGACAAATCCTTGGAATGAAAATTGCCATTTTCAGATAACATGTATAATTTGACAGATTGCATTAATTTTATTATTTATCTCGTCTCTAATTCAATAAAACAACTTTTCAATATGAATATCAAGGCAAACAACATTTATAATTTTTTTGTCTAATATACATTTATATTTATTCCTATCTCAATTTGTATAGACTCTTTATACCACTGTTTCTAGTTTGAGAATCTGTTTTATTCATAATATTATGACTGTCATTCAGTTTGAGACCAAAGCTAGCAATAGAAATATTTTGTTATATCAATTCATATTGTAAATAAATCAGTACCTCATCTAGTAAATACCAGTCAATTAAAATTTTAGTTTAACATTTGGCTATACCCGAATTTTCGCTTAACCAGTCAACGTATTAATGTCAAAGGCTCTGGTCCCATTTTACTACCCACTTTAGGAATTTTTTATGTTATTTATGTATAAATATACCAATTATCAATAATATTATCATAAAATCGTAACAATAACAAATCAGATATGCAAATAGGTAATTAAATGAGCAAAATATAATATATTGAGATCTAATTAATTATCAATTTATTTTATTGAATTATGCAACATTATGGACAATAAACTAAGATAAAGGAAGTTAGATATCTGAATAATACAACAGCATGACAATAATATGTAATTCATCAATCATTTGTTTCGCAAATCCTAAATTTCATTTCAGTCAGGTACTAAAATTCCTAAATGAGTTCATGAAAGATATGGAATTATGAGTGATTACGTTGTGAATTAAATACAACTATCGGAACAAATAAATACATATATTTAAGATAATCAGAAACATTCAGTCTTCCAATCCTGCACCATTCCAATGATCCCCACTAAATTCTAATTTCCGCTCCACTCCGCTGACCTACACATATCGGCAAGCAACTCATCGAACTCCTGTAACGAGCTTTCGTGTTCGGCTAGATCTTTTGAAAGTTCTTCGCTCGTTATAACAGACTCCTGAAAATCTATTGTCATGTCTTTTTCTTGGTTAGCATTCGGATATTTTAAATGAGGCGCATTAAATAACTCCTTATAAAATTCAGCTAAATCGCGAATAGGATGGTCATCGGCGAATGGAAAGTGCAATAATTTTAGTGGCGGTTCATTTTCATTTCGAAGTCCAGAAAATTTCTTCGGTGGTAATTCCAAGGTAGTTGGGCTCTTTGGAATGTCACTCCTATCTAAATCTTGGGTACTCTTGCAATCTGTCACTGTATCTTCGGGTGTTTTTGGTCTCGGTCGACCTCTGTAGACGGGTATCGGTATATCCTCAAAAAAATCTTTTACAACACTCTTGATAGCATTCTCATCCACAAACGCTGCTAATCGTAGAGGTTTTTTTAAATCAATTTCCGTGTCCTTTGGTTCTTTTTCCCTTTTCTTTTTAGATTCAAGAATCACATGTTTGGGACTCAGTTCAAAGTGGTCGCTTTTGACCAGAAGCGCAGAATTGTCAGTTACAGATGGATTAGGAGATATCGAAAAGTTTGTTCTAAAGGACACGGAAAAACAAAGTCCTCCCAAGGGGGTTTTCAACAAACCGGCCTCTAGTTTCCTAACCGAATCGCCGAGTGACTTAAGTCGGGGTTCCCCGTTGTATACTCTGTATAATATAGTAAAAGATTCAGTTTGCTGTTTCCTTGATAAATGATATGCAGGAGTTATTCTTGTTATGGTTATCAAGGACTTGAGGAGTATTCCCATTCGGAAGTATACCGTATTCATAGCTTTAAGTGAAGTATCAAACTGTGTATCATCCAGTCCCAACGTCCACAATTCGAGAACCATATCGTCTCCATCTTCAGTTTTCACAGAAATTTCTACGTGAAGTTGCGATCTTATTGTTTCTAGAATTAGATGCGACGGTAACGCTTCTTTAGTAGCCTGTATGACTTCCGGCGCATCTGGTATCTGTAGGTTAAACCAGTCCGAGTCTGATGTACTTGTTTTTGTATTAGGTTCTATTTTAACTCCTTTTCTCGATTCAACGATGACTTGAACTCCTTTGTACGCAAGGAATTTTGCGAACTTTATGAATTCGTGCTTGTCACTTATGTTTGAAAAGCCTGCGTCGGGCGCCATACTTTTCTTTTATTATTTATAAGAATAGAATATAAACCACACTAAAGACACAATCTAAAGTCTATTTATAATGTTTAATAAAATATTTTATCTATCCCTCGTCAGCAATGCAAGTTTCCACGAGGTCTCTTAAGTTTGGATTTTCCATCGCTGCTGCAATCCTCTCTTTATCGTTGATCTGTTTGTTAACTGTAACAAAGAAATTATAACTTTATTTATTTACTCGTCATTTTACACAAAAAGAAACATACAATTTACATATATATATATATATATATATATATATATATATAAAATCTTTTTTTATTCGATTCTTATTGCTAAATATGTTGCTATGCTCAAAACTCGAAAATGCATATATCAATTCGACTAATAATTTTTTTACTGTTCTAATCATCATTACAGCCTATACAGTCCACTGCTGGACATAGGCCTCCACAAGTTTACGCCAAAAATAATGTGAACTTATGTGTTTTGTCCATTGTCACCACGCTGGGCAGGCGGGTTGGTGACCGCAGTACTGGCTTTGTCGCACTGAAGAAGCTGCTGCCCGTCTTCGGCCTGTGTATTTCAAAGTCAGCAGTTGGATGGTTATCCCGCCATCGGTCGGCTTCTTAAGTTCCAAGGTGGTTGTGGAACCTTGTTATCCCTTAGTCGCCTCTTACGACACCCACGGGAAGAGAGGGGGTGGCTAAATTCTTTAGTGCCGTAGCCACACAGCACTAAAGAACAGCACTGTTCTAATACTTTGAAGAAATTTCTTGATCAATGGTAACATTAGTAAAATAGCGCAGAAAATTAAACAATCTTGAAAATGTAACAAACATTTCAACAAAGTTTTTGACAATTCACAAGACAGGACAACGTTCGTACTTTTGGGTTGGGTAAACAGGTACAGCAATATTTTCCGTACAATCAACGTAAAGGTTATAATGTGAAAAAACAAAGAAGCAATAAATACATAATTTACACCTAATGATTTATTTTTCAGTGCGCTTCACAGTGCTGTAATTTGAATCAATGATCCTAGAATATATCTATAAAATATATCTATAAAATATATAATATATATCTATAAAAGATGACTTCGAATAAATGTTCTGGTTGTACGGAAAATTTAAAAGCAGATGATGGAATCCAATGTTCACGTTGTGTTGACAAATACCATTTTAGTTGTCTTAATATATCAGCTGACAAATTGAGAACGTTTTCGGATTCATATAAAGCTACCTGGATATGTCCGTCGTGTCGCTGCAAGGAACCTAAGAAAGACAACACTCACACATCAGTCCGTCCTACAGTGTCTCCTATTAACAATACTCAATTGTATGAAAATGTAACAGTGCGTGCTAAGTCAAAGTCCTCTGTCTCTAACTGCAGTTGTATATCCGCGGATAGTATTCGTGAAATCATACGAGATGAGTTACGTTCAGCTCTTAATAATCAGTTAATTGAAATAAAAAACCAAATTTCTGCATTCGACCAGTCGCTGAGTTTTTTGAGTACGGAATATGATTTAATTAAGAAGGAGCTCGAAGCACATAATAAATATATTATTGATTTGCAAAAAGAAAACGAAATTCTCCGAACCTCTACTCGTGAGCTAACACACCGATTCAGGCAAATAGATCAGCAGTCTCGCGCGTGTAATATAGAGATCCATTGCGTTCCTGAGCATCGCAGCGAAAAAATTCTTAACTTGGTTCAACAACTAGGTAAAACGATTAACTGCCCGCTTAGGGAGGAAGATATATATTACTGTTCTCGCATAGCTAAAATGAATAGCAGTAACCCTAGGCCGCGCTCAATTCTTGTTCGTTTTAGTAATCCCCGTTTGAGAGACACTTTCTTAGGAGCAGCAATTACTTTTAACAAAAAGAACCCTAAGGATAAGTTAAATACTAGTCACTTAGGTATCGCTGATGAGAAAAGAGCCTCAATTTACATTGTGGAAAATCTTACTCCGGAAAACAAAGCCCTACATGCCGCTGCACGTCTTAGGGCTAAGGAACTTTCTTATAGATACGTTTGGGTGCGTAATGGCAGAATATTCATGCGCAAATCAGAAGGTACTAAATTTATACTAATCCAAGACATTATAACCTTAAAGAGCTTGAATTGAAATAATAACTATAATTGTATAACGATTTAGTTTTAAGCTTCTGAATTCGATTCTCTTAAAGTATATTATCAAAATGTTAGGGGCTTAAGAACTAAAACAAATGAGTTCTTTGGTAATTTGGTGTGTAATGACTTCGATGTTGTAATCTTGACGGAAACTTGGTTGAACAACAGCATTTTCGATTCGGAATTATTCGATAACCGTTATGTGGTGTACAGAAGGGATCGAGAAACTTCCGGGTTCCATTCTAATAAAAACGGTGGAGGCGTCCTTGTAGCTATATCTACCAATTTTAATAGTAAACGTCTCTCGGCATGCGAATCGAAGTGTGAAGATATTTGGATCTCGGTGGAAATATTAAATGGAAGCGGCGTTAAAAGTAATTTATTGATATGCGCGGTTTATCTTCCTCCTCCTGTCCAAAGACATGTTCTCGACGAATTCATCGACAATTCGAATCGTGTGCTGGTTGACTATCACTTAAACAGTGTATTGATTGCTGGAGATTTCAACCTAGGTAATATGACGTGGCCTCTAGATGTCAATGGCGGTTCTAACAACACTAGTGTAATGTATACTAAATTGATAGATTTTATGTCATTAAATTCACTTTCTCAATATAATAATGTTCTTAATAATAATAATAAATGTTTGGATTTAGTTATGTGTAATACTACTGTCATTGATTTAAAAGTTAATACTGCGCCACTATCGATAATTGATTCTCATCATCCTCCTTTACAGTTGTTTTTGCCCTTTAGTTCATCAAAGAATTTAACCCATAATACAGATGCTCGCTTTTGTTTTTTCAAAGCCGACTATGAAGGTATAATCACTGAACTTGATCACGTTCGTTGGAATGAAGCTTTGAGTGATTGTCCCTCGGTGGACGACATGACCTCCACTTTTTATGATATATTGCATGGCATTATTTTAAAATATGTACCTAAACGTAAACCTTCTAACAATAAATATCCAATTTGGTATTCTCGTGCCTTGAGGATCTCTCTGAGGGAAAAATATAAACTTCGGTTGAAACTGCGTAGATATAACAGTAATCCATTAGACCAACTGACATTCAACTTACTGAGGAAAAGATGTTTAAAGCTCCAATCGTCTTGTTATAAAGATTATAAAGAACGGCTTGAATCTCTATTACGATCAAACCCAAAGTTTTTCTGGTCTTTCTACAAAAGTAAAAAACAGAATAGCAGCATGTATCCAGCCCAAATGACCCTTAATGATAAAACAGCTAATAATGGTCCCGACATCTGTAACCTTTTTGCTGATCAATTTTCTTCAGTATTTTGTAATGTTTGCAATGGCACTGAAAGTTCTTTTTCTTCTGAAGCGAGCTTTTCTAATAATTTTTTAAGCAGTGTACACGTAACCCCTGATACAGTGCACAATGTGATAAAAAGAATGGACCCTTACAAGGGTGCAGGTGCAGATGGTATACCCGCTATATTTGTTAAAAATTGCGCCTCTGCTCTTTCTTATCCGCTTTCTATTATTTATAATACATCTCTATCCACCGGAACTTTTCCGACAGTTTGGAAGAAGGCTAGAATTGTCCCACTATTAAAGAATGGAAGTACAGAGTTGGTTGGTAATTATAGACCCATCGCTATTCTTGCAGTTTTTGCAAAGATCTTCGAAAAGATTCTGTGTCCCTTGTTGCAATTTTATTTATTTTATTTTATTTTCAAATTTTGAAAACTTACAGCTAAAATACAAATATAAAAAAAAAACAATGATCAAGTTACGGCCAATTACAAGTTTTCGCAAATAGTATGTTGGACATATGGAATAAAATCAATTTAATATAAGATCGAAAACAATAACTACGCAAACAACTCCATATAACGGCCAAGAACACACCACTTCTGAAATAAATATATTACCGTTGATTTGCGAAAAAATCGATACACAACGCTCTTTTTAGTCTTGTCACAGTTGTGCTAAATATATCAATATCGACCCTCCGGCACACCGCATTGAACAACCGACAAGCTCTGATCATGAATGAATTCTGCCTATAGATACTACGGGTGGCAGGAGTGTAAAGAAGATCATGTTTTCGTAATTGAGCTGATGGTACGCGCAGTCCAATTCTGCTCACCAGCTCGGCTACATCCGTCGACCCATTCGCAATTTTAAATAAAAAGGCAATATCCGCTATTATTCTTCGCTGTCGCAAAGGAAGTAAGTGAAACTTTCGGCATCGGCTGAAATAGTCCGGCGAATATGTCTTGGAACGATATTGTATGAACCTTAAGAACTTTTTTTGAATATTTTCTAAACGTGAGATATATATATCATAATTAGGGTTCCACACCTGAGAAGCGTATTCGAGGTGACTACGGACTAAGGCGCAATATAAAATTTTGATCGTTTTAATGTTTTTAAAATCTTTTGATGACCTAATGATGAATCCTAGTGCCTTATTTGCCTTACTAACTATGTTTGAAATGTGTGCATCAAATAAGAGCTTTGAGTCGAATGTTACCCCAAGATCTCTGATAGCGTTAACTCTAGTTATTGCGATACCAGATAATGTGTATTGGCAAATTATTGGTTTAGGTTTGCGTGTAAAAGTACAAACATAGCATTTTGAGATGTTCAAGTCCAGTTTGTTCTTTGTACAGTAAATTCGGAACCGATCCAGATCGCCTTGCAGGTCAATAGTATCCTCATATGAACATATTTTACGAAGTATTTTCATATCGTCTGCATACAAAAGTATTTTTGACGTACGAAAACAGGATATGACATCGTTTATAAATATATTAAATAACAGAGGTCCTAGCAAGGACCCCTGTGGAATTCCTGAGGGGATACACAAAGACCTCGTCGAGGAGTAACCGTTAAGTACGACAACTTGACTTCTGTTCTCAACATATGATGAAAACCATCTATACAGATTACCGCATATACCCATATGTAACAGTTTCTGTCTGAGAATAAGATGATCTATTCTATCGAAACACTTGCTGTAATCTGTGTATACAACGTCTACCTGGAATCGTTGTGACATGTGTTCCGATATAAAATCGCTACAAACTATAAGATTTGATGTGGTGGAGCGACCACCAAGAAAACCGTGTTGATGCTCACCAAAGTTAAGTCTAATAGCCGAATAGAGTTGCCTGTAAATAATTTTTTCGAGTATTTTAGCGAATACACACAGCTTGGAGATAGGTCTATAGTTCTCCACCTCATCTTTCGGACCTTTTTTGTGTATTGGAGTTATATATGCCGACTTCCAAATCGCAGGTACTTCTCCCTCAATGAGAGACCGTTCAAAAAGGATCGTAATAGGAACAGTTAGAGATTTAGAACATTTAAATATGAAGATTGGTGGAATATTATCGGGTCCTGCAGATTTATTCAGGTCAACCTGTTTTAATAACTTAAACACTTCGGCTTCTTGTATTTCTATCGAGCTTATACCTGAGTTATTCCCATAATAATAATTATGAGTCAGCTGGGACTCTTGTAAACCAGCGGTCACGTTAGTATCTTGAGGATCAGAGTGTTGAAAGTTAGAATAGAAATATTCCGAGAACATATTGCATATGTCTGCCCCATTTTCCGATGACTGTCCCTTATATTTTAGTACAGAGGGATAAGAATGTGACTGATTTTTATATTTAACATATCGCCAAAAAGCTCGTGGGTTCTTAGAAATATCCGACTCAATTTTTGACATATATTCGTCAAACATACTTTTCTCTAATTCCCTGGCACGCTGTCGCAGTGTAATGAAGGAAAGTCGATCAGATAAGTTACCATATTTTTTAAACTTTTTGTGTGATTTAGCTTTTTCTTTAAGAGTCTTTATTAACGGTTTATTATACCAAGGGGGATATCTACAAACCGCCACAGCAGACCTGGTTGGGACGTAGGTGTTCTTCAGTTTATTAATAATATCGTAGAAAAACACCACGGCGTCGCCAAACGATCTACAACGCAACTCAGTGTCCCAGTCATAAGTATTAATTTCTTTTTCAATAGCAGTGTAGTCAGCCTTATGATAGATATACTTCATACTGGGACAAATGGGAAGCTTTTGTAGTTGAAAAAAATTTACCGATAAGGATATAGCTCTATGGTGTACATCTTCGGGAACCAAAGGATCGCTGCAGTGATCCACTTCAACTTCACTGTTAGACAGCACCCAGTCTAATATACTACCGCTGCCACTACTGAGATGATTATATTGTGACAAATTGCAAACCCTGAATGTATCTAACACGTTAATCTGACTTGTACCTTGTATGTTAGTAGGTAATAAAGTATTTTGATCCCCCGGTAGCCACATTATATTCGGCTGATTAAAATCTCCTAAAATTAAAAATTTGTCCACGGGGTGTCTGAGGACAATGTCCATTACATTATCAGAAAAATTAACAAATTGTTCCCTCAGAGAATTGCCTAAATTTTGAGAGCAAATATATACGACACCTATGTGCATCCTGCAGGATATCCTGGGTTTTTTCTGATGTAATGTTAAGGTCACCCATATATCCTCGGCAGACGAATACCAATCGCACCTGTGTGTTGCAACCAGTTCCCGACGCACAGCGATTAAAACACCCCCTCCCATTGTTTGATTAGTACTTACGTAATTCCGATCACGTCTCCATACTGTATATCTATCGTCGAACAACTCACTGTCGCCAATACCGTCAATAAGCCAGGTCTCCGTCAAACAAACAACATCAAAGTTACTAATGCACACATTCCTAAAGGAAACAGCTGTTTTAGTCCGTAATCCCCGCACATTCTGATAATAAACGCTAAGAGGTGCCATCATAACACATTACAAATAGCGTTTGAATGATATAAATAATATACGTTATAAGGTAAATCAATAGCGAAAGAAATAGTAAGTTATAAAAAGTTAAGCAAGGTAGCCGAAACGAGCAATTTTGAACACTAATTTGTACTGAATTGAGTTCATAATATAGAATTAGTATATTAACAAATTTAATAATAAAAATAAGTTGATTTAAGTCAACAGCCATTATTGCATTCAAGCTAATATAATTTTTATGGTCGTGCTGATAGCCTTTATAGTTGTATGTATAAGCTGATGTCAATCGGTTGAATCCGAGCAAAGAACAAACAAAGGGCCGGCGAGCAGTAAACATGCATAAAAAACAAGTACCTGTGGTTCTCAACATTTGTAATTCAATTTGATTATAGTTGTTGCCGTAGGGTCGATACGGATTTATTATTAAAAAAACTTCTTCAAGTCTTGTTCTATTTTTATGTGATGCTTGGGTGAGGTATGGTTTTTCCGAAGAAATATTTTACATCCGGTCACCCACACGTATTCGAAGCCTCTTTCCTTCGCAAATGATTTGGTTTTGTTGAGCAATGTTTTATTTTCGATGGTCAGGTGGTCGTTTATGTATATCTTGCTGCCGTTCTTGCCAAGTCCCAGTATGCTCGCGTTTATACCGCCTTTGTATTTTTTCGCCGCAGCTACGAAATTATTTTTGATATAATTGTTATGTATTGAGCATATTATATTTTTGTGCTGACTGTCGCCTCTCATGGGCACTCTGGCGATATAATTAATCTGTTCTTTGGGTATGCGATAATTGATGGTATTCCCTAGCTTGTTCATTAATTCGAACAAGTCTTCACCGTTGGAGGCTGGCACCCCCTTAATTTCGATGTTGTTCATGCGACATCTTTGATCACTCTCACGTTGCAGCATTTCTAGATGATCGCATCGCTTCTTTAAATCGGCAATGTCATCTTTTGTAGATTTAATTGAAGCAATTTCCAACTCCACGCTTGATACTCTATTTGTCAAGGTCTCCACAGAATGATGCACGAACTCCACCGAAGACTTCAACTCTGAGAACTCGGCTGATATGGTCTTTAATTCCATAAGCTCATTCTGTATAGCCCTTACGTTATCCAATAAAGCTGGGAGTACCTCCACTTTAGTAGACAATCTCTTCAGCTCTGATAAGATGCTATCCATGTCTGCCCTGGCAGTATTGGTGCGCGGACTAGCAGTTGCTTGGTTCCTGCAGGGGTTGCATTTCCAAGTGCTTCTTCTTTCTTCGCCCAACTTTCTCCAACCCGCTTCAGATATACCCGAACATGGGAAATCGAAACGACCTTCACACAATGAGCACATAACACCATCTCTTGCTTCAACATCACAGCGCTTACAGGTAAACATATTGTAATATTATATTTGGTAAACTTTGAGGAACGTTGGTTGTGTACTTTGCGAGTAGCAAGTCCTTATGCGTGCGGAAGGTTTGACGTCTACCGCCTGACTGCAATGGCATTTAAAACAGTCCATCTGTCCTTTTCAACATGGTTTTTGCACTAGTAGATCTACATCTACAAATTTAATATCTTTTATAGACAATGTCTCAAATGCAGTTGATTCTTGCCATTTTGTTGATGTAATTTATACGGACTTTAGTAAGGCGTTTGATAGAGTTTCCCACTCCATACTTCTCAAAAAGTTGTCATGTTATGGAATTCTGGGATCTTTGCTCAACTGGTTCAAATCTTATCTATGCAATAGGGAATGTGTTGTAGTAATTAATGGATATGAATCTCAACCATTCAAGGCATTTTCAGGGGTACCCCAAGGATCCCATCTGGGTCCTATATTGTTTAATGTCTTTATAAATGACATTTCCACTTGCTTCCAACATTCCAAATTTTATTTGTTCGCTGATGACCTGAAATTTTTCCGCACAATTTCCAACCCAAACGATATATCACTACTTCAGGGAGATCTAAATCGCTTGAGCTCTTGGTGCAATTGTAATAATATGAGTCTCAATATAAGCAAGTGCCATTTGGTCAGTTTCAATAGACTCAAGTCTGTTCCTCAGAGGTCTTATAAAATAAAAAATATTACCCTTCAGGAATGTAGTGAGATTCGTGATCTAGGCATTATCTTAGACAAAAAATTGCGCTTCCACTCACTCATTGACTCCATCTGTAGAAAGGGATTCAAGAACCTGGGCTTCATTCTGCGTAATTGTAACGACTTTAAAAACCCTAACACTATAATTACCTTGTTTAACGCTCTGGTGCGTAGTGGGCTTGAATATACGAGTGTAGTCTGGAACCCACACTATAACATTTATGTCAAGAGACTGGAAAGCGTTCAGAAGCGATTTATGTGGCATCTCGTTTTTAAATACGGCCTAGCTAAAAAAATTCCGTCTTACACACAAAGATTAGCGCATTTTAAAATGAATACTCTTGCCGATCGAAGATGCTTGTTGGACAACATGTTTCTGTTCAAATTAATTAATGGCATTCTGGATTGTCCAGAATTGTTATCAAAGATACTAATCACAGCACCATCCAAGTCTTTGCGAATGAGTAAACGTATGATTTTCTCAGTACATTCTTCTAAGACAAACCTGGGCCATAATTCCCCGCTAAATAGGATAATGAGGTCCTATGGTATTATAAGTAGGAGTAATGAAATTGACATATTTAATTCCAATGTATTTAAATTTAAGAGAGAAATCATGCGTATTTTGAGCAGTCATAAATGTTAATTATTGATAATTTTTATTAACCTAGATTTCGTCAATTTTTGCTTATATATTTTTTTTTCTTTTTAAGTTTTTTGTTTCATTTTTTGTTTTATATCTTGCTTGATTATTGATTGGTTTTAGTTTTTGTTTAATTTTTCTTATTTTTTGTTATTTTGGGTAAACTTTATGTAATTTTTCTTAGAATTTAATTTTGTAATTTTGTGTTTTAATTGTTTTATTTTTATTTTTTATCTGGAACTCAACGTTATTCATTTTTTTTTTTGTTGTTTGTTACCAAATATTGTCAATGTTGTTATCACCTTCAATTAAGATACCACTTGCTTTTTTTTTTATTGCACTATTTATGTAACTGCAATGTTTTTAGTGTGTATTTTGTTGGTGATCTAATAAATAAATAAATAAATAAATAAATAAATAGAAACGTATCAACCTAATTATCACCATATCATCGTCAAAAGTCAAAGTTTTCATAATAACTGAAATAAAAATATATGTATACAGACTATAATTATGGTTAGAAGTCATCTTCTTGTAGTATCTATTTGCGCACATTACATAGAACCTGCCTAGCTGATACACAGGAAACTTAGAAACTTTAGTCCGAATATCATATTCCAAATACCAGACGTACAAACTTACGGGTAAAAACTTGTATTAAAAAATAAATAGTTAAAAATAGCATTGTAAGTACCTACACCACATTTAAATCAAATCATCCAATCAGTTTTTAGCCACATCAAAATAATTTAAATTGGCATAACTTTTTTATTTATAAACCGATTGACATGAAACAAACACTAAATGTTAAGTGAAGCTTACCACAATATATTAGAGAAAACCACATCTAAATCGGATAAGCCGCTTCTGAGATTAGCTCGCACAAACATATTACATTTACATTTTGATTATATGTAACTATTGATAATTGAAATGAAAACAACCTACAATGACAAACAAAACATAATTACCATAGCTCAAGACAGAAGGACGTGACTATTAAAAATTGTTTACGGAAGAAAACCGGTACGACAGTTCGTTTAAGAGTGTCCTTGCAAGTGATTGAATAAGTCGTAACTAGGGATGTAAAAAATATTTAAAAAATTTAATAACCGATTACATAAATTAATATGAAATTTCGATTTTTGTATTCGGTGCCATGTGAGGTGACCTAAAAATATAATTATGCTTCAGCCTGTAATATCCCACTGCTGGGCATAGGCTTCTTTCCCTATGTTGGAGAAGGATCAGAGCTTAATCCACCACGCTGCTCCAATGCGGATTGGCGGATATATTCTCTACGCTCTACGATCGCTATACTACATGATAACAACCGGGAACGACGGTTTGACATGTTCTTCGAGGCACGGTGGGGAGACCCACAAGCTCTGCACAAACACCCAGACTACGGCAAACATCTGTATGGCCAATAAAATGTAAGAGAGAATTTAATTTGTAAAATGACGATTCGAGAGTGCTCTTTGGGCCTATTTCAATTATTTTTTTTTTTGATTTTGTAATGTGCGGGGATCGAACCCACAACCACCAGCCACAAACCAGTACTGTTACCGTTGCGTCAACGTGGCGTCAAAAAATTACTTTTGTAAAGAAATTATATAAACAAATTTTTATTAATCGTTTTACTTTTAAAAGATAATAATCGATTTTTTCCCGCTACACGTCACATCCCTAGTCGTGACTGCACCACACAACCCACACTAAAAGTCAAGGAAAAAAAGTCTCTTTGTTAAAACGTGCTCAGTTTAAAATAATAATATTTTACATTGTACTGTTTAAATGGGGTCCTTTGACAGTTAGAGGACCCTTTTGTAGAATTAGTAGAGCTTTTAAAGTTCGTTATTACATCATAGTTACGTGATTGTTAATTTAGCTACCTTCATGACTAGATATATACATAGATATATGTATATTATGTATGTAAAAGAACTTAGCTATTACAACAGCTCAAATTCAGGTTATTGTGCGGATTTTTAAACAAAAATAATTGCAAACAAGCGTACGTCAGTGGGTACCGTAGTCGGCGGACGCAATACTATTCAAAATTAATATTTAGGAAAAAACATTTAAATTTTTCGCTGTTGGGAAAAGTAAGTAAGTAGTAAGTGTTTTGTCTCCAGAATTAAGGCAGCGTCTAACTATTTTTTAATAATAATACAATAAACTGGAACAAGCAAGCTTTTAAATTAAATTAACAAATAAAATATTGCCACTGATAACAGTCTAAAAGCGTATGATAATAACAGACTATTTATAAATTCTTATCAACCGATTGGAAAAACAAAACGATCATATCTATTACATTACTTTATCATAACAATACTTAAAGATATATATTGTATGTTTACCTATCGAGGCCTCCTAGGAATATTATGACAATTTTGATTCAACGTTGCAGACGCCACGGTCGTGATGGGTAGCCATAGTAGACACATAAAGGACGAGGGTAAATTGTTACGCCTACCCGCAAAATTACATTTAACTCATAGCTCCTCAATCACCCTTGACCATGGCCTCTGTAACTCACTTACTCATTTCAGCCTAATACAGTCCACTGCTGGACATAGGCCTCCACAAGTTCGCGCCGAAAATGGCGTGAACTCATGTGTTCTGCCCATAATCACCACGCTGGGCAGGCGGGTTGGTGACCGCAGGGCTGGCTTTGTCGCACCGAAGACGCCTCTGTAACATCGCCGATATATCGGGACTTTTAAAATGACAGACGTACGTCCCGTAGAATCAAAATTGTTCGTAAGCGGGAGGGACTAGCGACGGCGTTAACGCTGCGAACGCGTATTAGAGTTTTTTCTACGACACCCAGCCTTCCATTCAACTTTGTACTTTTTTTTCTCTATATTTCATATCAATATACAATACGTTTTAAAATTCAGTCCAACATTATTTAACCAGCATTCGGTAGTTTTCCGTAACCACCCCGACTATAGAGCATTTACCCAAACAATGACAATTCAATAATTGTAGGATTAGAAGGGTAATGGTACGTCAAGGTTACATGTATAATAGACCCCATCACACTTCATTATAACGATTATTGTGTCGACGGGATTTAGAGCGTATTCTGCCCTGCCAGATTAACGTACCTTGGCGCTGGCTTTCATCGTTATAAAAAGATTTAGTAGAGTATCCCTAGTTGGTTATTTTCAGACGTACATTTACTTTATATTATGGACATTATTTTTTTGTTCCTCTTTAATGAAAGTTTTGAAAGAAATAATAGCTAAATTTCGATTAACGTGGCAAATTACCAATATTGAATATGTCGATACATTTAGTGTGGTTACAACAAAACCTTTTGCCAATAATTAACAATTTCGATATAGAATAGGAAATAACGTCACGGTACATCGATCTTGCTAAATTGGGTGTCGTTAGCGTCCTAGAAACTATATTCGAGCTAATGTTACGCAAAGAATTATTCAGCACGCCATTTTTACTTCTTTAACTATAATAAAACAATAACTAGACTAATGAACTGATAATTATTGTCAAATTCGTTTGTATCATTTCAAAACGACCTTTAGAATGTTTACCTATTACACGTTTAAATACCTCTGACATAATTTTAAAACTCTGAGTCATCGTGCTTAGGATTTAGATTGGCGTGAGAACACACGATAATATTCAAGACTAGCTGTACTTACTATTTAAATATTACCGTAATTAGATTCAATTATTTTCCAAGGACGTGTCTTAAAAATTTTTTTAAGCTTTATTAATTTTTATTACATATAAGCAATTATATTAAAATTAAAAAGATTTTTTTTTTATTAAAGCAATGAATCAACGATCTTAGTTATAGTGAAAATATTCTACAAATCGATGGCTCCTAAGTATACTGAGTCAACTGACAACTTTTGACTATTTTTTTTTTTTTTTAAGATATTAATAACATTTACTTCATTTCCTATCTACCTATGTAACAAAAAATAAAGTTATTAGAAGTAGAGTTGACTCAGTATACTTAGGAGCCATCGAAATAATGTCTTACGAAATTTTAAACAATAAGTCGTTATTTTTTGATTGAACTTCACAAAATCTAACGCTTTGTTCTCAAACATATTGTTGCCCTTCAAAAGCGACCTCTGCGGACGCAGCCCAAATTACATACATGTAGGTATTTACCATTTTCGTATCATTAATTATAATCCCTATATCATTTTCCATATGGTATATTTTCAATACATAGTTTCTAAGATGAACGGATAAAACAAGAACGTCGTCAAGTATATCAAAATCGGAAGTTGCCATTATTTACATAACTATGTAATTTAAATTGAATACATTTACTAAGATGAAAAAACCAACATAATAAAAAAACCAAAAAAGTTCTCGACTAATCGGTGAAGGCTACACATTACGTGTGTCATTTCCTCATTCATTTTCCTGTTTCCTCTTTAGTATTCTAGTAAACAGGGATGTTTGGCGCGAATTAAGGGAAGCCTATGTCCAGCAGTAGACTGCAATAGAGTGAACTGACTGACTAACTGATGACATGAATTTAGAACAGCGTATTCGTATACTTTGTGTACTAATTCTTAGTCTGTAAATACTGTACTTTGACAGATCGAAAAAGTTCATTTACTAGAAGTAATTATCCTGTAAGGAAGAGGACTGGAGATCGATTGTCCATGTTGTTTTCTACTGTGAGTTTGTGAATCATCATCATCATCATCATCATCATCATTTCAGCCTATTGCAGTCTCTGTCTGCTGGACGTAGGCCTTCACAAGTTCGCGCCAAAAATGGCATGAACTCATGTGTGTAGCCCATAGTCACCACGCGTTTGTGAATATATCTACAAATTTCACGGGATCTTTCAATTTGACGAGATTCGAACTAAACGGGTGTGTTTAGATTACTTTTTCGATTTTCTTTTTTACCATATTATAAACCAGCGTACGAGCCACCTGATGTCTGGTGGCAAGCGGATACCGTAGTCTATGGACGCCTGTAACACAAGGGGCGTTTCAAGTGTGTTATCGACCCGATCCCTGACCTCTCCAAGGAGTTCTGTCTGCCTTACTCATTACAGGAACACAAATTATTGTTCCGTAAGATAAAGGTACTTTCTTTCTTAATAAAATTATTGTTAAAATATAAAATAACGTATGTTATTAAATGCGGATAGACACTTACTGTATATTACACGTCAATGAGGGTACTATTCTATGCGTTTGCGCAAGCGTTTCGTTTGATAAAACTATTCGATGACCCAAATTACAAATCACAATTGTTTCTGGTGTGTAAATTTGAAACAATTATAGTAAAACAAAGACGAGAAAAGGACTAAATTATAAACAAAGAAAAAATCTTTCAATTATGGAAATATTTGTTAATTTTTTTATCGAATATAATAAAAAAATAGACATTTTCGCGAGGTCAAAAAAAAATATATTAAACTATGTTAGTTTTTTTTTTGTTGTGTAACATTTTTTTTTTTTTTGGGGAAAAAGAAAATCGACAGTAAAATCATTATTTCTTTTCTTATAATACATACAAACTGGTGAAGTAACTGTCACGTGCCTGTGTACATTTATAAACATTGCTTAACCTTCATCAAAATGGAGTCAAAATACACATCATTCAAGTACCTATCTAATATTTCTTAAGATATTTTCCTGCGTCTTATATGGTCGTGGTTTTCCCCGCACTATACCAGTTATACCAGATAATATCACTGTATATTAAGAATACTAAACGTAAGTTGTTTGTGCAGGCTAATCTCAAGAAAAACAGGTTCTGATTAAAATAGACTTTTTGTCCAAGGAAGATTGTTTATTGCGGTCTAATACTAATATAAGAGATCCCTAAATGTTGCAAAAATAATTCTCCAATTAAGTAGGTATAATGAAACAACTCTTTCGGATTCCATCGCGGTTTATTATGTTTTTAAGATGCCCGGAGGTCACAGTCCTCCCGTTAACAGGTTACTGTAAAGTATCTGAAGCGTCGGGCAATATAAGAAACTTAAAACGCGATGGAATTCGAGAAAAAGTTGTTTCATTATAATGATTGAAATTCGCGTAAACATTAGAAAAAAAAAATCTCCGATACTAATTCCTTTTCAAAATTAAAAATTAATGTTAAATAGAATATAGTATACATATAAGAATAATTATGTTAAAACGGCTAATACAAAAAATAGAACGAAAAAAAAAACAGCCACAAGTAAATTGGGGTAACGTTGGGAGAGGTGGCACTGTATATAATATTGTTATTGAAGTAAAACTTTTTTACGCACGCTTGACTTGGGGACTACTGGTGAATGCGTGACGAGAGCGTTACGAAAAGTGTGATCGGG
The DNA here is from genome assembly GCF_905220565.1 of Melitaea cinxia. NCBI lineage: Eukaryota > Metazoa > Arthropoda > Insecta > Lepidoptera > Nymphalidae > Melitaea > Melitaea cinxia. The sequence continues at coordinate 12,089,146 of NC_059415.1, forward strand.
CGAGGCGAACGGAAGTTGAGAGGGAGATATAAGTTGGATGGAGCTAAAGAAGTTTTCCCTCAGTCGTGTGGTATAAAGCACACTAGTTTTTTCTTGCCAAAACTATTTTATTATTTAACTATTTTCGTTCATAAAGTAAATCCGTTACATTTCCTAAAACTGCTCATAAGTATTAAATGTCAAACAATCCGACAAGTTTTGAAGCAACACAAGTGAAACAGCGAAGTAAATCTAGTTTATTACGGTAACTAGTACGAAAAAGACATAACGATAAAAGTATTTATTATATCATATTCTTACCAAGTAATAAACATTACTGTATCATTAATATTTACATTAAACTTCACACCGTACGAAAACACAGACCAAACTAAAATGGGTTCGCGAATAAAATGAAAGTAATTTTCCTATCACAATGATAAAATAAGTTGGCAACAAAGTTCATTACCCGAAGAGACCGTGCTATTCGAAAATATTATCTAATGGAATTTTATAATACCGTTTTTAGATAAATATATTTTACAAAGTAATACAAACTACAATGGGTAATTGTCGCTTTCTAAGAATTACGTAATAAATAATAATTGTTTATACAACAAGCTGTTTCCCTCAACTTTGTCAATTTGAATCAGTTTAAATTTACAAAGTTGAGGGAGTTAACAATGTTATTCATAATTGTATTTGCACGCAAACGAAAAAAAAATGACTAATTTACATGGACTAGTAATACGTATGTAGTCGAAAAAAAGTCAATTAATTACGCATTATTAGATACTAACAATACCCATGTGAATAAGTCGCACTAAATAAGTAAAAAATTTACCGACCGTCTCGTCGAATTGACGTTGTTTTAAAATTAAAGCAGTCATAAATATAATTTTAATACTTAATTAATCTACGAAAACAAAAGCAATAGTAAATTTTTAGTTGTGGATGCCGCATGCCGGTAGAACAAGCAGTTGCATAAAATGATATATACTTTATGTGATGTAATTGTGAGGTTTTTTTTTTCTTAAAAGGGAGGCAAACATCTTAAACTTGGCGTATTAATATATATGAAAACTCAAAAAGTACTCGTCAGATATCGATTAAATTTAAATGACACATGACAAGCGCCACATTTTAATTAAAAAGAGTCATCGATGAGGTAGGTATCTCTTTCAAGGTTAGTTATCTCCGATAACACGTATTTACTTGACTCAATGTAATTGAAGTCGGCGTATTTCGTTTGCAAATAAACACATTTATTATTGACGTGTAAGGATTTTTTGCGATGGAATAGACACGTGAAACCTAACTAAGAGATACGATTCTATTTGTACACATTTGTGTTATTCAGTTGTCAGCTACGCATAAACACATACTCGTATTAATGGCGATGGCGGTAGCCCACCGAATCACACGACTAAGTTACAATTATGTATATTGTACTGTATTGTAACAGCCTTTAAACGCTCCATTGCTGATTAAAAGTGAATTCAAATAAAATAATTGTGTTTGCACGCAAACGAAGAAAAACCGACTTCAATTATATCGACAATTAATACAACGTAGGTAGACGAAAAAATAGTCGAGTAAATACGCTTTATTAAAGATTACTCCAAAAGTTGTAATCAGATCTCGATGAAATTTAAATGTGACTACATGATAAACATCGGCTTTCGATTAAATTAAAAATCATTAAAATCGGTACACCCAGTAAAAAGTAATGCGGATTTTCGAGAGTTTCCCTCGATTTTTCTGGGATCCCATCATCAGATCCTGGTTTTCTTATCATGGTACCAAACTAGGGATATCTTCTTTCCAACAAAAAAGAATTATCAAAATCGGTTCATAAACGACGGAGTTATCCCCGAACATACATAAAAAATATATATATACGGTTGAATTGAGTGACCTCCTCCTTTTTTTTGAAGTCGGTTAAAAATGAATTGTGTTGTTTTATGAAACCACGATGCAAGTGAAACTTTTCTTTCGTTTGTAGACATTTAAATATCGGGGGAAACTTGAACTTGATAAGTGAAAATATAAATACTACATGGTCAGCTGTTGCGAGATATGGGCGCCGCCATATTGGCCTTGGTTGATCTGCTATGCGCCTTTTATTTATCCCTACTCCGCGGCCAGCTGTAATGCGACATGCGATAGGATAGATGAACGAAAATTTTTGGGGCGATAGAAAAAAAGTTTGCAAACAGCCGACTGAAATAGCTACATATTTTAATTTGTATCATGACAAACAACGTGATGCGTAATTTATATATATTAAGATATTATAACATATTTTATGTCCCTATTTCTAAGTCTTTCCCTCCTATGATTATATTAATATTAGTGTAACTTAGTCTCTATCACATAATAAAATTATTCTGATAACCCTTGCATAGTATAAAATGTTTACTTTTATGTAAATGTCATTGAAGTGATTATGTTGGTAATTATCTATTTTCATAACAGTAATTATTAACTTATGAATATTACTATTTATATTAAATAAGTGTTGATAGTAGTAGGGTTTTTAAACGTTAAAGTATGGTAGGTAAGCAACAATGGATTCCTGTCTAAGAAAACAACACCCTGTCTAAAAAATTGGATGTTCAGTCTATGTGTTACAGAATTATGCACATCAAATAATGCACCGAGTATAAAGAAAATTATTAAAATAAATTAACAATTAAAGAAGGTTACCACATATGACTCATTTTTATGAGGCTTTTGAACCCTAATTAATGTACAATTAATTACACATTGTTATTTACACATTAATAATTCGAGAGGCTAAAACTTGCTATTAAAGACTTTTTAAATAGACTTCTTTAATTTTTTTGATTGATATGTTTAACTTTATTTGTTGTATATTAGCTGCCTTGAATAATAGTTAGTAGACATTTTCCGAAAAAAAAAACGAGTGTGCTTTAGATAACACGACCGAAGTAAAGCTTCCGCACAACATGCCTGCACTGTGTCTTAGATATACGAATCGTAACTAGCTATGAGAGAAACAAATGTGTGTCACACCTCTCTCTTGCTCCGTTCGCCTCGCCCGATCACACTTTTCGTAACGCTCTCGTCACGCATTCACCAGCATACTCCCCAAGTCAAGCATGCGTAAAGAAGTTTTACTTCGAAAATATTTCCACTTTTCTTTGCTATTTTCTTAAATTTTCGTACCCTAAGAACATAGTGTTAGAAAACTTATAAACGTAAAATTCTGCTAGATTTGATCCCGTTGTTCTAAGTTTATTGCTTAGCAACAAATTTAGTGATTCATTTTTTATAGATTACTATTTTGTACCCGCGGCTTTGCTCGCATTAATTTTTTTTTTTATATTTATAAAAAGAATCTTATGTTACTTCTAATACCTCCAAGAAAATGTGTACAGTTTTATGATGATCGCTTAAGTAGTTATCGCATGAAAGCTTAAGAAACAAACTTACATTTACATTTATATACATTATAAAATATTTGAGATGATTGAAATTCTGGTTGACGAATATTTGATTGAAAATTTCGAAATTTAGGCAATACCTTATCTAGGTACTGAAATAATTTAAAACTATTAACAGAATAGAATTCTTTAATAATAATATATACTAATACCAGGTGACCCTGCAAACATTATAATATAATAATAATAATATAATAATATCTTTATTTCACAAACTTAGAACTATATTACAATGATAATGTGACAACAATATCAGAAGTAATGAGATTAGCATCTGTAACCGAACTAGGCATAGCCTGTATTTCGGCTATCAGCACCATTCCCTTCCAGTAATTATTTATTATACAATAATAGGTACCCTGCAAACATTGTTGTGCCATATATGATATTAACCCCCTTAATTAATTATTAATTAAGAGGAGGAGGGGTTATAACTTAGGGGTATGAAGAATAGATGTTTAATACTAAAATAATAGGAATTTGGGCTAATGAACTTTGGTTATATTTCAAAGATAATTCTTTCAATTATCAGAAATAAAGGTATTGTTTATTTTCCTTGAGTACAACTAGCTACTATTAGCGTTACACATCGGAATTTTTGCTGAGTCATGCGTCAAGACTTAATGAAATATTGTTGCAATTGAATTGAAATTTTATTTTGAGAAGATAAAATATACTACTTCCTACTTTATAGTATTTGTTCAGGGCTAATGATAAATGTTACACATGTTTTTGAAGTTATCATTCTTTTGGCGCATCAGGGAAAAATTATGAGAGTACATTTTTATGAAGCGTGCGCATACCGTCACGAAAGAAACCGACACGCTGAAGTTAGCTAACGAAGAAGAAGCTAGCAACCTGAAGTTAGCTAGTCAATGAAGTATAATTTCTTACGTGCGTACATAAGAATACACACATGTTATGATTTTTAAGTTACACATGGTGTTATGATGGCTAGCCCATTGTCACAAGTTGTAGTGACCTTGTTCTGTCTGTATTTCTGGGTGTAATATTTGTATTTATATATCTATTTATGTATAATTTCTATGTATATTTATCAAAAAAATATATATTTAGCTATAACAGTCAGCTGTTACCTATAATATAAGTATTAAGTTGCTTACCATAGGAACAGATGAACGTGTGTATGTTACATTTATTTATTTATATAATAGATCAAAAATTATACAATGCAAACCACAGGAATTTTTTATTCTGTGCTTGTAGACTTATACGATAATTTTATGTCTGTCAAAGATAATCAAGAACTCCGTCGAAATATTGACAAATAACTGTACATTGCATGTTTTTGTTATGTATTTTCAATTTATTTTATTATTAATGTTCATATTTTTATTGTGTATGATAAATAATAATTGTATTTATACTTCATTTAATAAATCAAATTGTCTTTCGACCGTGAGATAAGCCTAAAACAGTCTAGTTTCAACATTTAAGTAACATAAAAATATTTTATAATAAATTCCGATAAAACCTTGAGTTAGTTATAGTTTAATCTAATCAGATGCAGTTTTATGAATCTCTTTATATTTGACCTTCATTGTTTTAAGTCACCGCTATTAAGTTGGTTATTTATAAAATTAATTATACATAAAATAAAAACATTCTTCAGTATTATCAAATCTTTCTGAGATCTCATATTATATTAAATACTAGTTGTGCCTGCGACTTCGTCCACATGGAAATTAACAAAAAACTTATTGTTCAGTTTGCAGACTTATAAAATAAATAAATTTCAAAAATAAAAGTAGCCTAAGTTACTCCTTACTACATCAGTTATCTGCCAGAATATTGCGTCAAAATCAAATCGTTTCAGAGATTAGCCAGAACAAACAGACACACAGACAGACAGACAAAAATTGCAAAAAAATGTTATTTTGGTATATGTACCGTGTATACATCCATAATTCCATATGCATTTAATAAAAAGCTGTTTTTTTCAATATTATAAACCGACACTCCAATTTTATTTATTTGTATGGACAATTAGGCTACCCTCTAGATTAACGGCCGTCATTTGATATTAGATGGAATAGGGTTATATTTTTTTTTTGTAGCAAAATTATGTCGATAAACAGTATAATTTTGAAGTTGGTTAGGTCTGAGCTTAGATCATTCGACGGCCCTTAATCTAAAGATTTACCCATAAGTATTTTCCGCATATAGCGATTAATTTTTTATAGTAACTTACTTTGTAATAAAAAAATATCTAAAACTAAGTAGCTATTGTTATTTCCTATTTTGATAACAATTATTTGGCAGTTTCATAATTCTAATAAGAATCACCACATATAAATTACATTAGATAAGTACAAGATTGTACACTTGTTTGTTTTACATGATGAACGATCAAAGGACAAATGAACACAACTTACTGATATGATATTTTACCGCCAAAATATTATCAACTAGTTCTCGATTAAGTTCTAAAAATGTATCTTTATAAGATATTTATGTGTACTCACTTTCATCCTCAGTGGTATGTGCTCCCTTCTTGATGTAAATGTCTAGTTTGACGGGATGATGTATGGATCTTAGAATTTTTATTCTTATGCACAGTCCAATAAGTGTAGCAAGTGAACAGTGTGGCACTGTGGGGTTATACTCCACTCGCAGTACTGGTACTTTGTCCGCTGTGGGTTCCTTAACAAAAATTCCCTCTTCATAAACAACCTTGAGGTCCTCTAACGTATTTGGCTTCTCCGGATCTCGTATTGTCCGCAAAAAGTCTAGAACACCACAACACTGATTAAAACCACGAAAGAAAACCCTTTAAATTAGTCCAAAACACTCGAAAATGTTCAAAACAAACCGTATATTGTCTCTCTCAGGTCATTATCGTCTTTATACCCGAGCTCCTGTAAGGTCGCACTTTTGTCCATATACGCAGATTTGGCTAACTCTTCAACCGGCTTTTCTGTATTCTTCAATGAAAGTTTTGAGAAGAACGATATCATATCGCAGTGAAACAATTTGCCGTTCCTTTACGTGCAACTTGTAAGTTGCCAAGTTCAACAAGATGGACGTTGGACATGTACCTATGGAATTTGTAACTTATAGTGATGTACTTATTATAAAAATATTATTGATATCGCAGTCGACAGATTAAAATTATTGGAAAAGTCAGAACATATTAACTTTACGATTCACAAATTATAAAAAAATTATGACAATACTGTTAGCATAATCTCGATTATTTTAATACGTTTCATGACGTCGTGCAACAGTGTTAATAAAAATAGTTCCCTACCCGCTAATACGTTTTGTAACGTCATGCAACAACGTCAATAAAAGCAGTCCCTACCCGTTCAGAGGGCTCTTTTGCTTCTCGGCTTTCGGAACGATAGGTCGTTGTTTCATGACGAGTGGGTTGATCATTTTTATATTCAAAGTAATGGTTGTTTGCTTGGTTAATTTTAATTGTAATTCTCGGTCATTATTTTCGATTAAGTTAGTGGTTAATGTTAATTTTTGTGATAATTGTTATATTTGTAAAAATGAATAATAAATAGAAGTTAAGTGTTCGGTTTTCTGTCTTTTTTTTAAATAAATAAGTTTGTTTCTCCTAAAAATACATATATTTGGCTTGTCTTATTAGATATACCTGTTTAATATATATAATAAATTTTATACCATTTATTTTTTCCTTTCGTAAATATTGATAACTTTAGATACGTTTATTTCATCATCGTCACTCACCAGTAACGATAGTAAAAATTAAAACAAATGTTCACAAGGGGGGACATCCATTAATTACGTGAGCTCAGAATGGGGGGAGGGGTCTAATAAAATCCACCAAACCCCATTTAAGCCGAGGGAGGATAATCGAACATCAATATACTTACTATAATAAAAATAAATTTAGTTTAGAATATTTTTAGCGTCAATCTCACGTAAAGGGTATGGGGTTTCAGGAAATCACACTAAATCTCACCCAAGAGGGGGAAGACTCTAAACTGATCGAAAAATAGCTCACGTAATAAATGGATGCCATTGATGTCAGTAACTTTTAATAAAGAATGTAGTTGCCGACAATCATGAAATAAATACATTTATTAAAAAATAACAGAAGAAACTAAATAATTACTATAGATAATACTAAATTGTAAAATTGAAAGAAGATGGTTAAATTTTACTGCTTCTTAAACACTTCGTCAATATCACGAGCTATTTTCTAATAATGTAGGTATCTAATCAATACTTGTGATTATTTCCAGGAACTTACTTACTAGTAACCTATTTCAAAAACTCGTATTACAATAATAATTTATTTATTTATGTCTTTACTTGGATTAATGATATCCAACAGTATTAGATTTGTAACTAATAATTACTAGGTATCCGAACAAAGAAAAAATTGTCGATATTTAAACTTGGACATCCCTATTTATGTTTAAAGTTAAACAGATTAAATATGACACACGTACGTTTTGTTTTAAGCATATTTTTTTGCGTATAAAAGGAATAGGACAGTGTAGGACAGTAATAATTTTTAATCATTTTAAAATTTAATGCCATATTAAAGAAATGTGAAAGAAAAAATCCTAACATCCGCAGTAGCAACTTACGAGTAGATACTAGAGTAGTTATTGTTTTACTTGGCACTGACTTCAAAATTATAAAATATTTATTTTTTCATTTCTGATTAACTAAATCGAAATACGAATTACTTTGTACTAAGTAAATTTATTTTTCACTTTTTAGTTTCCTGTTTGAAGTCGGTTTTTTTTTTTGTTAAAAATTATTTTATTTTACAATTTTTAGTGATGGGTAGACCTAACAAGGATGCTTTTTCTCTTGTGTCGGGGGTCCGGAAACATACACAATACACAGACACAAACACTCAGATCATGACAAACAGAGGAATCACGTCGGGCATCGAAAAGGGAGGATCCTCCGACCAGACGGGTGTTGTGTCTGACAAAGGATTTTGTACCATTTATAGAGCTTTTCATTTATCCAGTTTTACAATCAGACAGGCTTAAAATTTAGCTGTCTCATTTACACAGGTCGAAATATACCGTTATTCCATTTATAAAGGTGAAAATGTTAATAAATTAACTTTTTTAAACTTAGACACTCGCGGTTTTCAAACATAGTCTAATTTTGAGTATAAACGAGTACATACCACGATATAGTTTTTTGACGATTTTTGTCGATAATTTGAACCAATTACATGGCCCGTCGTCACGACGAGACTGCTGTGGAGCGATGTGTCAACTGTCATCCATCACGGGCAGTATCTTTCTACCCTCCGTCTCGTTCTTTTTAAACCCACCCCATCACTCACTTTAGACACAGACTCCCGGCAAACTACACTAACAACGTCAGTTTTTTGTTTTATTTGAAACCGGTTGTTAATATTACAAAGTTCCAACACTGGATTCCACGCATTTGCCAACACAAAACCATCTTTGCGATTGAAATTTTTGAATTTCCGAATTTCTATAGCTTTGCGAACTAGCCTCGGTGTATAGTGGCGTTCGTTAGAGAACCTTAGGCTTATGAAGTTCTATCCAATGGTTCGATCCCGATTGTAATATATGTTCTGCGATTGCCGATTTCTGTTGATCGTTGTTTTTCACAGCTTTTATGTGTTCATTTATTCGTGTGGCTATAGATCGCTTGGTTTGACCGATATAAGAGCTTCCACAGCTGCAATCAACCTTTTATACCCCTGGGTGTTGAAAGGGGATATAATCCTTGGGAGAACGTAATACATTACCTATTTTCTTACAAGGTGTGTAAACAGTTTTGATGTTATACTGCTTTTTCAGTAACCTTCTAATCTTGTCTGTTACTCCTTTTACAAAAGGTAAGAAAGCTGGCCGTCTTTGAGCTTCTTGTGGTCGAACCCGTTGCCTCGATAAAAGCTGTGTTGATACCGTTCTATGTCCATTTTTACGCAAAACTACGTTGACATGCTTTAACTCCTCTTCTATGTGGTGCTCATCGCTCAGAGCATGAGCACGGTTTGTAAGAATTTTGCATACAGACGCAAGGTGACATGGATGGTGGTGAGATGAACCGTGCAGGTACCGATCAGTGTGTGCAGGCTTCCGAAATACTGAGTGGCCTATAGTTTTGTCCGGTCGTATAAGTGAGGTATGTACTCGTTTATACTTGAAAATAGACAATGTTAATAAAAATGCGTATTTGTTGGTGTAATGAATTAAGTGTAAGTAGGATTCTCAGGATTCTCTGCTGATCGTATTCGATTTCCTTTTCCATCTATATCTACACTAAGAACAAATTTTCTCGTTGTTTTGAATAATTCCACATAGGTTTGACTTTGGTATCTCATACTCCGAGCACAGTTGATCACGCGATTTTCTATAATCATAATCTGGTAGAAGCTCTAATTTTTCAGATGCTGATAATGTGTTATATTTACATATGGACATTTTGTGAACTTTTAGTCTCGTTTGTAGGTCAAAATTTGAGATAGTACTGTCAAACAAAGCACGTGCGAAAGAAATTAAAATGTTTATTAACAATCGTGTCGAAACCTGATAGTCTCACTTATAAAGGGAATTGAGCTCCAGAGTTCCAATTATGGAGGTAAACATAGAAAAAATCCTGGACATCAAATCTCATTTAAAGTCCCATTAACAGAGGTAATTCGATGAAAAAGTGCCGGGACCTTATTGTAGTTCTCAATAATAGAGGTTTCTCATTTATCCAGGTGTCATTGTATAATTAGACTAGTCGACCCGTGCGAGAAAACGTCGTCGATAGACTAAATTAATAACGTCGAAAGACTAATAAATTGTTTTCTAATAGCGATAGATGGCGCTAGTTTATTTAACATTTTAATATTATATTTCATCTTTTTCCTATTTACTGAATTTTTTGTTCAATTACAATAAAATATAGCTTAAAGCATTCCTGAATAGTGTAGCTTTCTGTTAGTGAAAGAATTGTCATGATCGGATCAGTATTTGCGAAGATTACCACCCACATACAAAATTATAAACTTTACCTCTTTATAATATTAGTATAGATATAAAATTACCTGATCATAAATCAAATAAGGTACATTTACATTAAATTTTAAAACTAATCCTTTCCAAATCATGCTTTTGACGTAATAGCAAGGGAATAGGAACGGATATTGAGCGCTCGGCGACAGATAAAATGTTAAAATATGGAATTCTCATTAAATAACTATATCCATGAAGTGTTGAAGACTAAGACAAGATTTTAGCCCTCAATATTCATACTGATAACAACACCATTAAAGTAAATGTGGGAACTTACACAAGTTAGTAAAATAATACACATAATACTTATGAAGTATTTTTATTAAATTAGAATTTTTTGAAGGATTTCTTGGATCCCTTGCCCTTGGAAACCTTAAGCACGTTGAATCTTACAGTCTTGGACAGTGGCCTGCACTCTCCAATTGTTACGATGTCTCCTTGCTCAACGTCTCTGGAAATAGAAATGACACATGCTGTATTATTTTTGTTGGGTTCAAAAAAAATATTTTCAAAAGAGAAATTTGTATCAGTTGTTGGGTTAGAACACGTTCTTCGTCAAATGGTATTCAGAAGACCGTCGTGTGGGTATCATCATTTAGAAATATCCTAGTTTCTACTACATAATAACTTTTAAAGTTTATATATTGTTTAATACTTTTTTACACAAAAATTTCAGAAGCAATTGGTATGTCTGGAGATTCAAAGGTTGAGAATTAAGTCATAATATATCCTACTTTTAAATCTTAACTTAACAAAAGAAGTCAGAAAGTATGCTGGTAAAACCACTAAGTGGAACTATTAGGGGTATTCATAAAAATACATTTAACAAACATATTTACAATGTTTATGTTGAACCGAAATTAAATATTGACAAAAAATTGAGTATTATAAAATCACATTACTGTTATTACATTAATTATATGTTAACTTGATATGAAATTTGTAAGAAAATATAAACTATGTTAACAAAATTTAACTTTCATTCATAAATTCTAATTATTTAAAAACAAATATTTTTGACCTTTCTTGCATTAAAAAACGCATGCTTTACTCCATAAAAACTTTTCTACGTACAATTTAAGATGTGCAATTATGCTTTTACTCAAAAAATATATATATTTAAAAATAAAAAAATAAAATAAATAATACCTGAAGCACGGTGACAGATGTACTGACATATTCCTGTGACGCTTCTCAAATCTATTGTATTTTGGGAGATAGTGCAAGTAATCACGACGGATGACAATCGTCCGTTGCATTTTCATTTTCTGCACGACTCCAGTAAGGATACGACCACGGATCGATACATTACCAGTGAAAGGGCACTTCTTGTCAATGTATGTACCTTCAATCGCCTGGAATTTAAATATTTTTAGTTTAAAATGATGTGTGATCTATGTTTTATTTGTAGGGTCCGTTTGGACATGGATTGATAATTGCTTTGGAATAGTGTATAAAATGTTCAACAATAATAATCATATTAAGTTAAAGCAATGTACTTAAATAATTTTATGAATTCCCTACTTCATTGTTAATTTTATCAGATATTGATAAAATTTGTCTGTAAGAGATCGCTATTATTGATAAGACTACCTTTACACTTTTTTTTTAAGTATTGTTATATTAATAAATAAAAGAAAAATATGACAAAAACAATAAAAATGTGGTATATATAATTGGTATCAAACTAAATAACTATTATCACTAATTTATTACTAACTACAAACTTTGAATTATTTCATACAGTATTCCAATACCTATTTTTTTCTAGCAATTATTGTCATCATCCATAATCAGAAAATGGGTTTAAAAACACTGTCTTCATCATTCAGTAAATCAGAAGACCGTCGTGTGATTCTCATCATTTTGGAAACAAGTTACATATAAAATGAATACGTGAAAAATATCAAGCAATAGCCTTCCGAGCATCCCAATAGTTAGAACCCATAGCCTTATATTTCTAGCAATATATACTTATAATATTTAATTGAAATATATGTACAATAAGACATACTGATGGCACACCACTCCACATATTACCCAGTTTGTCTCTTGTAAAATATTTTTTTTTTTCAGGGCTACCGGTCATTACACTGATATATGTAATTTGTCTGAACATCATACCAAGAAAAAGGTGTAGCTCCGTAACATATAAATACAAGTACCAATAAGACTTCTATAACATTTTATCATAGCACCTTGTATGAATGAAGTATTTTTTAAATTATAAAACATGCATTTGTAAACATGCAAACTTACCTGTGACGTAGTTGAAATTTACTATAGATCACAAAATAAATATTATTTGACTGAATATTATAATACTATAAAGGTTAAAAAAAAAAGTGTAAAAATGCACATGCATGCAACATTTAGAGGAAATCAATTTTTTTTTTTGAAAAACAAATTATTTTGTGATCTATAATAATCTTAATTAAGCTTAGCTGATATATATCAACGTGGACTAGCACCAGTACAGATAAAACAGTCAACAGATTATTGAAACAATTTAACATTTAAATTTAAATGAAACAATAGAGGTAAATATCATTATTTTATATGTTATCATATGCTGACTATTCTACTCCGTAACAAAACCACTGTTAGCGACGTAGAAGCCCGCCTGCCACCGATACCAAAACGGTTAAATCAGACCTCTCGTGGTGTCTTGAAACCTAGACCGACATTCTTATGATGTCGCATATCTTTCCTCTTGAGTCCCCCCTTCTTGTTGAGGAACACCGTCGCCTGTTTCTGAAACGCTTTCTCAGTCTACGGAAAGAAAACACAAAACATTAATAACCACTCCATGCGGTTACCTCTCTCGGTGTTTTGAAACCGAGGCCCACGTCTTTGTGGTATCTCAGTGGTTTTCGGCTCCTTTTCACACCGATGCCTTTCTTACGGTTCAAGAAGACAGTCGGTTGCTTTTGAAATGAGCGTTCGGTCTGGAATTGGCAATGTATATTAGGTACCTGACAGGTGTTTGCTTTGAAACGAATAAGTTTGTTATAGTATACTAATATCTATGTTTGTACACGAAGAAATAAACGTTTGAAGCGTAAACATAATAATACATAGTTTCAATAAATAGTTAAAATAATTAATTTCTAAATACTTAAAAGTTTGTACATACTACATACCATCCATTCCAGAAGCACACATAATCATAACTTTAAAACTAACCTATACATCTTAAAACATACACACAATAGTATCTTTTATTAGAATATTTAGTTCGATAACAGTTATTTAAGGAATTTTGTAACATTTTGGAGGTCTAATTAATTCAGAAATAAGGTAAATAAGTAGTAAGTAGTTATAAGTAAGATACATTAGCCGAATCCCACGTGGATATTTTTGAGCACATTTTCATAATATTCAAACACAATTTCACATAAACGTATTATCATATCCATGACGTATGATTAATTTATATTAATAATGTTCAAATTAAGAAGTAAACTATGCAAAAACTATTTTTTTCTTCAATAAATCCGTAACGTACCTGATCCGCCATTTTGCTTGACAATGAAAAGAAATATTAGAGGTAGAGACAGATCACAGAACACTAAACTAAACTACGATCAAAAAATTAACCACAGATATATACAAGTTGTAGCGTAGATAACAAATTACTATAATGTATAAATAAAATAAACGATACCTAATCCCAAAAATTTTCTCAGTGTTCCAAAACTATTAAAATAATATAAGTTAACGTCACACATTCCCTCTTATTCTAATTGTGATTATTATAGTTTATTCATTTAATAAAATATTTAAAAATTCACAATGAGTTAAATATATAACTTTACTTATTGAAATACAATTACCTACATAATTATGACTCTTTTGTAAATATACATTTTAATTTATTAAACTATGTTGCAAATTAAAATTGGTTAAAAATATTTAGTAATAGTTAATTAATTAAATAACTGTGTATTTGTAATCAATAATTCAATATAAAACATTATTACACAGAGACATAGACTCAATAGATTTCAACTGCGTACTTTAGATCTGTGTAAATAAAAATTAAAAAACAAATCAAAGTGTCAATTCGCGAATTGTTATGAAAATATTTAACGCTCCATTTTTTCGCTTTTGAGAAATAATTCGGTTTCTAAAGTGTTAATTTCATATTTTATTTTTTATTTATTGTAATTTACTATATTTTCATCTATTTTTATCGTTTAATTCTAACGTATTTGTGAGAGCGATGTGTTCAATTTTACCATTTGTTTTTCGTTAGCAAATACTATTAATCGTTTATTTGTTATGGAAGAAGTAAGGCAGCTCGTGCAGGAGGAGGGCAGGGAGGCAAGAAACCTAGTGGCTTTCCACGTCGCCGTGGACACACCAGGTAAATCTTTTTTTTTTTTAGTTATATGAATGAAGGTAGGTTTTTATTCTCAGATCGATGTTGATAACAGTCGTGGGCGTTAGTACATACAATAAAAATAATAACTCATATAAAACTTTGCGAACGTAATACATTTATCGATTGAAGAAATTATGTTACTTCTTATAGTTAATATTCTTAATTCAAAATTAAATTTATTTTATTATTAAAAGATAACTAAGCATATGATAAGATGAATTTAGTCTTACTTTGATTGTGTATTTACATTATTTTTTTATAACGTTATAATTCATAAATTAGAATTTTATTAAGATTATTATTAAAAACCATCGAATTATGGGGTTTTGGGGGGTAGAGAGGGAGCTGCACTGTAACACTACACACCTTACACTAGGTACAAAAAATCATAACCATGGGGTTCTGAAGTGTGCCAGCGGTACCGGGGGTAGCGTCCCCTACCCTACCTGGGGTGGGTTCTTAATCTAGAGCTTTACCGGCTCGCCAGTGCACTTTTGATGATTCTGATGTTGCGGGCTATTATTATAGGCTTGGTTAACCACTTACCATTAAGTGATCAAGTGAACCGTACCCTTCTTTGTAATAATTTTACTAAAAACTTTATGCAAGCCTAAAAAACTAAATGCTTTTTATGTCGCACCTAATTATTTAATTAGTAATATTTTTACTATTCAATATATGTGACATTGGCAAATTCATTTGTATCATTTTGGCACTGTTGGAATCAATTAAGGACGCTATCACATTTTTCACTCGCTCAAGTTTAGGTATTTAAATCGCAACACAATAACATTACGCGCACGCACACATTGATACTGCTATCTGCTCGATTTTGTACCGACGTAACTAATTTTGGTACTTGAAAGTATTAATTTTTAATTTTACTGGTATTGATTAGTAAATTTAGTTGTAAGTTTAAAGTCGAACTTGGTAACTGTTACTAAGTACCTACTATTCACGGAACCTCTACTCTGTTTATGACGATGTCTTAAGGCGTCAGGGTATCTACTACTCGTTCGTCGTACTATACAATAAAATATAATAGATAATAATACGCTTATTTTTATAATTCAAAATCACATACAATTTTAAGTTATATTATTATAGTTTTAACATTATAATAATATAAACATAACATAATTTACGTAAACAATCTATACAAATAAATAAAATTGGAGTGTCCTTTTGTTATATTAAAATACTGCTTTTTACTAAATGTATACGGATGTATACACGGTCGGTACGGTGTAGTATTTACTTGGCACCGACTTCAATATTATAAAATATTTATTTAATCATTTCTGATTAACTAAATCAAAATACGAATTACTTTGTACTAATTAAGTTTTGTACTGTGTGGCTACGGTACTAAAGAATTTAGCCACCCCCTCTCTTCTCGTGGGTGTCGTAAGAGGCGACTAAGGGATATCACAGTTTCACTACCACCTTGGAACTTAAAGAGCCGACCGGTGGCGGGATAACCATCCAACTGCTGGCTTTGAAATACACAGGCCGAAAACGGGCAGCAGCGTCTTCGGTGCGACAAAGCCAGTACTGCGGTCACCAACCCGCCTGCCCAGCGTGGTGACTATGGGCAAAACACATGAGTTCACGTTATTTTTGGCGTAAACTTGTGGAGTTTATTTTTCACTTTTTAGTTTCCTGTTAGAGGTCGGTTTTTTTTTTGTTAAAAATTATTTTATTTTACAATTTTTAGTGATGGGTAGACCTAACAAGGATGCTTTTTCTCTTGTGTCGGGGGGCCGGAAACATACACAATACACAAGCACAAACACCCAGATCATGACAAACATCTTATATGGCCAATACAAATGTCTGTCTTGCGCGGAGATTGATCCCACTAACGCCAGCGCAACAGCCAGTGCTGTGACCGCTGCGCTAACGCGTCGACATACTATGAGTAAAGTTCGCTATCAGGCGTACGTAATAACAACCGGGACTGACAGCCTAACGTGTTCTCTGAGGCTAGGTTGAGAGAACCACAAAGATTAACAACTAGACCGAAAATAAATATTTGTATAAACATAAATATCCACTCCGAGCGGGAATTGAACCCGCGACCGTCAGTGTTTAGGCGCCTCCGACACGGCACATGCACCATTATATCAAAGCGGTCGTCAAACAGCAAAAGGTAACTGCTGTAAATTGTTGAGAAATTCCCTCGAGTGTTTATGGGCTCCATCATCAAACTTGGTCCTGCGACACAGATGACCACACAGCAGGTAATTGCTATAAATCGTTGAAAAGTTCCCTCGATTATCTTTCGTCTCCATCATCAGACTGTAATGGCACTTGTAACTCATATAGGTGCAAAGTTCTCATCAATAGAAACGAATTAAGTTCAAAAAGCAGGCAATTGCTATAAATTGTTGAAGAGTTCCCTCGACTATCTTTCTTCTCCATCATCAGATCGACTCCAGACCTTTATTAAATAGTAGTACTTTATAGTACTTAATGAAAACATGATTAAATTTACTAGTCACCCTTACGATTTTTGAAAGTTTCCCTCGATTTCTCTAGGATCCCATCATCAGATCCTAATTTCCTTATCATAGTACCAAACTAGGGATATCTCTTTTCCAACAAAAAAAGAATTATCAAAATCGGTTCATAAACGAAAAAGTTAACTCCAAACATACATTAAAATATATATATATATATATATATACGGTCGAATTGAGTAACCTCCTCCTTTTTTGAAGTCGGTTGAAAAGAAGACAAATTCCGAAGATTACTTATTATTATTGATTATTATATATAAACCAGATGCATAGCAAAAACAATCGATTGTGAAGTATCAATTTCGTCCAAGCACAGTACACACAAGGAACTCATTTTTTACGTAATTATTACTTGCGCTGAAGCGATACAGCCGTGCTTCCATGAGCGCGTTTCGACGCGGAATGACGAACGACGATGGTTCACTTGTAAAAAATGTATGAAGAAATTTGAGAGCGTTTCTTATTTTTCTCATAAATGGAAATATATTTTATTTTTATATAAAATATCTAGCGCTACGCATAGAGGACTAAATAAGCAACAATTTCTTAGTGTAGTTATTTTTCTTAGTGCAGTGTATTTAGGTATAATGGTTCCAATTCAGACCCGTCTTTTTTTAATTTTTTGCGATTTCTGTGATGGTTAAACTGTATTTGTGTGAAAAGTTTGTATGGGGCTATAGAATTTTTATGATCTCACTCGGAGATGAATATATTATCTTTCATTTGAAACCAAGATATCCTCTCAGGGTGACTCTTAATTAATTAAAATGGTACGTGAAAAACACTGATATTTGTGGAAAAATGTGATAGCGTCCTTAATCCAAATAAAAGACTGGAATGTTTTTATGGTATTACTTTTCACTTATCATATTTACCCTACTTTGTTTGTAATCTTGTTTATATGTAAAGCTAAGCCTAACAAGAAAATTACTTCATCACTATCACTACAGCCTATACAGTCCACTGCTGGACATAGGCCTCCACAATTTCACGCCAAAAAATAGCGCGAACTCATGTGTTTTGCCCATAGTCACCACGCTGGGCAGGGGGGTCGGTGACCGCAGGGCTGGCTTTGTCGCTCCGAAGACGCTGCTGCCCGTCTTCGGCCTGTGTATTTCAAAACCAGCAGTTGGATAGTTATCCCGCCGCCGATCGGCTTTTTAAGTTCCAAGGTGGTAGCGGAACTGTGTTATCCCTTAGTCGCCTCTTACGACACCCACGGGAAGAAAGGGGGCAGCTATATTCTTTAGTACCGTAGCCACACAGTACGACGATAATAACTTCGAATTTCTTTAAATATAATTGAAGAATTTAGTACTGATTGTAGTTTGATAACTGGCTGACCTTACCGACTGACGTCTCATCGGAGGAAGTGGTCAAGTAGAAGTAATCATTATGTTTTTAAAAATTTTACTATTTTCGATTTTCATTTTATAAATATCCTTAGCCAAAGTATTAGAAAACTTCAAAAAAAAAAAAATACGGCTATGCTGATGTCCTTTGTGGTCTAGGTGTGTCAGTTATTGTCTAAACTGTGTAATGCGTGATGTGAAAATAATTGTAACCTTTTTTAAATGTTCTGTATTTCTCAACCTTTTATTTTGTTTTAGAAAACTTTAAAAAAAAGGAAAATGAAATCGGTCAGGTCATTGATATGCAATATGTAATTATGACCGAGGAAAATAAGCAATCACTTTTAAAAATAGATAATGATGCAAGTTTCCCCAACTTGAGGTCTATTAATAACAAATATTTAACAAATCAGACTATTACCTTGACATCTGAACAAAGTTTTTAGTTACAAAGCTAATGTTACTCCAGATGACACATAGCTTATGATCTCATTGTATTAGCTTTTTATGAGTAAGTTATGCAGCTTTTAGTAAGTGATACATACAAGTTAAGTTAATCTGTATAGTTTACTGACTATCTTCACTAATATTATAAAGAAGGGTTTCTGTTGAATTGAGTACTTGTTAAAAATATACAAACAATCTCATTTGGTTTTGTGTTGATAAATTTCGGGTGGCAGCTAGTAAGCCGTAGTGTTTTATACCAGAAAAATGAATTTAAAAATCAAAATGTTTAATTGTTTAATTAAAGCTTCCTACTACAAAGATTCGTTGAATATATAAAATAAGCTGTACCCTGCGTGCGTTGCTACGCTTTTTTTGGTCTACCAACTCAGAAACCTTTGTGGGCTCATGCACAACACTTTGCTGAAGATCATGACATGATCAAATGCATAGTTTGCGATTCTATAAGGGACATACAGACAAATATTTATATTAAACACACACACACACACACACACACACACACACACACACACACACACACACACACACACACACACACACACATATATATATATATATATATATATATATATATATATATATATATCTTAACAGTACCTCTTTTAATAATTGTTAACACATGACCTTATAATGATTAATTAATATCCTGTTTGAAAACTGGCGCTCTTTAAACCACCTCTGTCATTGAATACGCTATTACTATTGTTTTTTTAATAATTATTTCTATTGATGTAGTAGAAATTGTGAAACAATTTTTTTTTTTTTATTTATTTAAGTTAACAAACAGTGTTCACAATAAAGTTTTACATAACAGATAATTGTGTATTTAGATCTATTTTATATAAAATATTTAGACCTTGCAGAAGATCAAAGCTTTAATAATACTGCTTTCAAGAATTGTTGTGTTCTTGTGGTTAGTAAGGTGACGAGAGCTTGCTCGAAAGCAGAGCAGTGTATGAGTAGTGTCGGCAATGTGTTTGCGATGACCACCAGAAGGTGTCGCAGACGTCTATAGACTATGCTAATTGCTTACCATCAGGTGAGTCGTACACTTGTTTGCCGATCTTGTTGTAAAAAAAAATATTATAATGAGGAGATCATCACCTTATCATAATCATCTAATATGTCAAGTTTTACTTCATTTTGAATCTCCGTTCCCTTGCCTTTTTTAAATGTAACATTTCAAAGGTAGAAGAATATGTAGCTAGTTCTATATGACGTTTGCTAGTCAGATTATAAGACCCTCATGAACCAGGGCCCTCAGGTGTTCTGCAATGCTAGAAAAAAAGAATGGCTTGGTCTTTACTTATTCGGTAGCTATGCCACTGTACGAGTAACAATCGCCGTCAAGTGTCAGTGCAGTAGCAACTGGGACAAACAGTTTTTTTTACATAACTTAGTCGGCAAACAAGCATGCGGCTCACCTTATGGTGAGCGATTACTGTAGCTTATAGACGTCTGCAACACCAGAAGCATCGCAAGCGCGTTGCCGACCCTATGCCCAATTCCTCCCCCCAGGAGCTCTGGTCACCTTAAACAACAGGAACACAACACTACTAAAAAGCAGTATTATTTAGCTATGATCTTTTGTAAGGTCGTGGTACTGCACCAGTCGGGCTACTCCATATTTTGAGCAGAATTTCCTGCTTAGCCATACCCCAGTTACACAGTACAGCTTTCCGTGTTAGACCGGAAACAAATATTTGTATAAAAAATGGTAGGGTATAGGGGGAGAATATCTTGCGCCATTTTTGGAGCAGCATGACTGGGGAGGTAGTTCAACCTTACAGAAGATCATTGACAAATAAAGCTGCTTTTAAGTGGTGCCGTGTTCCTGTGATGGTGTGTCAATGTGCTTGCGATGTCCTTGGTGTGGCAAATGTACCTTGGATATGGTGTTAATCTAAAGGTGCCATACGGACCTTACGCTTGGTTGGAACTGTAGTTTATATAAAAAATTAAAATTGAAGGAACATGAGTTCACGCCATTTTTGGCGTAAACTCGCGGAGGCTTATCTCCAGTAGTGGACTGCGATGGGCTGAAGTGAGTGACAAAAAGTAAATACTTTAAGTGATATAATTTATTTTCATATCTTGTAAAGTGAATAAAAGTCCACACACTGTTAAATTCCCGGTTTAAGTTTTCCAATACGAATATTGTATAGTTCGCTTATTCGGGGGTCGAAAGTGTTCGCTACCTCATCAACAAGTTGCTGTGATTATCGTACTAAAGTGGATGGAGTCATGGATCGTAGTTGACTCGGCTAACATCATGTCTCTGTTTTTTTTTTTCTTTTATACAAGACTTTTTATGACAACCCAAAAAAAAAATATTTAAAGTTTGTTGGAACTGCTTGGAAGATATGCGCGAATATATAGTTAAGTGATTTTAAGCTATGCGTTTTTTAAGATATTTAATCTCGGTATCTAAAATTAATTGAGACACTGTTTTTGAGACGCTTACGTAATAATAGCTGTCTAATCCTCGATCATGCGCAGTAAAGACCCTTCTCGAATGTTCCTACATAATGACAAAATAAATGTAAGTATAAAAAATAGCTCGAGAAAGAGCTAATGTTAAATTCTCCGTATTATATACATGTATATTATTTATATATAAATGAATGTTTACCTGAAAGTTATTAATAGAATCGTAAATATGCATTTGATCATGTCATGATCTTCAGCAAAGTATTGTGCATGAGCCCACAAAGGTTTCTGAGTTGGTGCGGCCAAAAAAAAGCGTAGCAACGCGCCAATGGCACAGCTAGTATACAGGGTGTGTCGTAAATAGTGGATAATCCGTTAACTGGAGGTAGCCCTGATGTCGATCTTCAAGAAAATGTACTTTTTATATCAGGATTGCCAACACTGTGAAAATTATGAATATTTTTGTGTTTTTTTCAAAAATGTCCCACCGCGACTTTTAATTTGGTCATAATTTTTACAAATTAAGGTATTTTAGTGTACTTTTTATTTTATTTTACTTGGGAATACTTGTACTATCTAATGAAATTACTATTTCTGGCATAATATTTTCTAAACTTATAAAAATTAGCGTTAGAAGTTATTTTTATTTTTCTTCGTTACTTTTTGTCAAAATTTAACCATTGATTGTGAAAAAAAAATGTACGACACTAGAATTGCCCAGTATTTAAAAAAAATACTTAGTTTGTGTAGTTTCTAAAAAGGTATAACAATTAGTACTTGACAAGCAAAATTACTTTGTATGAGCGAAAGAGCTTATGACGGTCAGAAAGTTGATTTTTCACGTAATGCGTCTATGTCCGAATTTAGGCACCTTAACTTATTAATATCATTTATTCAATAAAAAATGATATTGTGTAACGTAATCTAGCTCATAGAATTGTTCAAAATTATAAAATTAATTTTAATTAAAGACTTGCGACTAACTTCATACCAGTTATTTCAAGGTTAAAACACACGTGAAAGAAGGACAAAGAAAGCAATACACACTCGCCCCGCGTGCGCAAGGGACTATTTGACTATTGTTCATCTAATAAAATGCTCCATCCCTATCACACTCACCAATTGTGAAAAAGACAGCCGCGGTCTTTGTTTAATACGACGCTCATATTGCTCTTTGTCAGTGTGATTTAATACGTCGCATGCGCTCTTCTTTACTGTGTATTTTCAACGCCTACAACTTTTTGATATTGGACTCTGTTTTGCTTTGTGATTTGGACGAATTGGATTCGGTGATCTTGACAACTTGGCTTTTCTTACGGACTTGTGAATTGTGCTGGAAACTTTTTTCTGTAATTTAACTGAAACATGTCTCGGTACACACCGACTGAATATGCAAACATGCATTTCATTTACGGCTTATGCAACGGCAACGCCAGTAGAGCTGCTGCACTCTACCGGAGAAGATATCCTAATGTTCGGCATCCTGATTACCGTGTCTTTATTCGAGTGCACAATTCACTTTGTGAAGGAAGATTTCCCGGGACTGGCTTAAGCAGAGCTAGCGAAGGACGGCCTCAACGACACAGTGAAGTCGAAGTGCTAGAATTGGTTGAAGAAGACCCTTCTACATCCTTAAGTCAAATAGCAAGACGTACCGGTATACCGAAGAAATCTGTACATAGGATTTTAAAAAGACACCAACTTTATCCGTACCATTACCAAAAGGTTCAAACTTTGATGCCAAGAGATGGTCCATTCAGAGTAACATTTTGTCAAATAATGTTACGAAAAATAAGAGAAGATCCAAACATTTTTGAATATCATATCAAAAATTGACCGCTCCAGCGGGATTCGAACCCGCGTCTTCGACATACCGTGTCGACGCTCTAGCCAATTAAGCTATGGAACGATATACTCGCCAGAGCGAAACTTTTGATATGATGATTTTTACTTTCGGTTTAAGCGAACCGTGGCGCCGTCTATAGTGAGTTCTTTACAGAGACTCGTAACTATTCAAAGTTTCATATTACAATGAAAATCTTTGACAGGAGACGACACCATGCTATTTTTAATATGTACGATTTTTATTTTTGTGTTACCCACAATTAGGAATTCTAAACATTTTTGAATATCATATCAAAAATTGACCGCTCCAGCGGGATTCGAACCCGCGTCTTCGACATACCGTGTCGACGCTCTAGCCAATTAAGCTATGGAACGATATACTCGCCAGAGCGAAACTTTTGATATGATGATTTTTACTTTCGGTTTAAGCGAACCGTGGGGCCGTCTATAGTGAGTTCTTTACAGAGACTCGTAACTATTCAAAGTTTCATATTACAATGAAAATCTTTGACAGGAGACGACACCATGCTATTTTTAATATGTACGATTTTTATTTTTGTGTTACCCACAATTAGGAATTCTAAACATTTTTGAATATCATATCAAAAATTGACCGCTCCAGCGGGATTCGAACCCGCGTCTTCGACATACCGTGTCGACGCTCTAGCCAATTAAGCTATGGAACGATATACTCGCCAGAGCGAAACTTTTGATATGATGATTTTTACTTTCGGTTTAAGCGAACCGTGGCGCCGTCTATAGTGAGTTCTTTACAGAGACTCGTAACTATTCAAAGTTTCATATTACAATGAAAATCTTTGACAGGAGACGACACCATGCTATTTTTAATATGTACGATTTTTATTTTTGTGTTACCCACAATTAGGAATTCTAAACATTTTTGAATATCATATCAAAAATTGACCGCTCCAGCGGGATTCGAACCCGCGTCTTCGACATACCGTGTCGACGCTCTAGCCAATTAAGCTATGGAACGATATACTCGCCAGAGCGAAACTTTTGATATGATGATTTTTACTTTCGGTTTAAGCGAACCGTGGCGCCGTCTATAGTGAGTTCTTTACAGAGACTCGTAACTATTCAAAGTTTCATATTACAATGAAAATCTTTGACAGGAGACGACACCATGCTATTTTTAATATGTACGATTTTTATTTTTGTGTTACCCACAATTAGGAATTCTAAACATTTTTGAATATCATATCAAAAATTGACCGCTCCAGCGGGATTCGAACCCGCGTCTTCGACATACCGTGTCGACGCTCTAGCCAATTAAGCTATGGAACGATATACCACTAGAGCGAAACTTTTGATATGATGATTTTTACTTTCGGTTTAAGCGAACCGTGGCGCCGTCTATAGTGAGTTCTTTACAGAGACTCGTAACTATTCAAAGTTTCATATTACAATGAAAATCTTTGACAGGAGACGACACCATGCTATTTTTAATATGTACGATTTTTATTTTTGTGTTACCCACAATTAGGAATTCTAAACATTTTTGAATATCATATCAAAAATATATTTATATCGTTCCATAGCTTAATTGGCTAGAGCGTCGACACGGTATGTCGAAGACGCGGGTTCGAATCCCGCTGGAGCGGTCAATTTTTGATATGATATTCAAAAATGTTTAGAATTCCTAATTGTGGGTAACACAAAAATAAAAATCGTACATATTAAAAATAGCATGGTGTCGTCTCCTGTCAAAGATTTTCATTGTAATATGAAACTTTGAATAGTTACGAGTCTCTGTAAAGAACTCACTATAGACGGCGCCACGGTTCGCTTAAACCGAAAGTAAAAATCATCATATCAAAAGTTTCGCTCTGGCGAGTATATCGTTCCATAGCTTAATTGGCTAGAGCGTCGACACGGTATGTCGAAGACGCGGGTTCGAATCCCGCTGGAGCGGTCAATTTTTGATATGATATTCAAAAATGTTTAGAATTTCTAATTGTGGGTAACACAAAAATAAAAATCGTACATATTAAAAATAGCATGGTGTCGTCTCCTGTCAAAGATTTTCATTGTAATATGAAACTTTGAATAGTTACGAGTCTCTGTAAAGAACTCACTATAGACGGCGCCACGGTTCGCTTAAACCGAAAGTAAAAATCATCATATCAAAAGTTTCGCTCTGGCGAGTATATCGTTCCATAGCTTAATTGGCTAGAGCGTCGACACGGTATGTCGAAGACGCGGGTTCGAATCCCGCTGGAGCGGTCAATTTTTGATATGATATTCAAAAATGTTTAGAATTCCTAATTGTGGGTAACACAAAAATAAAAATCGTACATATTAAAAATAGCATGGTGTCGTCTCCTGTCAAAGATTTTCATTGTAATATGAAACTTTGAATAGTTACGAGTCTCTGTAAAGAACTCACTATAGACGGCGCCACGGTTCGCTTAAACCGAAAGTAAAAATCATCATATCAAAAGTTTCGCTCTGGCGAGTATATCGTTCCATAGCTTAATTGGCTAGAGCGTCGACACGGTATGTCGAAGACGCGGGTTCGAATCCCGCTGGAGCGGTCAATTTTTGATATGATATTCAAAAATGTTTAGAATTCCTAATTGTGGGTAACACAAAAATAAAAATCGTACATATTAAAAATAGCATGGTGTCGTCTCCTGTCAAAGATTTTCATTGTAATATGAAACTTTGAATAGTTACGAGTCTCTGTAAAGAACTCACTATAGACGGCGCCACGGTTCGCTTAAACCGAAAGTAAAAATCATCATATCAAAAGTTTCGCTCTGGCGAGTATATCGTTCCATAGCTTAATTGGCTAGAGCGTCGACACGGTATGTCGAAGACGCGGGTTCGAATCCCGCTGGAGCGGTCAATTTTTGATATGATATTCAAAAATGTTTAGAATTCCTAATTGTGGGTAACACAAAAATAAAAATCGTACATAAGAGAAGATCCAAATTTTTTCGACAAAATTTTATGGACAGATGAGTCGACGGGAATTGTTGGTGGGAAAATAATAGGCCCATATGAGTTGCCAGCGACATTAAATGCTGAAGGGTATTTAATTTTTTTACAAAATAATTTACCTGAGCTGCTGCAAAACTTATCACTTGAGACAAGAGAAGGAATGTGGCTGCAAAATGACGGGTGTCCCGCGCATTTTGCTGTTCGGGTGCGGGAATATTTAAATGAAGCATACCCAAATAGGTGGATTGGGCGCTTGGGTCCAATTTTATGGCCGCCACGATCGCCTGACTTGAACCCCCTGGACTTTTTTTATTGGGAATGCATTAAGGAAAAAGTGTACAATAAAGCAGTGTCCACAGTCGAAGAATTGCGCACACGTGTGCAATTAGCCGCTGGTGAAATTGAAGCATCAGGCTATGCACGCCGTATCAAAAGATCATTTATAAGGCGATGCCGAGCCTGCATTGCTGCTAATGGAGGGCATTTTGAACATTTACTGTAATGTAATAAATGCGTTTTTATTATAAAAACCTTTGTTTTTTTTTTTCTTTTTGCACATTTAACTAACACAAATGCTAATGACACAAAACGAATTTACCGACCGTCATAAGCTCTTTCGCTCATACAAAGTAATTTTGCTTGTCAAGTACTAATTGTTATACCTTTTTAGAAACTACACAAACTAAGTATTTTTTTTAAATACTGGGCAATTCTAGTGTCGTACATTTTTTTTTCACAATCAATGGTTAAATTTTGACAAAAAGTAACGAAGAAAAATAAAAATAACTTCTAACGCTAATTTTTATAAGTTTAGAAAATATTATGCCAGAAATAGTAATTTCATTAGATAGTACAAGTATTCCCAAGTAAAATAAAATAAAAAGTACACTAAAATACCTTAATTTGTAAAAATTATGACCAAATTAAAAGTCGCGGTGGGACATTTTTGAAAAAAACACAAAAATATTCATAATTTTCACAGTGTTGGCAATCCTGATATAAAAAGTACATTTTCTTGAAGATCGACATCAGGGCTACCTCCAGTTAACGGATTATTCACTATTTACGACACACCCTGTATATTATTTTATAAATTAAATACTATTAGTTAATATATGTATAACACATACAAATATAATAGACATCAATAAATAAATTGTGAGTTTCCCACAGTTTCACTTAAAAATTCTGGAATGAAAATTATTATTTCTGGAATGTTTCTGTTAACATATATTGTAGCTATAATAAAGTGTTAAATGTATCAGAACAAATTACGTAATATCCGTTTCGCTGAAACGAGAAGCGGGGCGGATTAAGCTCTATATCCGTCTCCTTAACGATAATATTATAAGTCCTTATTCAGTTAGTAACAGCCTAGGTATTAGTTTCCCACGATATTGCTGTCTAGTTTACTTAGGATTTATGACCTAAGGTCGTCTGAGAGTCTATAAATCTACTAGCTTACCGGGCAAACGTTTTCTTGCCGCTAAACGCTATTTAAAAATAGGGATTTTTGGTAGAAGGGTGAAAATTTAGGGTTGTATATATTTTTCAATGCCAAATCATAATGAATTGGATATATTCCAATTCATTATGATATCCATATATCCTTATACGTAAAAGTGTATTTAAAAGGGTTTTTAAGTCACTAAAATTCTCAATTTTTATTTACCTACGCTAAAAAAAACTATAACAAAAAAAAAACGTTGGTTTACGTTATGTTCATAAGACTTTAATTAAAAAGAAAGCGAAATGAATCGAATGCGCTACGCGATGTAACTCGTACGGTCTTAACAAATTCAACATTAATCGTTCGTTTATACCGTTCTGCTGTATAGCTCTGTTTAATTTTAGAGCTTACGAATAACATCATCTCGGACAGTCGGACAGTGTGATACTCGGACCCATAGATGTACAATATAAACTCGTCGGACCGCAGCGAACGTAGTTCGAGTAACAGAGATTATGTAGTCGATAGTACTGTCACAGTGTACGATTAGTTCGATTATGTCCGAATAGCGATTGACGTTTGGTACATTTCGTACCGTACTAAGTAACGTAACCTTTTAGTACATCGTATATGTGCTACCCAAGACTAATAAACAACAGATGCACTGATAACGCCACCTAGTACATCGTTAGTCATAGTTACCTACCCTCATTCATTCTATTACTCGAGTCATTCTGACGTGTATAAAGCGATCGGTGCAACTGTGGCTAAGGCAGTCTTGGCTCTGGCTTGGCACGGTGCACTTGTTGTATCCTACTAGTAGCTTAACCTAGACTCTTTCAACAATTAATTTGTGCAAACGAATTAATTGTTACATATTATATTACGATTTATAATTTGCCTAGGCAGGGCGGACAACTCGGGCAGTGAAGGTGAGCGTTGAGGCGCATCTCAAGGAGGCCCTCCAGAAACCTACTGTCCTAGGTCGCAAGTCCTAGGAATTGCTCTGAGTTTCTTCCTCTGCCACGCGGTGGACCCGGCGCCCTCACGGCGAATCCATCGAATGCTAAGAAGTTAGT
Source organism: Melitaea cinxia (assembly GCF_905220565.1). Classification (NCBI taxonomy): domain Eukaryota; kingdom Metazoa; phylum Arthropoda; class Insecta; order Lepidoptera; family Nymphalidae; genus Melitaea; species Melitaea cinxia. Next base: position 12,118,099 of record NC_059415.1, read on the forward strand.
TTCCCCTCCGTTAACTAATAACTATCTTGTGTTACCCTACATTGTAATTAACCAATCTGACCTCCTTCTTTCCTACATATATATGTAACAGCAATAATAATAGTAATAATAATATATTCTTTATTGTACACCAAAATATAAACAAACAGTAGTAATTACAAAAAAAAAAGATGTACAAAGGCGATCTTATCGCTGAAGAGCGATTTCTTCCAGATAACCTTTGGGCACAGGACATGATATAGTAGTGACGGATAGGGTGTACAATATTCTTAAGGATGGATAAAAATAGTGTATGATAGATTCATTCATTCATACACATACACATATAAGTACAAATATCCATACATAAATAATCAAAATAGTATTAATATACGTGTATAAATGTAAAATATATATTGATAATATAAAATATATAATAGCAATACAAAAAAGAATAATTTGGAATATTAATTCAATTCCTATAAGCTTTTGCGATGTATACAATATTCGTTACACAGGCTATAAACCCGCTCGCTACGACTAGCAGCGATGTAGCAAAATTAAAAATACGTGAAGTTAAAATATGAAAGAGTTGACCCTATATGTTAATTGTATCTGGTTGTTACCTCTGCACAGTACGCCTAGTTTTCGATATAATCGCTTTTAAATCAATACAGTATTTGAATATTTGATGGACAGAAACGGCACGTGTAGCGTTGCGGCGAGCTCGATCGATTGTCGTTCGTCTACGTTTCTATTTTCGTTTCATTCTATATACAATGTAATCGTCGCTACGTACTTAAAGCCTTTTGTATTCTGGAGTTACAGATAATTTTTTAGTCTCCTTTTGTTCGATGTTTTCAATTCTGTGCGCAGAACGTTTGCAAAACTGACATTTTGTGATGTTTTATTCAAGTGTATCATATTTATGTATGAACTAGCTGTAGGTTATTTTACTACCTACCAGTATGTGGCCCGATCGTGTCTTAGGACATTCTCGAAGAATAATTGTGTTTGCTCACAAACGAAAAAAAACCGACTTCAATTTCATCGACGAGTAATACAACGTAGATCAACGAAAAAATAGTCAAGTAACTACGCGTTATCAAAGATTACTCAAAAAGTAGTTATCAGATCTCAGAAAAGTAGTTGTTAGATCTCAAATAAATTTAAATGGGACCAATTGACACACACCACCTTTCGATTAAAAAAAATTGTCGAAATCGGACCACCCGGTCAAAAGTTCTGATGTTAAAAAAAAGAAAAAAAAAATACAGTCGAATTGAGAACCTCCTCCTTTTTTGGAAGTCGGTTAAAAACGCCATAAACTAGCTACTCTGGCTTAGTGTCGAAAGACTCGAAAGGCGAAAATGAGAGCCATGCTTTAAAATCGAGGATGCCTTTTTGTCATCCCCAACTCATTTTTTACCTTTTTCTTTTATGCCTTTGATTTTGATGTAGGTAGCAGAGTTTATGGGCGGTAGTGGTCGCATAATGCTGGTGATCCTTCTGTTCGTCTACTGCTTAAAACAACAACAGCAGTTAGACCTATACTTTAAAAAATAATTAAAGAACGTAGAAAGGCTGCAAAATATCTTGCGGTGACTTGTGGAAAAAATCACCTAAAACGTCAACAAATCTAACATCTCACACACACTTGTCAGTTCTCTTTTTATACATAGTTTTATATATAGTAAAACTTTTATCCTCCATTAAGGTAATTGGTAGTAATGACAATAATGCCTTGGTCGGACTGAACGCTTATTAATTTCGCGTAAGTACTGGCGTTTGTAAGTTTCGTTCTTTAATTTATTATTTCTTGGTTTTAATGGTTTTCAATGTCGTCAAAACTTGAACAGATGGTTTCGCTAATGTCGCGTAGAATTCTTTAGGTTTCGTGTTGTATTCCACTTCAATAGTCCAAACTTATCAAAACGACATTAGGACTGGAGCACAGCAATGCTATGACGTCACATCGAAATACTAAGTAAGCGTCCAGTGTGTCGAAAGCTTTATTGTTTGACTTAGTGTAAGATCCCGCTGTAAAATCATTATGTTCAATCACGTAGATAAGGAAAGTCCAATTTCTGCAAACCTTTATGAATAGACAAATACATTGATAACAGAGTGGCAGTCAATTTAAGGAGTACCGTCAAATACTTTTAATTAAATTAATTTTAATTATTTTCCAAAAAAAGTCCCTTGTGTCCTTTAAAGTATATCTGAAAATTTTTGTGCATCACAAATCTCAAAAACCGGTAGGTGTACATTACCTTATTTGGCCTATTTTTTAATCTAGCTAGCTATTAAGAAATATTTACGAGGTCTTAGAAGGTTATATATAACGGAAAATTCGTTTGCCCAATAGTGGGATATTTACTATTTCAGTTGAGTTTTCTAGAATTTTTTATTCACCTCCTGTAAAAAAATTTAGTTCCTTATATTATGGTTTACTAAAAAAAAGGTTATAAAATAAAGTCATGTTGAGATGGAGACCGCAATCGCAAGACGTAGCCTATATATTATACTAGACTTTCCTCACAGTTTCACTCGGCTTTTACTCTTACATCATCAATCTAGTAACCTGTTATCAGCGCGTTTGAACAAAACGAACAAACACACAAATGTTTAATTTAAAAAAAAAAGTATAAAAGATAAAACTTATGATGTATGCCGATGGAGTCATTCATTTTATCAGGGTTGCTGAAAGACGCCTGTAATGTTTTTATTATGTGTTTCATATATAGACTTAAATCGATACAAAATGACCTTGAAGCAAATTTCCGATACTTTCTCTATTAATCATTTACGTTCTCGAAGCCTATGTTTCTAAAGGCTCAGAAATAAATCGAATGTAAATATAAATGTTGCTGTTATTTTCTGAATAAAGTACTGGGAAAATTCCGATCTGTTTGATCAGATTTAGGGTATAGAGCCAGACGTGGGAGTGGCCAATGTCTCTTTTAGTAATTTTACTTCCTTTATTGATAACGTACGTCTATTTTGTTGGTTCTGATAAGTTATTTATTATATAGATGAGCATACAGGTTTTTTGCGTTTTGGTTCAAATATGGTATTTTTCCGTGAAAAGATTTTTTTTTTATAGATACGATTTACCTAACTATTTAAAATCGTGCACAATGTTATGTGTACCTTTATTTATATACTTGTTCTTAAGTAATTTCTAATAAATTAGAAGTATTGGTAAGAATTCGTTTTGTTACCCTTTGCCTTGATCTTAAGTTGTTATTGTCTCCCACAGCTAGAGTTTCTCGTAAGCCTCCGCGTGCCTTGCCTCCTGTTCGCAGAGCGCCGCCGAGAGCTTCGCGTCTCCGCTCAGCATCAGCTGGCCGAGATAAACGCTCCGAATTAAGAGCTCGATATTGGGCTTTGCTTTTCGGAGACTTACAGAGGGCTGTAAGTAATTTAAAAAATCTTTTTATTTTTATTAATTTATCTAAAGTAATAAACGAGTTTAGTAAATCTTCTACTAACTTTTTTTTTGGAGGAATGAAACCATTCTATTATATTGGTCATTGGTGAAAAGTTAAAATTTGTGTTTTAAATGCCAGTGAATTATACATTGGACATATTTATTTTCAGATCGGTGAAATTTACAACACTGTTGAAGCTCACGAAAATATAAATGAGTGCCAAGAAGTCATATTAGTGCTAGAGAATTACATGCGCGATTTTAAATCTTTAGGAGAGTGGTTTAGACTGAAATGGGAATACGATAATACACCTCCACCGCAAAGGCCACAGAGCTTAGCTTGGGAAATTAGAAAGACTGACTTTGTGAGACCAGAGTCAAGACGAAATCATTCCGTCAGGAGTTCTCCATCCGTATCCGGAAAAAACAGCCCATCTCTCTCAGGACATAACACACCGAGTGGAAAACATAGCCCCAATCTAACTGGTAAGGCTAGCCCAGGAAGTGGTAAAATAAGTCCTAGGATATCAGTAATTCCTAGCTCCAGTCCTAAAGCTAGTATTGAATTCTTTAGCAATAAAATATCTCCATCAAAAATAACAGCAAAACCGGAAGCTAAAATTGCTAAAGAATCTACTAGATTGTCAGACATTAAAGAAAAAGATATAAAAGATACATGTGAGGAGGTTGTGACTGAAGAAACCCCATCTAGTAATAAAGATGTTACTCCTAATAAACAAGAACCCAAGTCTATTACTGTTGAAATTGGGACAGTGAAAGAGTATCAAAATGTGTCTCCTAAACAAGTCATAATAAAATCTCCCAAACATTCTAAATCAAATACAGTAAATACCAAACAAGATTCTGAAGAAATGTCTTGCCAAGCTAAAGCTACTATTGCCCAGTTAAATGACATGGAAGGTAAATTTTTACAAAAACAAATTTCAGCTAATCAGGCTAAAAATGAAAATATGATTAATCAAGACGTCGAGAAAGAAAAGAACGGAACAGAAAACATTCGAGATATACAATCTGTAAAAGAGAATGTCGAAGAAAAAGACGGGTTTTCCACTGCATCTCCAACTAAGTCTGAAGATAATTTTGCTGATGTATCAAATGAAAGTTCACCTAAGTTAGAAATCGATAAAAACCATATTGAAAACAAAGAGGTTATTTCTGAAACATCACCAGATAATAGTACAAAAATAGACACTGCAAACATTGGAAGTTTCAAAACAACTGAAATGGAAGACAGCACAAAAGTCGAAATTTTGGGTAATAAGGATTCTCCTACAATTAATCTAAACGAAGAAGAAAATATCTTAATAAGTATCAAAGATAGTACAATTAATAGTGAACTTAAAGTTTTAAATGATGAAATTTTGCAAGTTATACAAAACACTGTAGAAATTGATAAAAAAGAAGACGAACAGGAGAAAAAAGTTGAAGTGCTAATGAAAACGATCGATGACATTGAAAAAGAAATTTTTAAAGGTATAGCTACAGAAAAAGGTGAAAATATTGATCGGTTCAAAGGACTTCCAAAAGACACGTTAGCTATTGAAAACGATGTAAATAAAAAAGATGATAATTCAAAAAAATGTGACGTAAAACCCCTTACAGATAATAAGCAAGTTGTAAAACCAGCATACTCACAAGCAGCGGCTAAACCCAAGTCATTAAACGCAACAAAAGTGGAAGTGAAGACACCAACAAGATTAGCTCGAAGTTCTACTGTTGTAGAAATGCGTCCCACCACTGTACCTAAGACTCAACGATCATTCCAAAAGAAACACCAAACAAATAAATGCAGCTATCCGTTTAATTTGACAACTGGTCGAACTAGTCTTTTTGACACAACGCCTGCTGGTTCTACTAATAAAGGTACATTATATAAAAGACCAATGAGTAGAAACACTCAGTTAGGGTCTGGCGATGCCAAACCATTGTCTGGTAAAGAAGTTCTTAAAAAGCGTCCCCCGAGACCCACTTCTCTTAGGGTAACTGAAAAAAGCGATAAAAAAGAAAAGACAAACGCTGCATTAGAAAAATATAAAGATTCAAAAGATTACAGCAGCTCAGATACGGTTGTCACCCAGATAGATATGTCACGAATAGAATCGAGCGAAAGTTTGAAAACTCTTGTACCAGAAGACAAACAGGCGCTGCAAGATGTGGCAAATTCAATTGAAGTACTTAACGTTGATAATAATAAAAACGACAATGAAGGTTGGCTTACTGTGAAATCGAGGCGATTAAGTCGCGAATCAAAGAAGCACTCTAAGTCACACTGGGCAAATAGATTTCATCAGCCATCGGCTACGACGAGTTTGCCCACTCTGAATATGTTGGAATCTCCTAAACAGGAAACTAAAGAATTTGTTGATTCTAAAGTGCCAAATATTGATCGCGCAAAGTCGGAGCAGCCAAAAGAAACAGAGAAATCCGACGAAAAAATTGAAAAAGTTGTAAGACCTGAAAAGGTGGTTAAAGTTGCTGCTAAGCCGAAATCTGAAAACAAACCAAAGGATCCTTCGATGATCCGACAAAAATCGGATGTAACTGGTTTACGAACAAAATCGTCGCGGAATAAAGTACTTACAAAGAGAGCCGAAAAAATTAAAGATTCTCAAAAAGATGATGACGGCGAATTGACTAAAAATCGATTACATTCTTCATTAGAAAGTCTAACTACCGCTTTAGCCAGATCTCAGGAAAGCACCCAAGACGTATTCGATTTTGATAAATGGAAAGCGGAATTCAAGACTACTTTTAAATATTTAGATGATGACGATCAAATGTCTGATCAAAACGAAATATTAAAAGCGGCAGATCCCTCTGAAATGTCCGAAATAGCCGAGATGACTTCACAAATAGAAGAAAACGAGAGAAAAATTAGCTGGGCCTTAGATTTTCAATCGGAAGTTGACCAGAGGAAGCTTTGTGAAGAAGAAGATCTATTGAACAGACAGATATTGGAGCTGCAACAAGTTTCAGATATTGATATCGACACTGAAACAGATGATACTGAGGTAACTTTTTTTTGAGTTATTTTATATTATTTCTTAGGTGAATCTATAGTTTTTTATACTTAGTACTGATTCGCTGTACGTATTGATGCAAATTTGTAGCATATTCGACAAATTTCCTTTGTCACACTGCTGTTAACTTTCCTGTTTGTCTGAATTTAGGTACCAAGTACCCACAATTATATACCGACATCACTTTTTTTTATTTCACTAGGTCGGCAAACAAGCGTACGGCTCACCTGATGGTAAGCGATTACTGTAGCTTATAGACACCTGCAACACCAGAAGCATCGCAAGCGCGTTGCCGACCCACTCCCCAAGCCCCCCAGGAGCTCTGGTCACCTTACTCACCAACAGGAACACAATACTGCTTGAAAACAGTATTATTTTGCTGTGATCTTCTGTAAGGTCGAGATACTACCCCAGTCGGTCACTTTTACAACAAAGACATAGACACAAGATACAGAGCTATTTTATATTGAGTACTTTTTTAAATTTTTTGGTCTAAAATTATAGACAGACGCAGAAATCGTCTGCGAAGATCCGGCTACCCAAGTCGTTCCAACAGAAACTTTGGGATCGTTAGCTGCTAGTTTAGAAGATCAGTATGAAACCGCACTTGCTGGGATGACATGGGCCGAACGCGTTGACACATTGGTTGTCTTAGAAGCTTTGGTTGCTAGGGATCCAGGTAAAATGTTGATAGCTTTTGGATTTTTTAGGTTAGATTACAAGGTGTAAATTTGTATGCTAATAATTTGCATTTGCAAACCACCTTTTATTTTATCATCGTGAACAAATTAAAATTTATTTCTTTTTTATGTTTTACACAACTTTAAATTCCAATTTTTTTTTATCAAATTACTGCAATTAATCGGTATTGTTTATAAGTATTGATATCAACCAATTTATAAAAATCGAAAATTAAAAATATTTTACAGGACGAGCACAACAATTGCATGCTAAATTATCTCAAGGTATCAAACGTAGAGGCAGCCTGCAAGACGCTTTACGCAGGTATCAGTCACACATATATTGAACTAACCGTCGCTCGTGGCTTCACTCGCATCCCGCTAGGCTATATCATTACTAATATTATCACTTCATATAAAACATGCCTTATTTACATTCTAGGGTGCTAAACTTTACTACAATGAAAACAGCAACAAAAATTGTTAAGAAGCTTAGCGACTTCAAAATGTAAATAAAAAGGTTTTTGATCTCTGTTCTTTTTATTTAATTTAATACGAGACGACAAAGTTTTGTGACAATTTTCAGACTCCAAGCGAAGCAAGCGAGGGCCGAGCGCCAAAGATTGGAATATCAAACTGAACGTGCAAAGAAGATACATCAATTACTGGCTCGCGTTGAGGAAGTCAAAGTAATTATTTTTTTCTCTCCTCTGTTTATCCTAATAACACATTGCCGCTAGAAAAGTGGCAAATTTTTACTGCCAAAAAGAATACTTGGGTAGTATCCCGTTTGACCTTTCCTTTTTATTGCTGTCTTTGTGTTCTCTACCCCTTTTTTATTGTATGACCGTGCTATTGTTATATTATAATACTTCATATTTATAATTTGTAAACTCCTTATGTATGACCAATAAATAAGTTTACTTTCATTTCTTTCAGGTCGCCAAAAATCAATTGATAGAGGAAAAAAGAATCAGGATGGAGAGGAGACTCCAAAAGGCGACTGAAAATCGTGACCAACACATAAAGGTAAGTTAAGGATAAAAAATTGTGACTTATTTGTTAAGTTTTCGAAATTATTTGATTCAAGTAATTTTTATTATTACATAAATTTTGTTTAAATTATTATTATTTATTTATTTATTTATATATAACTAAATCGGCAAACAAGCGTACGGCTCACCTGATGGTAAGCGATTACCGTAGCTTATAGACGCCTGCAACACCAGAAGCATCGCAAGCGCGTTGCCGACCCAATCCCCAATCCCCCCAGGAGCTCTGGTCACCTTACTCACCAACAGGAACACAATACTGCTTGAAAACAGTATTATTTAGCTGTGATCTTCTGTAAGGTCGAGGTACTACCCCAGTCGGACTGCTCCATATTTTGAGCAGGAAATTCCTGCTGTGCCCTACCTCAGTTAGTAAAGTTATTATAGTTTTAGTAAGTAAGTTGTTATACATATTATGTTGGTAAATTTGGGAAATAATAGTCTTTAAAGTTTTTTTTTTTTTATTTTTTAGGATATAGTCCGCAAAGCTCATGACGAAGAAGAAAAATTACGTGAGATAGCTTTTATCAAGCAATTGGAAGCTGAGAATCGACGACATGAGTTCTTAGAGCAGTGTCGCTCTCATACGACTCGTTTAAGACAGATGAGGCGAGATAGACTCCATAAATTGGTAAGAGTGACATAGTAATTATCTGGACATAGTATTATGGTAGCGCTAAAGGTCAAATAGGGTTTATCTGGAGCGTCGTAGGACCCCTTGGATTGTGATGAGGGAATACACCATGTATTCCGTCAACTGGTGATGGGGCGTGTATATGGTGCTTCAGATATTAATAGTGTAAGTGTTCTGATAACTTAAAAATATGCATAGAGCTCGCCGTTGTTTTGACACCACAAATTTGCACACAAAACGCTGTTTTTTTGGCAGAAATTATAGCTGTGACTAAAAGATGTCAAAAGTATGTTGAAACAATAAAATTGAAGAATTTTTTCCCTTGCGTCAGATATTGACTAGGGTCGTTAAGTAAACCCTCAAGAAACTCCTATTGAAAAGAATGTTCATTTTAACGTAACCAAAGTCACGGCTGATTTTTGAAAATTTAAAAAAATGTGACCTTGAAATACTCGAGCGCGTCAGATTATTATGCAGACGTTTTATATCATTCATTTCCAATTTTCCATCTTTATTGGTCCACCGCCTTCTGTTGGTAGTATGTCAGTGATGAGTCGATTATTATTCCTCGATAGATACGCAAATTATAAATCGTTAGTCGAGATAACCCTCCTTATGTCAGAATGACTTCTGTTGTCCTCGAGTAAATCCCAAAGTCCATGTTTGGGCTCCCCTACTACCTATACCAATCTGGCAAAAAGATTGTTTTTGTCGGTTACTCCAGCCCGATTCCTAAATTGAAGATACTTTTCGTTTAGTTTATCTATTGTTGAACGGTTCGTATGTAAAACGGATCGTTTTTTGAGTTTAGAAACTGGGCGTTAGTCGATTAATGCGTTTTCTCGTCGTTTGGTAGTCGTACGGTATGATATAAAGTGAATCTGTGTTTAGGAGCAAAAAGCGGCCCGCGAGGCGGCGGTGGGAGCCCGAAGGCAGGCCTTAGAGGCGGCGCGCAGACTCCACGTAGAAAGCATGCTGGAGCGGCGCAAGGAACGGGACGCCCGTGTGGAGGAATTGCGCGAGCTGCGGCGCCAGGAGCGGGACGACGCGGCGCGGGAGAAGGTGAGGGGCGGGACGGGACGGGACGGGACGGGATGGGACGGGATGGGACGGGACGGGACACGACGGGACGGGACGGGACATGACATGACATTTAGTGCGGTCGAGAGCGTGCTGGAGTTGCGCTTGCTGCACACTGTTTTTTTTTTTGCAAGGAATTCTTGTTTTCCTACTTAATAAATAAAAAGTTTAGTTGGATTTGCTTAAAAAAAAAAAACAAAAAAAAAACAAAATTCTAATATTTATTTAAAATGGTAATAAAAAATAAATAAAAAAATATTAAAATATGTTTCGCCCAACGTGGGGCTCGAACCCACGACCCTGAGATTAAGAGTCTCATGCTCTACCGACTGAGCTAGCCGGGCTGTTGGGAAATGTGTGAATTTGTGGATTGTATTGTTAAACTCGCGCTAATGTTCTGTGTATTACGATTTGAATAATTACCTAATAGAAGATCCTAAAAAACACTAGTAAAGATAATAACAAATTAATATCCTCTTACGAAACAACAAAAACGGGGGAGGGGTCAAATAATCATAAAATTCGTGTGACGTATGGATGGCCCCTTATGCATATAGACAGAAGGTGTACAATCCCGTTTATCAGCGTTAGAAAATATATCATATCAAATAAATAAACCCCTATTTTCTATTGAAAAGTACTAGGATAACATAAATGCACAGATGGCTAATATTATAAACTAGCTGACCCGGCAAACTTCGTATCGCCTAACACAAACTTTATCGTATGGTATTAAAGTTTAAATTGACTTTTAAGTATTATCACAAAACTTTTTCTTTGGGAGTATAGAAAAGTGTTGTTTTTAGACTTTTTCAGGAAATTTTAATTTTTTTTTTTAGAATTTTTCTCTCCGTAAGAACCATCCTCGTACTTCAAGGAATATTTTAAAAAAATAATTAGCGAAATCGGTCCAACCGTTCTCGAGTTTTGCGCTTAGCAACACATTCAGCGACTCATTTTTATATTATAGATAAACTGATCAATTTATTTTCAACCTTACTTATACAGGCGGAAGGTGTAAAGTCCCGTCTATCAGCGCTAGCAGCCGCTGCTGAGCTAGAAGCGGACGCCCTTCGCTCTAGAATACGAGACAAGCAAGACGCAAGTCAACAAAGACTTGAATCACACTTACAAGCCATCAGAGAAAAAGCCACCGGTCCTCGACAAGCCGTAAGTGTTTGATTATCTTGTAGATAACATCTTTTTTTGTTAGTTTAGTTAAGTTTTTTTTTTTACCAAAATTAATGATTAATTGTCTGAAATAAATATTTATTACATTAACTAATTTTTGGTTGTTTAGGTTTGTAATAGTATAGAGTTAGCAAGCTGTAATTAATTATGATATCTGTGCTAAAGGAACCTCTTTAGTTTATTTTTCCAGATTAAGTTATCAAATTATATTTTTGTATATATAATAAACTCTAAATTTTGCGCGTAAGAAGTTGTATGTTACTCTTTCATGCCAAAAGGTTACTTTCCTATGTTACTCGGCATAAAATATGCAACCGTAGATTATAGAAGAATTTATATAGAGTGATAGAAGATGGTCATTTTTTTTGTCAAGAAATATGCACTGAATCAGGACTACTAACTATTACGTAACTGGTTCACAACTAGTTCTTTCTACAACAAAAGATTTTTTTTTTTAATTTTAGACATCGTCAGAAAGTCAAGATCAAATTCCAAAAGAAGTAGAGGAAGCTGCGAGGCTCGACCAAGAGAGAAAAGAGAGAGAGAAGCAGAAGGCGATTAAGAAGAAAGCTAGGAAGCTGAAGCAGAAATTACTAGCATCGTAAGATATTTTGTATACTCTTCCTTTCTTAATTTTGATAATAAGTTTTCTGTGATTATAAGGGTTTCTGACTGAGTAAGCTTTACGTTAGTAAATACGCTGTAAATTCCTTTTCAGAGTTTCCTTTCAGACAGGATAACTTTTGTTTTTTCGTTGGTAGTAAAATAAATAGCAAGGACCTTTTAATAATAAAATTATTTATTATTTTCTTTTAGAAATAATCTCTATGAAATCCGACATTAACTACTAACTACTCAATAAGTTAAGAATGTTTGTTTTGTATGAGATATATTTAGTATATTAATATTTGTACTTTCAACAGTGGAAATTCGAATCCTATATTCGATGACAACATCACAACACTAGATACGTACTTAAATCCAGTGACGAGTAAAGTGTATCGTGTAATAAGTTCCATACGGAACATCATAGTGCCACTACTACCGGAAACCAATTTAAGCCAAGCGAATGGGTTAGAAGCCGAAGAAGAGAAATCGGGTAAGAAGAAAAAAGGGAAAGTAGCTAACGGTAATTCCGAATCAGAACAAAAAAAGGATAATGGTAAAAAGAAGAAAGATGATGTCAATTCAAGTACTGAATCAAATGTTAATAAAGATGTTAAAGATAGTATTAAAGCTGAGAAACCACACACAAGTGCTCAAGCGAATAAAGTACCAGAAGAAGTAGAGAAGGAACCGAAAAAGAAGAATAAGAAAAAGAAGAATGCTGAAGAGAGGGCGAAGTTGAGTACAGCTAGTTCTGTTTGTAGTTCCACGAGTGATATGAGTAGAGCCAGTGGTAGAAGTGATAGAAAAGCTAAGGTAGATCTAGACTTGCCATTCTTGGAGAAGCAGATGAACGAACTGTACAGGATAATGGAGAAATTCGAGAAGGTAAATATGTTAATAATTTAAGAATTTTAGTTCTGATTGTATTGCACTTATCTATTCGAGCTCTAAGAGAGGAATAACTTTGGGATTTGATTCACAATGAGCGGTAATTTCCTAATTTTTCATTATGTGCACTTTAAATTTCGGCTATAGTATGCCTACATGTATCTTAATATGACCCTAAACAGAAGGACACATGTTTCGAAACACGTTTTACATTTAATATTTGTCATTACGACTATCTTTTGACTTAATAATTGAGAAGTAAAATTCTTTGACAGCAAAATATAACAGAGAAAATGGCAATACAGCGGTTCCAAGCTGTAAAAGTGATCGCACAATTGCTAGCCGTCGCTGCTGAGAAGGAAGACCTAAATCCACCGATATCTGCCAAGTAAGTTTATTTTTTTTATGTAGGGTATTAGTAACTAAACACTGCTTAAAACATCTGCAATATATGTAATAGGCATAGATAGATAGATTAGTAACCATTAAAATTGGGTTTTTAATGAAAATGAAGAATTGAATGTTTATTTTTTCTATGCTTACGTTTTAAAAATTATCCCAATATAAATAGGTAAATCGCTTTTATACCGCGATTGTCATTTTGAAACTTACGGCAGCTATGCTTTACATTAAGAACCATCAAATTATGGGGTTTTGGGGGGTGAAGGGTGGAGGGTGGAGCGGGAGCTACACTAGGTAACACTGCCATCATTGGGAAACCAATGGTTATGGGGATATTATGGAGATATCCATGTTATCATCAGTAAAGTTAACATCCATGGGCTCTTAAGTGCCCATGCCTTTTTTTATTTCCATTTTTATTTTGAAAACGTTGAGGCGTATTATTTTCAACACTGCATGCTTCAAATTACGAACTAAAGCTTATTTTCTCTAATTTGATGGTGAGTCCAAAACTGACCGTGAGAGATATATATATACTTTTATATACATATATATTTATGTAGGTTAATAATTAAGATAATTATTTAGGACTATGTTTTTTTTTCATGCTCTATGCAACACACTACACGCTTTATACATTACATGTCGTTAAATAACAAACGTTAAAATAACGTGTGAAATGTGAAAGTAACTTGCGAAATGTGAAAATAATGTGTGAAAGCTACAGAACGGAGCATGAGCAACGTAAGTTGTGTCGTTTGTTGATCTTGTAGTCGAGATCGCTTTCACGTACTCCTGTTCAAAAATAACGTGTGAAAATAACTTGTGTAAATAACGCATGAAATAACGTGTGAAAATGATGTGTGAAATGTGCAAATAACGTGTGGAATGTGCAAATAACGTGTGAAAGCTGCGGAATTCTCTAATCTCAAAACTTTTACCATGGATATCTCCATAACCATGGGGTTCCGAAGTGATACCGGGGTTATGGCCTCCCCACCCTCCTTTCTCCCCTTCCCTTCAAAATCTCAAAATTTGATGTTTCTTAATCTAAAGCTTTACCCTCTTAGGGAGGCACTTTAACGCCCACTAAATTCACCAGGCTACCAGCCCAGAGCCGCGGTTGATAAAACGCTCTCGAGATATTACTGACCGATTTCACTTCTTAGCCAAATCTATATGATATCTTCTGAGTTCGTTATGAATCCTCAAAGAATTTCAGCCAGTCGAAAAGGCTGGGTTTCGAAATGGCTTGGGCCATATCCATATTCCATACTGCTTAGCATATTATACAAACGAATAAATTACTGGACTACGAGAAAGCCTTCGAAATTGTCGACTGGCCTGGGCTGTCCTGGATTCTCTGCAGAGATATCATACAGATAGGTGATATATTGAGATATTGAGTTGATGTACGTCGTAGATACGATGACGGTCAATATTCAAGACAAACGAACGAGACCCATTTCTCTTCGCCACGAGGCAAGACAAAGGGATATAATGTCCCTAAAACAGTTTATCAACGCGATGGAGGATATCTTTAAAACCTTGAGATTGGGGGAGGGGCAAAGCATCAATGTCAACGGCGTTCTCTCACTTTCCTTTCTCCGACGATATCGTCATCTTTGCGGAGACTAGATGAGCTAGGTCAAATGCTGGGCGGAATAAATGAGTCCGAATCGGTGTAGGTATGAATTAGGATAAGACGAAAATTTATGTTTAATAAACAAGTCCTACCGAGACCGATATCAGTCGATGGTAGAGGCTGGTTGAGGATTGCGCAGAACGCAACAGGCATACATGTTCGTTCAGTCGACGTTCAGTAGCTCGCACTGCCCGCAGGTGCGTGTGCGCGGGCGCGGCGCTGGTGGCGCGCTCCATGGCGGCGTGCACGGCCAGCGCCGCGCAGCTGCTCGCCACCAACACGTGCGTGCACCTCGCCACGCTGCTGGCGCGCCAGATGGTGAGGCTCGCGCTCACACGCTCGCTCACACTCTCACATCACTCTCAGACACTCACGACACGCTCCATGGCGGCGTGCACGGCCAGCGCCGCGCAGCTGCTCGCCACCAACACGTGCGTGCACCTCGCCACGCTGCTGGCGCGCCAGATGGTGAGGCTCGCGCTCACACGCTCGCTCACACTCTCACATCACTCTCAGACACTCACGACACGCTCCATGGCGGCGTGCACGGCCAGCGCCGCGCAGCTGCTCGCCACCAACACGTGCGTGCACCTCGCCACGCTGCTGGCGCGCCAGATGGTGAGGCTCGCGCTCACACGCTCGCTCACACTCTCACATCACTCTCAGACACTCACGACACGCTCCATGGCGGCGTGCACGGCCAGCGCCGCGCAGCTGCTCGCCACCAACACGTGCGTGCACCTCGCCACGCTGCTGGCGCGCCAGATGGTGAGGCTCGCGCTCACACGCTCGCTCACACTCTCACATCACTCTCAGACACTCACGACACGCTCCATGGCGGCGTGCACGGCCAGCGCCGCGCAGCTGCTCGCCACCAACACGTGCGTGCACCTCGCCACGCTGCTGGCGCGCCAGATGGTGAGGCTCGCGCTCACACGCTCGCTCACACTCTCACATCACTCTCAGACACTCACGACACGCTCCATGGCGGCGTGCACGGCCAGCGCCGCGCAGCTGCTCGCCACCAACACGTGCGTGCACCTCGCCACGCTGCTGGCGCGCCAGATGGTGAGGCTCGCGCTCGCTCACACTCTCACATCACTCTCAGACACTCACGACACGCTCCATGGCGGCGTGCACGGCCAGCGCCGCGCAGCTGCTCGCCACCAACACGTGCGTGCACCTCGCCACGCTGCTGGCGCGCCAGATGGTGAGGCTCGCGCTCGCTCACACTCTCACATCACTCTCAGACACTCACGACACGCTCCATGGCGGCGTGCACGGCCAGCGCCGCGCAGCTGCTCGCCACCAACACGTGCGTGCACCTCGCCACGCTGCTGGCGCGCCAGATGGTGAGGCTCGCGCTCGCTCACACTCTCACATCACTCTCAGACACTCACGACACGCTCCATGGCGGCGTGCACGGCCAGCGCCGCGCAGCTGCTCGCCACCAACACGTGCGTGCACCTCGCCACGCTGCTGGCGCGCCAGATGGTGAGGCTCGCGCTCGCTCACACTCTCACATCACTCTCAGACACTCACGACACGCTCCATGGCGGCGTGCACGGCCAGCGCCGCGCAGCTGCTCGCCACCAACACGTGCGTGCACCTCGCCACGCTGCTGGCGCGCCAGATGGTGAGGCTCGCGCTCACACGCTCGCTCACACTCTCACATCACTCTCAGACACTCACGACACGCTCCATGGCGGCGTGCACGGCCAGCGCCGCGCAGCTGCTCGCCACCAACACGTGCGTGCACCTCGCCACGCTGCTGGCGCGCCAGATGGTGAGGCTCGCGCTCACACGCTCGCTCACACTCTCACATCACTCTCAGACACTCACGACACGCTCCATGGCGGCGTGCACGGCCAGCGCCGCGCAGCTGCTCGCCACCAACACGTGCGTGCACCTCGCCACGCTGCTGGCGCGCCAGATGGTGAGGCTCGCGCTCGCTCACACTCTCACATCACTCTCAGACACTCACGACACGCTCCATGGCGGCGTGCACGGCCAGCGCCGCGCAGCTGCTCGCCACCAACACGTGCGTGCACCTCGCCACGCTGCTGGCGCGCCAGATGGTGAGGCTCGCGCTCGCTCACACTCTCACATCACTCTCAGACACTCACGACACGCTCCATGGCGGCGTGCACGGCCAGCGCCGCGCAGCTGCTCGCCACCAACACGTGCGTGCACCTCGCCACGCTGCTGGCGCGCCAGATGGTGAGGCTCGCGCTCACACGCTCGCTCACACTCTCACATCACTCTCAGACACTCACGACACGCTCCATGGCGGCGTGCACGGCCAGCGCCGCGCAGCTGCTCGCCACCAACACGTGCGTGCACCTCGCCACGCTGCTGGCGCGCCAGATGGTGAGGCTCGCGCTCACACGCTCGCTCACACTCTCACATCACTCTCAGACACTCACGACACGCTCCATGGCGGCGTGCACGGCCAGCGCCGCGCAGCTGCTCGCCACCAACACGTGCGTGCACCTCGCCACGCTGCTGGCGCGCCAGATGGTGAGGCTCGCGCTCGCTCACACTCTCACATCACTCTCAGACACTCACGACACGCTCCATGGCGGCGTGCACGGCCAGCGCCGCGCAGCTGCTCGCCACCAACACGTGCGTGCACCTCGCCACGCTGCTGGCGCGCCAGATGGTGAGGCTCGCGCTCACACGCTCGCTCACACTCTCACATCACTCTCAGACACTCACGACACGCTCCATGGCGGTGTGCACGGCCAGCGCCGCGCAGCTGCTCGCCACCAACACGTGCGTGCACCTCGCCACGCTGCTGGCGCGCCAGATGGTGA
The DNA here is from genome assembly GCF_905220565.1 of Melitaea cinxia. Classification (NCBI taxonomy): domain Eukaryota; kingdom Metazoa; phylum Arthropoda; class Insecta; order Lepidoptera; family Nymphalidae; genus Melitaea; species Melitaea cinxia. Next base: position 12,135,549 of record NC_059415.1, read on the forward strand.
GGCTCGCGCTCGCTCACACTCTCACATCACTCTCAGACACTCACGACACGCTCCATGGCGGCGTGCACGGCCAGCGCCGCGCAGCTGCTCGCCACCAACACGTGCGTGCACCTCGCCACGCTGCTGGCGCGCCAGATGGTGAGGCTCGCGCTCACACGCTCGCTCACACTCTCACATCACTCTCAGACACTCACGACACGCTCCATGGCGGCGTGCACGGCCAGCGCCGCGCAGCTGCTCGCCACCAACACGTGCGTGCACCTCGCCACGCTGCTGGCGCGCCAGATGGTGAGGCTCGCGCTCACACGCTCGCTCACACTCTCACATCACTCTCAGACACTCACGACACGCTCCATGGCGGCGTGCACGGCCAGCGCCGCGCAGCTGCTCGCCACCAACACGTGCGTGCACCTCGCCACGCTGCTGGCGCGCCAGATGGTGAGGCTCGCGCTCGCTCACACTCTCACATCACTCTCAGACACTCACGACACGCTCCATGGCGGCGTGCACGGCCAGCGCCGCGCAGCTGCTCGCCACCAACACGTGCGTGCACCTCGCCACGCTGCTGGCGCGCCAGATGGTGAGGCTCGCGCTCGCTCACACTCTCACATCACTCTCAGACACTCACGACACGCTCCATGGCGGCGTGCACGGCCAGCGCCGCGCAGCTGCTCGCCACCAACACGTGCGTGCACCTCGCCACGCTGCTGGCGCGCCAGATGGTGAGGCTCGCGCTCACACGCTCGCTCACACTCTCACATCACTCTCAGACACTCACGACACGCTCCATGGCGGCGTGCACGGCCAGCGCCGCGCAGCTGCTCGCCACCAACACGTGCGTGCACCTCGCCACGCTGCTGGCGCGCCAGATGGTGAGGCTCGCGCTCACACGCTCGCTCACACTCTCACATCACTCTCAGACACTCACGACACGCTCCATGGCGGCGTGCACGGCCAGCGCCGCGCAGCTGCTCGCCACCAACACGTGCGTGCACCTCGCCACGCTGCTGGCGCGCCAGATGGTGAGGCTCGCGCTCGCTCACACTCTCACATCACTCTCAGACACTCACGACACGCTCCATGGCGGCGTGCACGGCCAGCGCCGCGCAGCTGCTCGCCACCAACACGTGCGTGCACCTCGCCACGCTGCTGGCGCGCCAGATGGTGAGGCTCGCGCTCACACGCTCGCTCACACTCTCACATCACTCTCAGACACTCACGACACGCTCCATGGCGGTGTGCACGGCCAGCGCCGCGCAGCTGCTCGCCACCAACACGTGCGTGCACCTCGCCACGCTGCTGGCGCGCCAGATGGTGAGGCTCGCGCTCGCTCACACTCTCACATCACTCTCAGACACTCACGACACGCTCCATGGCGGCGTGCACGGCCAGCGCCGCGCAGCTGCTCGCCACCAACACGTGCGTGCACCTCGCCACGCTGCTGGCGCGCCAGATGGTGAGGCTCGCGCTCACACGCTCGCTCACACTCTCACATCACTCTCAGACACTCACGACACGCTCCATGGCGGCGTGCACGGCCAGCGCCGCGCAGCTGCTCGCCACCAACACGTGCGTGCACCTCGCCACGCTGCTGGCGCGCCAGATGGTAAGGCTCGCGCTCACACGCTCGCTCACACTCTCACATCACTCTCAGACACTCACGACACGCTCCATGGCGGCGTGCACGGCCAGCGCCGCGCAGCTGCTCGCCACCAACACGTGCGTGCACCTCGCCACGCTGCTGGCGCGCCAGATGGTGAGGCTCGCGCTCACACGCTCGCTCACACTCTCACATCACTCTCAGACACTCACGACACGCTCCATGGCGGCGTGCACGGCCAGCGCCGCGCAGCTGCTCGCCACCAACACGTGCGTGCACCTCGCCACGCTGCTGGCGCGCCAGATGGTGAGGCTCGCGCTCGCTCACACTCTCACATCACTCTCAGACACTCACGACACGCTCCATGGCGGCGTGCACGGCCAGCGCCGCGCAGCTGCTCGCCACCAACACGTGCGTGCACCTCGCCACGCTGCTGGCGCGCCAGATGGTGAGGCTCGCGCTCGCTCACACTCTCACATCACTCTCAGACACTCACGACACGCTCCATGGCGGCGTGCACGGCCAGCGCCGCGCAGCTGCTCGCCACCAACACGTGCGTGCACCTCGCCACGCTGCTGGCGCGCCAGATGGTGAGGCTCGCGCTCGCTCACACTCTCACATCACTCTCAGACACTCACGACACGCTCCATGGCGGCGTGCACGGCCAGCGCCGCGCAGCTGCTCGCCACCAACACGTGCGTGCACCTCGCCACGCTGCTGGCGCGCCAGATGGTGAGGCTCGCGCTCGCTCACACTCTCACATCACTCTCAGACACTCACGACACGCTCCATGGCGGCGTGCACGGCCAGCGCCGCGCAGCTGCTCGCCACCAACACGTGCGTGCACCTCGCCACGCTGCTGGCGCGCCAGATGGTGAGGCTCGCGCTCGCTCACACTCTCACATCACTCTCAGACACTCACGACACGCTCCATGGCGGCGTGCACGGCCAGCGCCGCGCAGCTGCTCGCCACCAACACGTGCGTGCACCTCGCCACGCTGCTGGCGCGCCAGATGGTGAGGCTCGCGCTCGCTCACACTCTCACATCACTCTCAGACACTCACGACACGCTCCATGGCGGCGTGCACGGCCAGCGCCGCGCAGCTGCTCGCCACCAACACGTGCGTGCACCTCGCCACGCTGCTGGCGCGCCAGATGGTGAGGCTCGCGCTCGCTCACACTCTCACATCACTCTCAGACACTCACGACACGCTCCATGGCGGCGTGCACGGCCAGCGCCGCGCAGCTGCTCGCCACCAACACGTGCGTGCACCTCGCCACGCTGCTGGCGCGCCAGATGGTGAGGCTCGCGCTCGCTCACACTCTCACATCACTCTCAGACACTCACGACACGCTCCATGGCGGCGTGCACGGCCAGCGCCGCGCAGCTGCTCGCCACCAACACGTGCGTGCACCTCGCCACGCTGCTGGCGCGCCAGATGGTGAGGCTCGCGCTCACACGCTCGCTCACACTCTCACATCACTCTCAGACACTCACGACACGCTCCATGGCGGCGTGCACGGCCAGCGCCGCGCAGCTGCTCGCCACCAACACGTGCGTGCACCTCGCCACGCTGCTGGCGCGCCAGATGGTGAGGCTCGCGCTCGCTCACACTCTCACATCACTCTCAGACACTCACGACACGCTCCATGGCGGCGTGCACGGCCAGCGCCGCGCAGCTGCTCGCCACCAACACGTGCGTGCACCTCGCCACGCTGCTGGCGCGCCAGATGGTGAGGCTCGCGCTCGCTCACACTCTCACATCACTCTCAGACACTCACGACACGCTCCATGGCGGCGTGCACGGCCAGCGCCGCGCAGCTGCTCGCCACCAACACGTGCGTGCACCTCGCCACGCTGCTGGCGCGCCAGATGGTGAGGCTCGCGCTCGCTCACACTCTCACATCACTCTCAGACACTCACGACACGCTCCATGGCGGCGTGCACGGCCAGCGCCGCGCAGCTGCTCGCCACCAACACGTGCGTGCACCTCGCCACGCTGCTGGCGCGCCAGATGGTGAGGCTCGCGCTCGCTCACACTCTCACATCACTCTCAGACACTCACGACACGCTCCATGGCGGCGTGCACGGCCAGCGCCGCGCAGCTGCTCGCCACCAACACGTGCGTGCACCTCGCCACGCTGCTGGCGCGCCAGATGGTGAGGCTCGCGCTCACACGCTCGCTCACACTCTCACATCACTCTCAGACACTCACGACACGCTCCATGGCGGCGTGCACGGCCAGCGCCGCGCAGCTGCTCGCCACCAACACGTGCGTGCACCTCGCCACGCTGCTGGCGCGCCAGATGGTGAGGCTCGCGCTCACACGCTCGCTCACACTCTCACATCACTCTCAGACACTCACGACACGCTCCATGGCGGCGTGCACGGCCAGCGCCGCGCAGCTGCTCGCCACCAACACGTGCGTGCACCTCGCCACGCTGCTGGCGCGCCAGATGGTGAGGCTCGCGCTCGCTCACACTCTCACATCACTCTCAGACACTCACGACACGCTCCATGGCGGCGTGCACGGCCAGCGCCGCGCAGCTGCTCGCCACCAACACGTGCGTGCACCTCGCCACGCTGCTGGCGCGCCAGATGGTGAGGCTCGCGCTCACACGCTCGCTCACACTCTCACATCACTCTCAGACACTCACGACACGCTCCATGGCGGCGTGCACGGCCAGCGCCGCGCAGCTGCTCGCCACCAACACGTGCGTGCACCTCGCCACGCTGCTGGCGCGCCAGATGGTGAGGCTCGCGCTCGCTCACACTCTCACATCACTCTCAGACACTCACGACACGCTCCATGGCGGCGTGCACGGCCAGCGCCGCGCAGCTGCTCGCCACCAACACGTGCGTGCACCTCGCCACGCTGCTGGCGCGCCAGATGGTGAGGCTCGCGCTCACACGCTCGCTCACACTCTCACATCACTCTCAGACACTCACGACACGCTCCATGGCGGCGTGCACGGCCAGCGCCGCGCAGCTGCTCGCCACCAACACGTGCGTGCACCTCGCCACGCTGCTGGCGCGCCAGATGGTGAGGCTCGCGCTCACACGCTCGCTCACACTCTCACATCACTCTCAGACACTCACGACACGCTCCATGGCGGCGTGCACGGCCAGCGCCGCGCAGCTGCTCGCCACCAACACGTGCGTGCACCTCGCCACGCTGCTGGCGCGCCAGATGGTGAGGCTCGCGCTCGCTCACACTCTCACATCACTCTCAGACACTCACGACACGCTCCATGGCGGCGTGCACGGCCAGCGCCGCGCAGCTGCTCGCCACCAACACGTGCGTGCACCTCGCCACGCTGCTGGCGCGCCAGATGGTGAGGCTCGCGCTCACACGCTCGCTCACACTCTCACATCACTCTCAGACACTCACGACACGCTCCATGGCGGCGTGCACGGCCAGCGCCGCGCAGCTGCTCGCCACCAACACGTGCGTGCACCTCGCCACGCTGCTGGCGCGCCAGATGGTGAGGCTCGCGCTCGCTCACACTCTCACATCACTCTCAGACACTCACGACACGCTCCATGGCGGCGTGCACGGCCAGCGCCGCGCAGCTGCTCGCCACCAACACGTGCGTGCACCTCGCCACGCTGCTGGCGCGCCAGATGGTGAGGCTCGCGCTCACACGCTCGCTCACACTCTCACATCACTCTCAGACACTCACGACACGCTCCATGGCGGCGTGCACGGCCAGCGCCGCGCAGCTGCTCGCCACCAACACGTGCGTGCACCTCGCCACGCTGCTGGCGCGCCAGATGGTGAGGCTCGCGCTCACACGCTCGCTCACACTCTCACATCACTCTCAGACACTCACGACACGCTCCATGGCGGCGTGCACGGCCAGCGCCGCGCAGCTGCTCGCCACCAACACGTGCGTGCACCTCGCCACGCTGCTGGCGCGCCAGATGGTGAGGCTCGCGCTCGCTCACACTCTCACATCACTCTCAGACACTCACGACACGCTCCATGGCGGCGTGCACGGCCAGCGCCGCGCAGCTGCTCGCCACCAACACGTGCGTGCACCTCGCCACGCTGCTGGCGCGCCAGATGGTGAGGCTCGCGCTCGCTCACACTCTCACATCACTCTCAGACACTCACGACACGCTCCATGGCGGCGTGCACGGCCAGCGCCGCGCAGCTGCTCGCCACCAACACGTGCGTGCACCTCGCCACGCTGCTGGCGCGCCAGATGGTGAGGCTCGCGCTCGCTCACACTCTCACATCACTCTCAGACACTCACGACACGCTCCATGGCGGCGTGCACGGCCAGCGCCGCGCAGCTGCTCGCCACCAACACGTGCGTGCACCTCGCCACGCTGCTGGCGCGCCAGATGGTGAGGCTCGCGCTCACACGCTCGCTCACACTCTCACATCACTCTCAGACACTCACGACACGCTCCATGGCGGCGTGCACGGCCAGCGCCGCGCAGCTGCTCGCCACCAACACGTGCGTGCACCTCGCCACGCTGCTGGCGCGCCAGATGGTGAGGCTCGCGCTCGCTCACACTCTCACATCACTCTCAGACACTCACGACACGCTCCATGGCGGCGTGCACGGCCAGCGCCGCGCAGCTGCTCGCCACCAACACGTGCGTGCACCTCGCCACGCTGCTGGCGCGCCAGATGGTGAGGCTCGCGCTCGCTCACACTCTCACATCACTCTCAGACACTCACGACACGCTCCATGGCGGCGTGCACGGCCAGCGCCGCGCAGCTGCTCGCCACCAACACGTGCGTGCACCTCGCCACGCTGCTGGCGCGCCAGATGGTGAGGCTCGCGCTCGCTCACACTCTCACATCACTCTCAGACACTCACGACACGCTCCATGGCGGCGTGCACGGCCAGCGCCGCGCAGCTGCTCGCCACCAACACGTGCGTGCACCTCGCCACGCTGCTGGCGCGCCAGATGGTGAGGCTCGCGCTCACACGCTCGCTCACACTCTCACATCACTCTCAGACACTCACGACACGCTCCATGGCGGCGTGCACGGCCAGCGCCGCGCAGCTGCTCGCCACCAACACGTGCGTGCACCTCGCCACGCTGCTGGCGCGCCAGATGGTGAGGCTCGCGCTCGCTCACACTCTCACATCACTCTCAGACACTCACGACACGCTCCATGGCGGCGTGCACGGCCAGCGCCGCGCAGCTGCTCGCCACCAACACGTGCGTGCACCTCGCCACGCTGCTGGCGCGCCAGATGGTGAGGCTCGCGCTCACACGCTCGCTCACACTCTCACATCACTCTCAGACACTCACGACACGCTCCATGGCGGCGTGCACGGCCAGCGCCGCGCAGCTGCTCGCCACCAACACGTGCGTGCACCTCGCCACGCTGCTGGCGCGCCAGATGGTGAGGCTCGCGCTCACACGCTCGCTCACACTCTCACATCACTCTCAGACACTCACGACACGCTCCATGGCGGCGTGCACGGCCAGCGCCGCGCAGCTGCTCGCCACCAACACGTGCGTGCACCTCGCCACGCTGCTGGCGCGCCAGATGGTGAGGCTCGCGCTCACACGCTCGCTCACACTCTCACATCACTCTCAGACACTCACGACACGCTCCATGGCGGCGTGCACGGCCAGCGCCGCGCAGCTGCTCGCCACCAACACGTGCGTGCACCTCGCCACGCTGCTGGCGCGCCAGATGGTGAGGCTCGCGCTCGCTCACACTCTCACATCACTCTCAGACACTCACGACACGCTCCATGGCGGCGTGCACGGCCAGCGCCGCGCAGCTGCTCGCCACCAACACGTGCGTGCACCTCGCCACGCTGCTGGCGCGCCAGATGGTGAGGCTCGCGCTCGCTCACACTCTCACATCACTCTCAGACACTCACGACACGCTCCATGGCGGCGTGCACGGCCAGCGCCGCGCAGCTGCTCGCCACCAACACGTGCGTGCACCTCGCCACGCTGCTGGCGCGCCAGATGGTGAGGCTCGCGCTCGCTCACACTCTCACATCACTCTCAGACACTCACGACACGCTCCATGGCGGCGTGCACGGCCAGCGCCGCGCAGCTGCTCGCCACCAACACGTGCGTGCACCTCGCCACGCTGCTGGCGCGCCAGATGGTGAGGCTCGCGCTCACACGCTCGCTCACACTCTCACATCACTCTCAGACACTCACGACACGCTCCATGGCGGCGTGCACGGCCAGCGCCGCGCAGCTGCTCGCCACCAACACGTGCGTGCACCTCGCCACGCTGCTGGCGCGCCAGATGGTGAGGCTCGCGCTCACACGCTCGCTCACACTCTCACATCACTCTCAGACACTCACGACACGCTCCATGGCGGCGTGCACGGCCAGCGCCGCGCAGCTGCTCGCCACCAACACGTGCGTGCACCTCGCCACGCTGCTGGCGCGCCAGATGGTGAGGCTCGCGCTCGCTCACACTCTCACATCACTCTCAGACACTCACGACACGCTCCATGGCGGCGTGCACGGCCAGCGCCGCGCAGCTGCTCGCCACCAACACGTGCGTGCACCTCGCCACGCTGCTGGCGCGCCAGATGGTGAGGCTCGCGCTCGCTCACACTCTCACATCACTCTCAGACACTCACGACACGCTCCATGGCGGCGTGCACGGCCAGCGCCGCGCAGCTGCTCGCCACCAACACGTGCGTGCACCTCGCCACGCTGCTGGCGCGCCAGATGGTGAGGCTCGCGCTCGCTCACACTCTCACATCACTCTCAGACACTCACGACACGCTCCATGGCGGCGTGCACGGCCAGCGCCGCGCAGCTGCTCGCCACCAACACGTGCGTGCACCTCGCCACGCTGCTGGCGCGCCAGATGGTGAGGCTCGCGCTCACACGCTCGCTCACACTCTCTCACACGCTCGCTCACAGTCTCTCACACGCTCGCTCACACTCTCTCACACGCTCGCTCACACTCTCTCACACGCTCGCTCACACTCTCTCACACGCTCGCTCATACTCTCTCACACGCTCGCTCACAGTCTCTCACACGCTCGCTCACACTCTCTCACACGCTCGCTCATACTCTCTCACACGCTCGCTCACAGTCTCTCACACGCTCGCTCACACTCTCTCACACGCTCGCTCACACTCTCTCACACGCTCGCTCACACTCTCACACGCTCGCTCACTCTCTCACACGCTCGCTCACACTCGCTCACACGCTCGCACACACTCTCTCACACGCTCGCTCACACTCTCTCACACGCTCACACTCTCACACGCTCGCTCACACTCTCTCACAGCTCACAGTTAATTCATAAAGAAACTATTACATCAATCACAGTATTCAGATATATTAAGTCCAGTATACAAGAATGAGACATTACATTTAACCACATATCAAGATGTAATTTTCGAAACTATGTATATAAATTGATTTTTCTTAATACCACCTACTACACAATACTTACCATATTTGAAAGCATTCTCGTTTAGAATATTATATTTTTAACATATGTATAACCTTAAAATAAATTCTTACGAATGATATTAGTTAAATTGGTACTTAGTAAAAGCGTATGGAAAAATTTGTCTGGAGAAATTTCAATTTTGAAAAATGAATTTCTAAAAGTTTTAAGCTCATATTGTATCTATATGCTCATCTATCTTGTGCTCATATTTAAACCTTTGGAAAAGTTGAAAATAGCTAATGAGAGACATCTATTCGAAAGATTGCGTACCCTATACCCTTTGTATAATGTTATGTGAACAGTTTAGACTTTAGATGGCGTTTGATTTTCATGGGGAAATAGAGATGGCGTTACTTGTCTAAATTTGGCTACCACTTAAATAGTTAAAAATTCTTTGTCGTTTTATCCGTAAGTTACGTATCAGATTGGTTAATATATGGATGAGCTACCTAGATACATCAGACTACTAACTTTTACCCGAATTTTGCTTTTATCTATTTTCTTTTAATAATAAAGGAAACTGAACCGAACCACTAACTGACTCACTTTTGAACAAAGGCATATTCTTTAGACCGCTGGACTGCTTGTTGGGAGATAATATTATTACAAAGAGTGAGGATCATTGTTACATGCTGATAGATATCGGGATTCCATGACATTACGAGCAAATATTTATAGACGATTTTATTTTACAAACACATTATAATAGCCCCTGCTTAAGAATTAACTTCTTAACCATTAAAAAAAAACGAGTGTGCTTTAGACCACACGACTGAAGTAATACTTCTGCACAATAAGCCTGCACTGTCTTAGATATACGAAATGTAACTGACTATGAGAGAAAGAGAAAAAGAAAATATGTGCTTGTACCTCTCTTGCTCAGTTTAACTCGCCCTATCACCCTTTTCGTAACGCTCTCGTCACGCATTCACCAGCTTACTCCCCAAGTCAAGTGTGCGTAAAGCAGTTTGACTTCAAAAACTTCATCATTGCGTATATATTTCGTATATACGTTTGTCTGAGATATATATTTTTAAGTAGGTAGGTAAAGAAGTAGATTAAACACGTACAAGGTCGGGAGAAAGGTCAGCAATGAACATGAGATGCTTCTGGTGTTGCAGATATCCATACGCTACAGTAACCGCTCACCATCAAGTGGGCTGTACGCTTGTTTGAAGTCCAACTCGTATAAAACAATGTATTTTACAAATATTTTATATGATTGATAATAAACAGTTCTTGTGCCTGCTGGGCCAATAAGTCGTAAAAAAATTTACAAAGTTATATTAGTTCTAATCCAATATACTTTGGTCATAAACCAAACAGTTTTACGTAATTTCAATAAACGTCTGCGTGACCGTAAAGAAACGCCCTTTACGTAACTTTTTCTATCAGTTTGAAAGGGTTCGAAAACATTTTTCCGCGCTGTTAGTTTTGACGATCCTCGATCAGACGTCGTCAACCTTTCGACTGGTTTTACTGTTTTTAGTAGTTTTGTAATTTTATTACGAGAGTTGTTAAGATTAGATGAATGAAACTTTGGGTTGTCTTAAAGGAATGGGTAAAGCTGCAAGTCCGCCCATTGTACTAAACAATCTGTAACTATGTTAGAACTATGTTTAATGTGTATTATGTATGTAGTTGTGGTGTACAATAAAGTAATTAAGTGAATAAAACTAATTTGTAGCCGGATTAAACTTGATTTGTTTGGTACAAGAGAACTATTTTAAATTTTATTGGAAATATTTATTTTTATTCATGTCGAATAATTTATTTTATTGGTCGCATTTTTTCTTCTATATTGTTTGATTATAATTTTATTGCTTTAAGTTAACAGTTTTCCATAGAATAGTAACAAGATGCTTTTAACTGCCCTTAGTCGTTTATACTTTGGGCTTTATAAGGAGGGCTCAAATTGATTTCTTTTTATTTAACTGTAACTTAGACACAAAATACGTATTTTTTGTTTAAACACTTATAATTTCTATCTCACATTCTTTATGTAATATATTTTTAACCAACTTCATACTGACAAATTCTCGATTCGACTGTTTTTATTTTCATATAATAATTTTGTAGGTACATTTGTAGAAATATTGTTATGTGTCTAGTGTAGCTTGTGTGCGGTTAAACAGCGGGGTCGTATAAAGTACACGTCGGCCGCGCCTTTACCGTTTTAGGGTTACCACAATTCGACAGTCAAATTATTATTTTTATTTCTTATAAACATTTTTATTTCATTTTTGGTTCATGATAAATAATTATAGCCAGTTATAATAATTATATTTTATGTTAAAAATAATTAAGTAATATGTTCTTTTATCTATGAAAATTACAAAAAAGAATTTGTTACTAAATTATAATTAAAGCGTAACTTAATTTTTCAATTCGAATTATTCTTAAGAGATTCTTTATAGTAATAATCGAATTATATCGACAATAGACACCCCTGAACATTCCCGGTAGCGGTGAGTGGGCGGGCGCCTTAAAAGCGGCGCTAATGCATCCAGAGGGAGCGTTTGTGCTATCAAGTAGACTCGCTTGTCTGCTTGAATTACATATTTTTATATTATTTATATATAAGAAAGTACCGGTAGCTGCATTTTTGTTTAATAATTTCGAATATTTTATTAAAAATTATGTCGTTATATAAGAAAACTAATACTTAAAATAATTTGGTAAAAAATCTTTTGCCTGCTTGTAGGAAACAATATTTAACATTTTCGTATTTGTTGTTATTATTGATATTATGTTACATGTATTTGAGGTTACTCGTAATTCCATAATTTTTATACGGCTTGCTTAAAATGTTAAAATTAATAAAATTATGAATATCATATAACCTTATTCAGAAAAGTATTTCAAAATTTTATTCTATAGGAAGAGTTGTTTTTGTTTATGAAAGTTATTTCATGTTTATGAGTGTCCGATAAAATTTTTAAAAATTTATAGAGAATAAGTAAGTAATAAGATAGCTTATAATAATGATAACAATTGAAGATAACTTTTCGCAGTTAACTATTTTATAAGTTATATATTTCAAACTTAAAAAATTTAATAATTATCTACATATATATTAATACGTGCGTAATACGTAAGCAAAAACGTTTTACCCCTTTATACGAAAATTGCGATGACAAAGGAGTATGAAATTTCGCACATTTATAGTTTATGTAGAGAAAGAGTGCAGAATGATAATATTTTTTTTTAAAAAAAAGAAACATTACACACACTACACACACTACATTACACACATTACATGGTGTATTTGGCAGACACACGCATATACTCTTTTGTTTATTATTATAGAAGTATAGTCTTTGACAACAGAACCTTAAAAATGTTCAAAATTATTATATATAGGTATATATTATAATTTAAATTAATTATAGTCGAATGTCCACTTTCCAATCTCCAATTTGTCTTCATGACATATTCAACCAAGTATATCATGATTTTGAGTGCTTTTAAAGTTATTTTTGTTAATCATTTTTTATTTTTTTTTTGGTATTAAATTAAAATACATTTTAAAAATATAAATTTCAGAAATTCTAATTCAATTGATTCCGTTCTTAATTGATTCTTGTACCGTTTTTTTTTTTTGATATTTAATTAACACAGCTCCGGTGAAGGGTCGATGTTATCTCCGGTAAATCTTTGACATCAAAATAAGAGTATATTTGTATAGTATTTTTGCACATGTCGAGCGTCAATATCTAATTTCGTATGTTAATGTTTCGAGCGCATTGATTTCTTTTAATGCGATGTATGTCTGAAATTCTCGCTCAGAGAAACACGATAATGTTTATCTAATTTTTTTGACAGCGCCGTATGTTATACGAAGTTTAAATTTACGAAATATAATTAACCTTAAGATGATATTTCGTTAAAAACATTATTTTTGAAAATCTCGATAACGAATCTTGATTGTTTAGAAATAATTTTTGTATTTTTATTTTTGCGGGGATTTATTTGTTTTCTTAATTGATTTAATTTTGGCTATACTTTAGCATTTTTATTAGTATTTTTTAAAGTTTAATAGAAATAATACTTTAACATCATTGCTGCGAATATTTGGGTATCGGGTTGGCAAGCGTAGGGCTTTCCTGTTGGTAAGCGATATTACCGTAGATTATAGACGTCTGAAACATCAAAAGTATCTTACTCACTACAGGAATACAACACTGCTTAAAAGCAGTATTATTTAGCTGTTATCTTCTGTGAGGTCCAGATACTTCCTCAGTCGGGCTACTCAAGATTTTGAGCAGGATATTTCCTGCTGTGTCCTACCTCAGTTATGTGTATATACTAGCCGTGTCCGCGACTTCGTGCGCGTGGAATATAACAAAAAGTTATTGTTCAGTTCACAGAGTTATTAAATAAATATTTTTTTAAAAATAAAAGTTGCCTAAGTTATTTCTTGCTACATCAGCTACTACCAGTGGAAGTGCCGTCAAAATCAGTCCAGGCGTTTCAGAGATTAGCCGGAATAAACAGACAGACAAAAGTTGTAAAAAATGTTATTTTGGTACATATGTACCGTGTCTAACATCCATATGCATTTAGTAAAAAGCGGTTATTTTTATATTACAAACAGACCCTCCAATTCTATTTATTTGAATAGATATATATCCTTAAATAATTTTCAGTAATTTTAAATTTATAATTTAAGTAGTTAATTATATCTTAAATAATATTTTTTTGTCAAGTGTCTGGTTAATCCCAAATTTTGAACAACACGTTAAATCCGCACAAGTTTTTAATTTCTCGAATATCTTATCTCGATGATTATCTTAAATACCTTGATAGATAAGCGATGCATTTATAAAAGTATATTAATAATTTATAATTAAGCTTAATATCGGTGTGAATAAAACGACAAAAAAATAGTCCCGCTATTCAGATTTTGGTCTGGTTTCAAAGTAATTTATTTTTTCTCATTAAAAAGGACTTATTAAAACGTACAGCCTCTGGCTGCCGTGTTAATTGTTTTTATCGATGACGCCATCTTTAATTTTACTGTACATTTTTCACACAACGCTTTAAATCTAGTTGTTTACGAGGACCGCGGTGGAACATCTCAGCGATAAAATCTCGGTACGCACCAAATTTGTTATTTCGGGTATCGTTTGTTCTCTTTTTAACCAGATATCTATATTTTATATAACGAAAATACATTTGAAATTTTTCGAAAAAATTCAACGTTGCGGTAATAACTGCCAGTACATTTTAATAATTATCGCATTTCGTACTAATGTTGTAACAAAATTGTGTTTTTAAATATGTAATAAGGAATGGAAAATTATTTTTATATCGACTAAAATTTAAAAATAGTTTAAAAATGTATTTATATAAGGTAATCGAGGCAACAAAAGTATTTCAAAATTTCGAGCATGTTATTTTAATTTAAATATGAAAAGAAAAGAGCGAGTGACTCGCCTATTTCGAACACTCCCGATACCTAATGCCCTACGTTGATACAGCACATACCTACGTAACCTCGCCTAATGGCCGGCGTGCGTTGCATTTTTACATTCGTGAACTTTTCTATATTTTTTCTTTTTGTTTTATACTCACGATCTTGGGCTGTGTTTTTGAATGATTTTTTTTTTTGAACCACGAATTCATTTTATATTGTAACACTTGTATATTGATAATAATCGATTTGAGTTGTTTTTGTCATTTTTGTACGAAGATTAGTGTGTTTTAACCATTTGAAGTAAAACTTCTTTACGCTTGACTTGGGGAGTAAGCTGGTGAATACGTGACGAAAGCGTTACGAAAAGTGTGATCGGCCTAGGAGATCTAAGTTAGATGGCGCTTAAGAAGGAGTTTCTTGCCGATCCTCTCTGCAGAATCTACATTCCGAATCGGTGGTAGCTTTAAAAATTATTAAATGTAATAATTTATTTTTAAAGTTTTAATTTGTAAAATGACGATTCGAAAGTGCTCTTAGAGCCTATTTGAATAAAACTGTTTTTGATTTTGATTTTGAAGTTTTACTTCAGTCGTGTGGTCTAAAGCACACTCGTTTTTTTTTTTTAATGATGTAGTAAAATCGTTAACCAGAAAGAAATAATCATAAGTAAGTCTTCCGTTTGCTTAGATTCTTGAACATTTATATTTTTATAATTACTATAAAACTATATTCAGGTATAAAATTCGATGTCTCAAATAATTGAGTATTACGACTCACTTCTTTTATTATTAGACTTCTCTTTCTAATGATACTTTTTGCAGTCAAAACTATATTTTTTTGGAATTGTTTTTTTTTTCTATCATTTATTAGTTTTATTAGAAATTATTCTTAAACCTATTTTAAAATTAATATATGTATTATCATTTAAAATAAAAACAATTAACAAAATCAATAAAATTAAATTAAAGTAAATACTTAATGATTGTTATATGACTAGTGCTAATGTTAGAACATATTTGTCACTCAGGAAAAAGATCTACAATCAGACCAAAAAGAGATGGACCTAGCCAAGCAGCTAGCCGACTGCCTGTCGGTTGCCCTGGACTCGGTCTTGTGCGCCACCCGCATACACGACGAGAAAGGGAACGAGCCGAGGGATGAAGTCGAGGTCCTCGTGCTGCTGAGGAACAGGGCGCATCAGATCATTAGGTAAGTGGGCTTTGAATTCACTTTATTATTGCAAGGTGTATTGTATGATATGTATGATATTATGGTTTTATTAGTTCTCATTCGCAGACCAAGTAGTTACCAGATTTTTTTAAATTGTACTAGTGGCAGGCACTTTGAGTTTTTGGAAGAAAAAAGCTATAAACCTTCCGCTAAACAAGTATTACGTAAGCAGAATTTTAGTAATTTTACTCCCCTCCTCCCACTTGTCAGTCAAACCCTCCTCCCCCCCCAGCTTACGTAAACATCATAATCATCACTTCAGCCTATTACAGTCTACTGCTGGACATAGGCCTCCACAAGTTTTGCCCATAGTCACCACGCTGGGCAGGCGGGTTGGTGACCGCAGGGCTGGCTTTATCGCACCGAAGACGCTGCCGCCCGTCTTCGGCCTGTGTATTTCATAGCCAGCAGTTGGTTGGCTATCCCGCCATCGGTCGGCTTTATAAGTTCCGAGGTGGTAGTGAACTGTGTTTCCCTTAGTCGCCTCTTACGACACCCACTGGAAGAGAGTACGCATTGGTATATATATTTTAATCTATTCAGAAATAATAAATAAATATTTATGACGTAACAACCACCAAGACCCTGGCCCTCATGTTATTGATAATAAGCAAAACAGAGACCCCCCCCCCTCGGTGTTTTCGTAATACTTGAATGACCCTTATTAGTAATAAGTTTGCTCGTTGAACTATATAATCTGTAGTAGAACATAGCCTTTGTTTGAAATATGTTCGTAAGTGATCAACTAAGTTTAATGAAGAAATGTGCTTCTCTTAAATTACTTGTAATAACTCATGCGTAATTGTTGTTAATTTGTATTTCGAAAATAAGTGTTTAGAAATTATAGAGCTCGTAAGCAATTAGCTTCTGGTGTAAGTTACAACGAGCGATCAACAATAATTAACCTTACAGAAGACCAGCTAAATAATACTGTTTTCAAGCAGTATTGTGTTCCTGTTGGTGAGTGAGGTGACCAGAGCTCCTGGGGGGATTGGGGATTGGGTCGGCAACGCGCTTGCGATGCTTCTGGTGTTGCAGGTGTCTATAAGCTACGGTAATCGCTTACCATCAGGTGAGCCGTACGCTTGTTTGTCGACCTAGTGACATAAAAAATTAAAAATAATAATAATTGACGTCTTGTTTGAGTAATTGACATAGAGCAATCTGCCACGCGATAAGAGCGCGATTAGCGCAAATTGCTATTTTTTATTAAATTGCGCCGTGTCGATCGATGTGTATACACAATCTATAATAAAAAAAATATATATCTTGATTTACAATCGCAAAATACAACATGAAACGCATATTGTAATTGCTAATTGACCGTTAAGTTAATGTAAATTACATGTTTATACAGACTGTACATAAGCGTGAGGCGTTATATTAAACCAAATAATTCATACCATTTCAATGCTTATACGTATGGAATAATAATATTTTTTTCTCAAAAAAAAAAAAACTTAAATTTACATCAACAAGTGTAGTAGGTAAATACTACATAATGTTAAAGTATAAATCATAAATTAATCGTCAGATCACGCTCAAATTAAAATGGGAAATCCTTTGAATAAAAATTGAGGCAGAGTACAGCAGGAAATTTTCTGCTCAAAATATGGAGCAGCCCGACTGGGGTACGTACAACCTTACAGAAGACGACAAATAAATAATAATGAATAGTAAATTTTCAGCAGTATTGTGTTCCTGTTGGTGAGTAGGGTGACCAAAGCTCCTGGGGGGATTGGGTCGGCAACGCGCTTGCGATGCTTCTGGTGTTGCAGGTGTCTATAAGCTACGGTAATCACTCACAATAAGGTAAGCCGTAGATAGGCTTATTTACCGACCTAGTTACATAAAACAAAAACAAAAAAATCGGTACACCCAGTAAAAAGTTATGAGGTAACACATAAAAAAAATTGAAATGAGTATTGTAGGTACAGTTTTAGTATTTAATAAACAAAATACTTTATACAGTTATATAACTATATCGCATATACAAGCAATTGTATCAAATCTGTGTGTTGATATTAATTACTAGCTTGGTACCCGCGACTTCGTCTGCGCAGGATTAGTAAGTTCTTCGAGTAGCTTAATATCTTCTCAATATCTATCTTTATACCTAAATTCATTAAAATTGGTTCTGCGACACAAAAATCAATTTAGTAGTAAAGTAGTGCATTAGAAAATTATTATCAATTTTTATTGTATTTTATAGTTCACTGTTTTTGCGATAATGGCTTACTCATAAAAGATAGATATATGCCATCGCGGACTTTTTTATAGGACTAATTAAGATAAACATTTCTCTTATACATTATATACGTGTAAACTCTACAGTTTTTGCAGCGTACGTCAGAATGGCTCGCAGATGGCAGATTTTTTTCCGACTTACTTGACAATTATCGTTACATTTTGGACAATCCAAACACTATCCTTAAAAATTATAGCCTATGTGTTATTCTGATGTATAAGCTATATTATTGTTAGCTTTCATTAAAATCCATCAGCTAGTTTTTGCGTAAAAGAGGAACAAACATCCATACATCCATACAACTGAATTGACTAGCCCGTTGGCGCAGTTTGTAATAGCCCTGCTTTCTGTTCTGCGGTCGATTCCCGCCTGAGTCTGGGTGTAATATAATATTTGTATTTATATACGTATTATTTCTATGTAAGTTTATCAAAAAAAAAATATATAAATAAAATAATAAAATAAAAAATAAAAATATAAATATATATATATTTATAACAGTCGGCTGTTACCTGTAACACAAGCATTAAGTTTCTTACCATAGGAACAGACGACCGTGTGTGTATGTTATGTGATATTTATATTGTTATTTATTTGTTTAATACATACAAACTTTCGCGTTTATAATATTAGTAGGATGAAAAAAAAACTTAATTGAAAAATATCGAAATATTTAAATGTGAGAAAAAATCATATTCACGTACATCGTGTTTTTTGTTAATTTTAAAATTCAGATAATTTCATTTGTGTAATGTTTGATTTGAATAAAGATAAAGAGGAAAAAAAACCGTTCATATTACGGAATAATTAAGAATAAATATTCGTTAAAATTTTAAATTCAATAAAAAGTTTAATATTTAATATTTTAAATCGTAATACGTGAAATTAATAAAAAATGGATGTAATTTATCCATGTTCGTATTGAAGTTTTGCGTGGTAATTTTTTTGCCACTTTTTGACATTATGATATATTACTAGTGTGTAGTAGTGTAGTGTAGTCGGAGATCCGAACTAGAGACGAACTTCACCCAAATTATTATATTAGCAAAATAATCATGAAAGTGTTGGCTGAAAAATTCCTGGCCAGATTATATTTAATTTAAAATTAAAAGTTTCAAGAATCAAATGAATACCTACAAGAATAAATGAATAATACAATATAAAGCTTGTAGAAAATGCAAATGTTGGCTTGTTCTCCTGAAGACTTAATAATTTTCACATGTGTGGTTTTATAACTTCAATTACCATTTGAATTGCGGCTTTAATGATACAAACATAAAATTTCTGAATATCAATATATATTAATACGCCTAGGTTTGAAATGTTTGCCTCCCTTTTTATTAGGAAAAACCTCACAATTACTCAACATAAATTGTATATCATTTTATAGATAACTAGCGACCCGCCCCGGCTTCGCACGAGTGCAATGCTTGATACTAAATATAGTACAGAATGTCTTTATTTATAGTGTGCAGCTGGCTTATAGCGAGGTTATTAACATAATAACAACATTCAAATATGCGTCGTTAGATTACACGTTGTTACAGAATGCGTTGAAGAAATAAAGGTTCACTGCTCGTTCCCCGTAGGTGATAGCGTGATAATTTGTAGCCTATATATTGACCCGACTTCTTAATAATATTCGTGCCAAATTTTAAGTAAATCCATGCAGTACTTTTTGAGTTTATCCCGGACAGACATACAGACAACAGACAAAAATTCGAAAAACTATATTTTTGGCTTCGGTATTGATTGTAGATCACACCCCAAGTATTCTTTAAAAAAAATATTCAATGTACAGTTTCGACTTTCCTACCATTTTATTATATGTATAGATTGTTTGCTCTACCGGCGACAAAAAGTACCGGTCGGTAATTTTTATTGTTCTATTACAAATCAAGTCACGTATAATAATACTTTTTTAAACATTTTTGAATATCATATCAAAAATTGACCGCTCCAGCGGGGTTCGAACCCGCGTCTCCGACGTACCGTGTCGGCGCTCTAGCCAATTAAGCTATGGAACGATGCACCCGCTCGAGCGAAATTTTCGATATGATAATTTTTAATTTCGGTTTAAGCGAACCGTGGCGCCGTCTATAGTGAGCTCTTTACAGAAACCCGTAACTATTCAAAGTTTCATATTACAATGAAAATCTTTGACAGGAGACGACACCGTGCTATTTTTAATATCTAAGATTTTATTTTTGTGTTACCCCAACTATCATATCGAAAATTTCGCTCGAGCGGGTGCATCGTTCCATAGCTTAATTGGCTAGAGCGCCGACACGGTACGTCGGAGACGCGGGTTCGAACCCCGCTGGAGCGGTCAATTTTTGATATGATATTCAAAAATGTTTAGAATTCCTAATGTGGGGTAACACAAAAATAAAATCTTAGATAATACTTTTTTGTAATTTTGTAAAGTGTTAATTGTTATAGGTAGTTATTTAGTGCGAATTATTCGCACGGGTATCGGTAGTTCTAAGTTATTTTGAACAATAATCATTTTAAGCAATAAAATAAAATACCCAATCCCAAGACGCTTGTTGCGTCTATAACAAGGAGACACGCGAGCTAACGGACGTTACCAATCATTCGTCGATGGTAAAATATTATTTATGACAAAGTGATAAGGGTTAATCTCGCGCAGCACCCCCACGGGGTTAGTCATAATCTAATTTGTCTAATGCACTAGCACTCACCGCCCTCCGTTTTGGGGGGTGAGTAAAAAATGTTCGGGGAGGTTCTCTCAATACGTTTACGAATTTGCTACGGACTGTGTCGAATTTTTCGAATGCAGATTTTTCGTCAAAGTAATAGATAAAATGATTTTATTTATTTGTTTAGTTTTTTTGTTCATTTGTGATGCTTGAAGTTTTTTTGTGAGAGTTTATAATAATAATAATAATAATAATCAAGTCACACAATACACAAATCAACACAATAACATATTACAAATAAAAAACAGTGTACAAAGGCGGTCTTATCGCTAGAGGAGCGATCTGAGCGGAGTTTACATAATTATGCATATTGATATATTTTGTCAATTTTGTGTAAAAGTTGTACGTAGTATAGTAAGTAAGTAAGCTTTTCCGGCGAATTTTGTACAATGAATTTTATTTCGTGAATTATATCGATTGTTTTTTTTTTTTTAATTTTATTGTATTTCAATCGTTGCTCTAACAAAAATGAACAAAAAAAGGATTATACGGTTTTATACAGTTGTTCTGTAGTAATGCGCGTACTTACCTACATTTCGGCGATTAATTTTTATCTCTACAAGAAACGAATAAACAAACAGTCAACTCCAAGTTCTTCAACAGTCAGTAACTTCATATGAACTTATTATCATATTAAGATAAAAGCAAAATATACTTTTTTAATTATCACATTCGATCTCTTTATTTGAACCTCATTCATTTCTTCCAATGTTCTCTCGCTTCAGCCTGTGACATCCCATTGCTGAGCATAGGGCTCTTTCCCCGGTGGAGGATCTATTCCCTACTCTGAATAACGATCGCTATCAGGTGTACATGATAACAACCGGGACCGACGGCTTAACGTGCTCTCCGAGGCACGGTGGGGAAACCCACAAGGACTGCACAAAAACCCAGACCACGGCAAACATCTATATGGTTAATACAATGTCATGTGCGGGGATCGAATCCGCAACCGCCAGCGCAACAGCCCCAAATCAGTTCTGTGACCGTTGCGCCAACGCGTCGTAATGTTCACTCATATTAAATACATATATATTTTTTATCCATAATAAAAATCTGTCAATACGAATATCACGATGTTTTAACGCCCCATCGAACTCCACAAGAGTCCCATTTAATCACGTCGAACAATAAGTGCTGTTCTGTCGTAAAACAATTTGCAGCAACAGACGAGTATTGACGGTTTTCTATTGTAGCGATGTTTTTGACGTGTCGCTTTAGAATATATCGGGACGGGTTTTAGGGGTCTGAAGTTATTAGATTTTTTGACGTGACAACGTCTAATTGCTTAACTTATATAAGAACTTGTGGAGGCCTATGTCGAGCAGTGGATTGTGATAGGCTGAAATGATGATGATGATGATGATGATGAACGTCAAATAAATCTAAGAACGCCGGCTGCATGCACAAAAACGATGACTTATTGTAGCGTTATGCTAATTGTCCCGTTTACGCCCATTGCACGCTCGCGCCGCATCTCAACTCTTCCACTCGATTGGCCCCTGCTTCCGAGGAGATGTTTTGTTATGATGTTGTCACGTTAAACTATCGTCCGTAAATCAACTTTACAGATAACCAATTTTTTAAAGCATTTATTTAAAATACTCGTATTTATTTTTATTTTTAAATTAAAATGTTATTGACTGAATATACATAGCTATAGGCTACACAACATACTTCGCTGATAATTTTTATAGGAAACGAACTCCACACCTAATTAGATGTGTACTTTATGTTTCATCCTTTTTATATAACTCTTCATTATGCGTTTGATAAAACAATTAAAAATATTACATATTCTTAATCCGTTTACTGGATTCGTTTTTTACTCGTACCTGTAAGATGTAGTGTCACTACGAATAGCTTCTCAACATCTAAGTGGAGACAATTTCAGTCTCTTCAGGCTAGTCAGAACTACAGCTAGTAATTTAATACGTAGATCATTTATTTATTATATGACTACTAGTAATTATGAAAGTAAACGTTTGTCGAGCGCCGCTCTCGAGTAGCGAGCATGTGTGACTGTCGTTCCTACAGCGCCTTTGTGTACACATACATGTGCATTGTGTGCGCACATTGCCTCATCGCTTCGTTATTGTTTGGTTTGTGCGACGCAGGGTGGAAACCCTAGTGTATTATTTACCTACAGTTTAACATGTGTATACTATAAATAAGTGTATTTGTAATTATAGAGAATTTTAAATACACCTAATATATAAAATTCTCGTGTCGCGGTGTTTGTAGTTAAAATCCTCCGAAACGGTTCGACCGATTCTCATGAAATTTTGTGTGCATATCGGGTTGGTCTGAGAATCGAACAACATCTATTTTTCATACCCCTAAGTTATGGGGGGGGGGGGTTAAGAGGGTTAATAAAAATAAAATATTATGAAATTTTGTGTGCATATCGGGTAGATCTGAGAATCGGCCAACATCTATTTTTCACTCCCCTAAGTTATGATGGGGGGGGGGGATTGAGAAGGTTAATAAAATATATGGCAAAACAGTGTTTGCGAAGTCAGCTAGTAAAAATATATTAACTAGGTTTTCGCTCGAGATGAGAGTGTATTGGTCATACTTTCTCTCGTGATCAATTCATTAAGAACTATGTATGCTGTAAATCAAAACTGAAAGGAACTAGGTTGTTAAAAAAATGTCACTTCCTTTTAAACTCAATTAGAAAACAAACGAACAAAAAAGTAACTTGGATTTATATCGACAAGTAACAACATAAGTAGTCGTAAAAATAATAAATGAAATAAGCATTACACTGGATGATGATGGACGGAAATGGGATCGGATTAAAAAGGATTAAAAAGAACCACCAAAATATATACACCCACTACAAAAGTTATGAGGTAACACACACAAAAATACAGTCGAATTGAGAACCTCCTCTATTTTTTTTTAAATCGGTTACGAAGCATCTTGTTGGTTGGTATACTAAATCCTATACACATTGTTCCCCAAATGAGATATCAATGTGTGTGCGATTACAAGCGATTATCACTCAAATCTGCTACAGTTAGGATCCGGGGATGACATTATGT
This sequence comes from Melitaea cinxia, assembly GCF_905220565.1. Lineage (NCBI taxonomy): Eukaryota > Metazoa > Arthropoda > Insecta > Lepidoptera > Nymphalidae > Melitaea > Melitaea cinxia. Next base: position 12,159,238 of record NC_059415.1, read on the forward strand.
GAGGGTTGATTCTGTGACGTAATGACGCATGGTTACATTGAGATGTACAACTTAAATCGACATCTGGGTTCACATGCTGTGTCTTCCATTTCGATTAATTTTAAAACCAATTAGCGTTCTGTGTAGGATTCCATAGACGATATCTTTGCTGGACCTTGTCGTGGATCTCTGTTTTCAAATCTAAGTTTTAGTATCTCGAACTAGTCTTCATCACAAGAATTGCTACGATGTTAATAACGCCTAGTGTTAAATAAACATCTCACATCCAAAGACCTTTAGAAAGAATAGCCACTGTTGTGACTTACGCCAATACGTCTTCAAAAACGCCTCTTTCTAAACTTCCCTAGCCGTCAAATAATCCGGTATCTTTGGTAGCGACTTGAACCTCTTAAGAGTTACAGCTATTATCATATACGACTGATGGCATTTTAATGCTCTAATCAGCATTCCAAAAAAAAAAAAACTGGAATGTCAACTTCAAGTCTTCCGTAGGTACATTTCCAGGCTGATTTATTAATTGAATAAGTAAAGCAGGTGAAACCACGTGGCACAGTTAGTTATACACATTTATATTGTTTTCTGTAAGTATAATTAGGAATTAAGAGCTTTTAGTATTTCATGTTGGTCCGCTAAGTGACGATTTGCAATTAAATGATAATGGTAATGCAAAGTTGATCTGAAGTACTCGATGTTTAAAAAGTGTTCGTTCATTATCGAGAGGTCTCAAGAGGTCGTTACGAGGTGTTCTCGTTACATTTTGACAATTGATGTCATATTAAATGGAAAAAATGCGTTAAGGAATATTTAATTACTAGTTGTGCACTGCGGTTTCACACGCGTTCATTTTAAGAAAATAATAGCGATAGCCTTCCACGGTGAAAGAGCTATCGAACACAATATTTTTTCAATTCGATTCATTAGTTCCTGGAAGTAGCGCGTTTGAACAAACAAATAAACTTTTCGGCTTTATAATAATATATCTAGTATATAATATTGTTATAAAAGAAATCTTTACTTTTAATTGTTTTAAATTGTTTCAGTATATCGTATTATGACTAAATTTCGAAAAAATTTCAACCGAAATTTTAATAATTCAATATAAAAGAATAGTTCGTAGGTCTGTCTGAAGTAGAATATAAAATACAGTGTATATTTATTCGTTGTTTGTAATAATGTGTGTGGTATATACTGTGTGGCTACGACATTAAAGAATATAGCCACCCCATCTCTTCCCGTGGGTGTCGTACGAGGCGACTAAAGGATAGCACAGTTCCACTACCACCTTGGAACTTATAAAGCCGACCGATGAATAATGTGGGCTTACAGATAGCCTTACCTTCCATGTAGGATGTATTACAATGGTTGAGTAATGTATTGATCTTGACTTTTATCTTCTCAGTAGTATATATTTATACTAATATTATAAAGAGGTAAAGTTCCTAACTTTGTTTGTAGGGAATAATCTTCCCAAATAGTGACCCGATCATGAAAACTCTTTTACTAAAAGACAGTTACACTATTCAGGAGTGATATAGGCTATATTTTATTGTTTTTGAATAAAAAATTCAGTAAAAAATAATAGTATATGTAAATCAAGTCAGCGTATTTTGAGGACAAAGACAAAACATTTTTTATGAGGGTATAAATAAATTAATTGAAAGATCTGAAAAATGTGTCCGTCTTGCAGGTGAATATATTGAAAAGGAAAAATAATTTGGTTTTTTATTTCAACCCCTTACCCTTCATTCGGCGAACATAAAAACGCTCCCTCGTATATAATTATTCAGCCGAAATATATTTTCCCTTGATTCGATCATTTTATGGAATTATGGATTGGGCGGCCTGAAAGAGTGAGCCAAAATAATCGATGATTATAATTATTAACATATCCCATTAGACATGTATTACGCTGCTTTTAACTTTTTCTCTTACTTTCAAAGGTCAGTAAGGGCTGCAAAAATTAAATAGCCCATTAGCGGCAAATTTGTAAAGTCTATTCCGAATTACGAGTAGCTTGTCTGACATATGGCATACAACAGTTAAATTTCGGATATGTCCAACCTTAATATTATCTGTCAGATATGGTATTCACAACCTGATAGACACAAATTCGCTAATTATAACTTTTGGCCCTTAGCGTCTGTTTCATAATTGCCGATAAAGTCTGATAAATTAGCTTTTCAGCAACTGCTTGAAATTGGTCCTGAGTACTTTAATGTCGCCCTTATGCTCGGTGACGAATACAATCGATTTAATGATCATACAAATCGTAAAATCAATGAATCGCAATTACGACCGTGAAAGGGTACAAGGATATATTGAGTGCTCTCGATTGCGGAGAATGGCATCGAGTTGAACAATCGAATTAAACACTCGATCCGATCGCCTCTCGCTCTCGATAACGCTATTACGTTCTCGTGGTGGTGATTTGGTTCCTGAAGTTTTTTAAAGTTCGAATTTTGAGTGCTCTTCGAATTTGTAATTGTTTGAATTCTTTTTTTGCGACAGGTGTGATTTTTTTTTTATTTTTTTTTTTTTATAAAGATATGTCCACAGGCTTATAATGCCCGTGCTTTTGTTATTCCAATTTTTATTTTTGTTAGTGATCGTTACTTGGTACACTACTGCAGCTTACATTAAGAAAACTAATTATTATATCTTAGTGTCTCTAATGCAGACTTGAGTCCACCGACCAAAATTACGCTAACTTAATTGATATCTTACATACAAAAATATATAGATTTTTCGTTTTCTTTTTTTTTTGTTAAATATTGTTCTATTTTTTTATTATTTTTTTTATTATATTGCGCCTTATCTTAATTATTATTGTTATTTTTTATTATTATGATCTATGTTTATATATACACTTACTTGCTATCTATAATATATGTACACTTATTTTTTAGTTACCGTATATGTACACTTATGACCTACTTGGCCTACTTACAATATACACATAACGACAGGTGTGATTGAAACTGATGTGTGTAATCGAGTAAGCGGGTACCCACCTCGTCACATTTTCGCTTGCAATTTTTTACCAAAAGTATGTTTGACCTCCAGACCTAGGATATCTTTTTTTAACGGCTCCTCATTAGGATTTAACCTGTGTCGAGGTCCAGAAACTAAGTTAAATATTTACGAAGATATTGACATCGCTATATTTTGTACATATATATTTTTTTCGTTAAAGATATAGTACCATAGTACCTACAGGTAGTCCCGGATAGGAGAATCCGCATACCTAATTGAGAAAAATTTGTATATTTATCTGTAAATCATAATTTTAAGAAACGTTTTAATCGAATCGTATAGGTTTATGAATAAAAAAAAAAAACATTTTTTTTTGTATTTGATTGCATTGTGTATTCACAATGGGTTTCTTCTAATCTTTTATTGAACTTGCTTACTTACTTTGAAATAGAATTTTAATAATAATAATAACTTTATTTGTTAAACACACTGAACCTAACATACACAATATATACATATATACATTCAAAGCTTTAAATCTAATACAATATTTGAGAATAATTGTGTTTGCTCGCCTAACAAACCGACTTCAATTACATCGACGAGTAGTACAACGTAGATCGACGAAAAAATAGTCAGGTAACTACGCGTTATTAAAGATTACTCAAAAAGTAGTTATCAGATCTCGATAAAATTTAAATGTGACCACATGATAAACATCCGCTTTCGACAAAATTAAAAATTATCAAAATCGGTACACCCACTTAAAAGTTATTGCGGATTATCGAGAGTTTCCCTCGATTTCTCTGGGATCCCATCATCAGATCCTTTCCTTATCATGGTATCAAACTAGGGATATCTCCTTTCCAACAAAAAAAGAAATATCAAAATCGGTACATCCAGTAGAAAGTTATGCGGTATAATACAACGTAGGTCGACGAAAAAAGCGTTAAGTAAAAACGCATTATTAGATATAACTCGAAAACTAGTTGTTAGATCTCAAATAAATTTAAATGGGACCAATTGGCACACACCACCTTTCGATTAAAAAAAAAATTGTCGAAACCGGTCCACCCGGTCAAAAGTTCTGATGTAACATACATAAAAAAAAATACAGTCGAATTGAGAACCTCCTCCTTTTTTGGAAGTCGGTTAAAAAAAAGCAATAAAAGAAGATAGTAACGCGGCAACAGTGTTTCGCAAAAAAGTGAGACTTATATATTCAGGACTAACCCTAACACTGGTTTTCAGGACCACTTAACTTTAAACTTAACTTTAACTTAGTCTTAAGTAAAAAAATTACATACAGATTAGTTAAAGAAAAAACAGGTCAAAATACAAATGATCTTAAGATCTATGCATGATATTATTTTATAATAACACACAGTTTTTGAAGTTATGCTTCTTTCGGCGTGTTAGGGAAATTTTGATGTGAGTGAATTTTTACGATGCGCGCGCACAACGTCACAAAAAACCGACACACTGAAGTTAGCTAGTCAACGAAGAGGAAGTTAGCAACGTGAAGTTAGCTAGCGAATGAAGTATAACTTCTTACGTGCGTACATAAGTACGCATAAAGTTTTTTTTTAAAGAGTAACTGCGAAGTTTCTCGCCGAAACACATTCCAAATCGGTGGTAGCGTCACTTTTAACTATAAATAATTTATTAAGACAAAAGTAATTGATTTTGATTTATATGTGACATCGTCTCTTGCAATTAGTATTTGAGAAGTGTGTGAGATGTTGCTACAAGTATCTTAAAGGTTATTTTATTTATTCAGAAAAACTTACAGCTATACATAACAAATTAAAAATACAATTAAAAACTAAAAGCCATTTATAAGTTTTTACAATTAACAACTAAAGAGTGCTGTATTAATTAAGAGTTAAACGCCGAGTTGCACAAAACAAAATTAAAATTTAAGTAGAGATTAAACTAATTTAATCACAAGAATTTCATACAATTCTTGCGATTAAATTAGTTTAATCACTACTCGTGCAACTCGGCGTGAGTAAAACGAAATTAAAATAAGGATGGTAATGGATCATTCAACTACTTAGACATTATTAGCTATCGGAAGACAAATATATAGATAGATATAGTACCATATTAAGACATCATATAGCATTAGAAAAGGCGTGTTCAATGAAGCATTGTCATATACTTTATTGCACTCAAAAAATAGATATAAAACATACAATAATAGAAAGGTTTATGGCAAAGGTGGACTTATCTCTGAAAGAGATTTCTTCCAGTCAACCCATGGTCATGAGTAAGTGTTTCATATAGCGAGGCAAACAGTGCAAGAAGTATTCATTCAGAAGAAAATAAAAAATAGATAATAAATATTAAAAAAAAAACACCAAAGAAAAAATAAATAAAATAAAAGAATAAAAATTTATATATATATACAAAAATGTAACATACTACATATTAAGAAATACATATAAAGATACATACCAAAATATAAATATACTTATACATATACATAAACATATACATATACATACTCACTATAATATATAAGTAAATACATACATATTCTATAATATACAGATGATTACACATTAGCTAGTGAAAGCAAGTGTTTCTTTAATTTATATTTAAAGGAAACAAGGGAAGGACTAGTTTGAATGACTCTTGGGAGTTTGTTCCATAGTAGGGAGGCGCGTACCGAATAAGAATTTAACTTAAATTTTGTATTACATTTTGGTATGTCTAGCTTAGCTGTAATGCCAGAGCGCCTGGAACGAGTAGGAGAGGGCAGTCGGTGAAATCGGGATCGAAGATACGATGGAGCATTTGGATCGTGAAGGATATTAAAGAGAGTGGAAAGGATGTGCATATCACGCCGAAGACGAATGGGGAGCCATTTTAACTGAGCACAAAATTGAGAGATGCGATCAAATTTTCGCAGGCCAAAAATGAATCTTATGGCAAGATTTTGGAGACGCTCTAACTTTGTAAGTAGCTCCTCAGTCACATCCAGATAGCATACATCAGCATAATCAAGGATAGGCAGTAGAAGGGTTTGCGCAAGCATAATTTTGGTTTGGAAAGGAAGAAAATATTGGAGACGCTTGAGAGAGTGAAATGTGTAGTGTATTCTTCTGCTGACCTCGCTGACATGAGCTGACCATGACAAATTGCAATCCATAATAAGCCCTAAATTCCTAACTTTATCACAGTAAGGAATTGGGACCCCAGAGTACGAGATTTTAGGAACCAATTCCCAGTCAAGTCTGCTTCTCAATCGACTACTTCCAATAATAATAGCTTGTGATTTAGCAGGATTGACCACCAGACCAAAAGACCTAGCCCAGTCCTGAACTGCGACAAGGTCACTATTTAAATTTTCAACAGCCTCATGTAACTCAGTCAACTGAAAGTGTCTGTATATTTGTAAGTCATCTGCATACAAATGGAAGGGAGAAGTGATAACACGAGAAACATTGTTAATGAACACAGAAAATAGCAATGGAGATAAGACGCCACCTTGTGGAACACCAGCAGTATATATTCATATTGACTATTAAAAATCAAACAATATTAATCAGGGTAAGAACACACATTACCGACCCCGCGTTCGTTTGAATATCGGAAAGCCAACGAGCCGCTTTGTAATTAGACGGCATGTCGCGATCGCCACGCCCACCAATTGCTAAATTAAAATGTTGAGCTCTTTATACGACGGCTCCGTGCTTTGGAGCTGGAGCGGGTGCTGTAGGGGTGCAGTGTGAGCGATTTAATGGAACAGTAAAAAGGCAGTTTGAATCTAAACTTAATATTATAAAGCTGAAAAGTTTGTTTGTTTAAACGCGCTAATCTCAGGAACTACTTGTTCGAATTGAAATATTCTTTTTGTTTTTGATAGCCCATTTACCGAGGAAGACTTACAGGTTTTTACCTCAAATTAACTCGTGTGAAATCGTGCGGCATAGCCAGTTATATGTATATCTCAGCGGAGTTACAATAAAATTTATATAACATACGGCTTGAAACTTTACGCAACGCGCTTGTGATGCTTCTGGTGACGCAGGCGTCTATAAGCTACGGTAATCGCTTACTATCAGGTGAGCCGTACGCTTGTTTGTCGACCTAGTTATAATAAATATAAAAAAAAACTATAACTAGAATATATGTTCTTACAAAAACGCTAATTTTTAGACTCCAAACTTCTGGGCAGCAGTTTTAACGAGGACATTTTTAATTTATTAAAACTCGGTCGCTCCGATGATTATTTGATATACCAATATTTGTCTTTTATTAGCGCTAGCTTCTCGTTCGAGTCGACGGAGGGCTGGTAATTTGAGTTTCAATTAAATTTTACGTTCATTGTGTTCCTATATTTTATATTTATTTTGGTATATAACTCTGCATATGATTTTAACTTACGACCCGTTAAGCTTATAAGCGAATAGCTCATATATATGTTATTCTAGATCTACGAACATAATTTCATTAGTAGCTTAGTAGTTTTTGTATGATAGAGCAAAAAATTTCCATAAATGCATTCAAACTAGCATTCGTAATAATAATATTTTTTAAACTTTTTAAATCGAATCAGCCTATTATTATACGCTCAGTTGCTGAGAAGAAGTCTTTTGTCTATAAAAGTTGAGTATGGTTTATTAAAGTATTCAAATTTAATTGAATCACCCGCAGTGTTTTTTTAGAAAAACGAACGATAACATATGACATTGTTTTTCCGAAAAACGTAACCTAAAAATAAACAAAATATTTTACGAATTAAATTTCAATACTTTATTAAATAGAATATCCCACAAAAACAACACGATAGGATCTGTCGAAGAAACAATATTTATTCAATAGCGGCTTGGACGACGGGGGCGATATAGTGACCCATTCAATTTGTGTTCCGTCGATGATTCCCGCTCGTTTTAATGGCAGGTGACGTTTATGGGGAACTTTTACCCGACCCTCTCTTTCCTCTGCTCCGTGCTTGGGATGACATTCTATTATTTTTGTTTTCGATAATAATAAAGGTTATTTAAATGAATTCTTTGATGATTATTATTGAAAGAAAAAAAAGTAGAAAAGTTTACATCATTCATATATTTTTTTAAAGTATTGTACGTAATGCCATCAACATCAGCACTTCAGCCTATTGCAGAGTACTGCTGGATATAGGCCTCCACAAGTTCGCGCCAAAAATGGCGTGAACTTATGTGTGATGCCCGTAGTCACCACGCTGGGCAGGCGGGATGGTGACCGCAGGCTTGGCTTTGTCGCACCGAAAATGCTGCTGCCCGTCTTCGGCCTGTGTATTTCAAAGCCAGCAGCTGGATGGTTATCCCGCCGTCGCTTGGCTTTTTAAGTTCCAAGGTGGTAGTGGAACTTTGTTATCTCTTTGTCGCCTCTTACGACACCCACGGAAAGAGAGGGGGTGGCTACATTCGTTACTGTGGTAACCACATAGCAGTGTAATGCTAAAGATACCTTTAAAGTACAATTTTTTAAACATATAATCGTGGCCATTTTGTTTTCGTATAACTTATGACTTTTTTGGATTGTCTTAAAATCTGAATTTTTATTGTTTTTTTATTTGTCATGAATTGGCATTAGGTTATTAGGCACTATTATTTGTGTTGTATTTGTGTATTTTTTTTTTTATATTGTCAAGCAGTTTTATGTATTATGAAATATCGAGATCTACTTCACGAATAAAAAATATAAATAATTTTTAAACAAAATTCTACTTTCACTCTACAAACTTAAAATCCATATTCCGCATTTTTTTTCCACTAATAACAAGATGCACAATTAATTAATTCCTTACAATAAACGAATACCATTTATAGGGTGAGGTGCAACAGAGCAAGTGCAATTAACACGGACGTACGCGCCATATTTTTATATTTACGTTTATTTTGATTTAATTTCACAGTCGACGCGCGCATATGTCGTCTCTTGCGCAGTCAAGTGACGTTATTAGGTGATTGACTAATCGGCCGTGTTAAATGTGCAGTTTTTTATTACATTTTTTTATGTTATAGGTGTGATTTAAATTTCTATTTAATTTCATAATGTTTTGTAAGTTATGATTGATTATTTTGTTATGACGGCGAGCCTTGTTCTAATATTTATTATCCACTAGCTGCCCGGACAGACTTCGTTCTGTCAAAAGACAAGTAAAAATTAATTTAAAAAAAATTAACATCAAAACCTTCCGTGGGCTGTAAGGAACATACAAAAAAAAAATAGCCGAATTGGTCGAGCCGTTCTCGAGTTATGCGCTTAGCAACATTCATTTTTATTTATATAGATAATTATGTGGACGAACAGTGGAGATAATCAAGCAATGTAACTATGTCGTATCTGCCATAATCTTCGTTTTACGAATTTCTTCTTAATCGTGCGACGCGTCGTCTATTCTCCTGATAAATCTTGGGCGAATTGCTCGATTGTGCTACTAAACTCAGAATGCCGCGCTAAACATTGTTTTTCGACTACATGAATATAATTGTAGCGCTTACTCTTTTTCGATATTTTTTGGAGTGCTCAGTGTATTTATTACAGAGGACTTGTCGAAATTTTTATGTCTCATTAGCGCGATTGGCAATAATGACCCTGTTTTCCGCTTCTGAGTTGTTGATTCGATTTCCGCTTCCAGTCTGGGTGGAATTTTAATTGATGCCGTCTTAAATCGACTAAAAATAAATTGAATACATTTAAAAAGGTATTAGTATTCTATTTTAATGAAAGACGACCGAGTGCCCGAGTAGAAAAAAGGTCAGGCTCAACCAGATCATGTATCTGGACCGGATCAGGATAGAATAAGGCATGCGTGATCCGGCAAGCTCTATCAGGACCAGGTCCGGTCCAGACAAGGATAGCCTGATATAAAATATAATCAAGTATGGTAAGGCATAGTGGATCAGGACCAGGTCCGGTCCAGACAAGGATAGCCTGATGTAAAATATAATCAAGTATGGTAAGGCATACTGGATCAGGACCAGGTCCGGTCCAGACAAGGCTAGCCTGATGTAAAATCTTACCAAGTATGGTAAGGTATACTGGATCAGGACCTGCTCCGGTCCAGATCATGATGGCCTGAAAGAAATGACGCGAACTAAGCCTGAATCGCGCTATTAATGTTTTTAAGCGCACTTAGTATATATACAGTTATCAGGACAATCTAGCAGGGAGTCCATTTCTACACAGTGGAGCAATCGTAAGTAATAGGAAATAGTAGTTAGTAGTTAATCATTAGAAGTTAATAAATAAAATTTAATAATAATAATAATTAATTAATAACATAAAAATAAATAAAAATAATTAATATTTAAAGTAAAAACATAAATAAATAATACATGGAAAAAATAAACGGAAATAAATATTATAATAATTATGTTAATACATATTTATATCAATTCGCTTTTTTTTGTTAAACAATTTTTTCAAAAATATACATTCGTGTTTTTTAAAAGGACCGAACCGAACCCGCTGATCAGGATTAGATGAGATTTCCTGATCAGGTTCAGATCAGGAAATCTCATCTCATCCTGATCAGGTCCAGACCAATCATCTGCGTTACATGCCTTATCTAGTCCTGATCAGGCATGCCTGGTCCGGTCCTTCTAAGGAAGACGAAAAAATTTCTACTCGGGTGTATTTAACTGTATGTTAAATTTGATGTCTACTGCAGATTATGAAAGTCATTCTAGCTCCCACACTTATACCAAGTTCAGACCAATAACTACTCCACAGAGTGCGACGGTTATAATTTTTTGCAGAACGCAACGGTTGACATGTGACAGGTCGCGTGGCGGCGTCCTCAGGGTATACGGTTCGATTACCGTCCCATGTGTCCTCCTGTCGCGTGCGACGTGCCATAGATACGGTACTATGAAATTTATTTATAAATTGCGGTGTAGTTGTGGTACAGATGTGTTAGTTGTTTCTGTATCTACCTAAACAAATAAATATGAAACTAAATGCATTCAATCGATTCTATTCGTTCGGTTGTATCGATCTAAATATTTTTTTAAGTTTTCTGATTACCCAATGTGACATGCCTTTTTATTTTCTAGCAAGTGTTAACAAAGTGTCTATGTAGATATAATTTTGTGATAGGCTGTAAAATGTATACTAATATTATAAAGCTGAAGAGTTTGTTTGTTTGTTTAAAGTTGCCAATCTCAGGATCTACTGGTTCGAAATGAAAAATTATTTTTCTGTGCGTAGTCCATTTAGCGAGGTAGGCTATAGGCTAGGTAGCCTAATATAATATTTTAGTGTGTGTTTTTAAATTAACGCGCGTGAAACCGCAGGGTACAGCTAGTATCTGTATAAAAGTAATTATCATTGTTATATTACATTTTTGTAAGATTCAGATTTATTTAAATACTAGCTTACCAGCTGTGCCTGCGACTTCGTCCGCGTGGAATTAAAAAAAATACTTATTGTTCAGTTCGCAGTTATAAAATTTAAAAAAAAACAAATCTAAAATAAAAGTAGCCTAAGTTACTACTCCTTATTACATCAGCTATCTACCAGTAAAAGTCCCGTCTAAATCGGTCCAGCCCGTATCAGAACAAACAGACAGACAGACAGAAAGACAAAAATTGTACAAAATGTTATTTTGGTATATGTAGCGTGTACATGCATTATATGCATTTAGTAAAAAGCGACTATTTTATTATTACAAACAGACACTCCAATTTTATTTATTTGTATAGATACGTATGAAATATTTTGTTTAATAATATTGATGTACTTGTAAAAATATTAAAGTACTAATAATAATTAATTTACTTGGTATTTTGATTTGTTTTTTTAATACAACTAGGTCGGCAAACAAGCGTATGGCTCATCTTGTAAGCGATCACCGTAGTCTATAGACTGCCTTACCACACCAGAAATATCGTAAGCAACCCTACCCCCAATCTCTCCAGTAGATCTGGTCACCTTACTCACCACAGGAACACAATACTGCTTGAAAGCAGTACCTATTATTTAGCTGTGGTCTTCTGTAAGATCGCGGTACTTCCCCAGTCGGACTACTACAGATTTGAGCAGGATATTTCCTGTTGTTGTTGACCCTACCTCAATTAAATTAGTTCTTATGATCTGTGAAATAGATTTTATAATCAAATGACTTTGAATATTTTTTTAAAGTGTAAGTAATTAACATACACGTGCAGTAAAATTACTGTAATTGTTTACTTTCGTAATTGGATCAGGGGTTGGTTTTGTTTGAACGTATCTCGTGAACAATCTTCGCGTTTTATAGTTGTGAAAGTTTTCTTGCGAGTATTTATATGGATTTTGAAATGTAAATATTAAAGCAATTTATTGTTTTAGTTAATAATTAAATGTGGGATTAAGTGATGGAAAAAATATTGCAAAGTAACATTTTGAGAAATAATTGAAGTTGATATTGGCAGTCATATCGGCTATATGTATATGTTATATAATCAATATTTACTCCATAAATGTTAGTTTTGCTATATATATTTCATTAATAATTATAAAAGGATAATTGTTACGTTTTATTAAATTTTTTTTAAATAACAATTTTGTTTGCAAACAAAAAAAATCGACTCAATCTCCATTGACAAGTAATATAACGAAGTCGAAAAAGTAGTCAATCAAATACGTGTTATTAGGGATAAGTTAAAAAAAGTATTCGCTAGATCTCGATCAAATTGAAAAGAGACCACACGACTAGCGTCAGTCAGCCTTCGAATAAAAATCAAAATCGGTATACCCAGTAAAGATATGAGGTGACACAAAAATATACTTTCGAATTGAAAATCCAATTGGGTTTCGTGCAAGATATTTACCTTTTTTATAAATGTTTTGGTTTGTAAAATGACAGTTCAAAGGTTCTTTTTGGCCTATTGAAGGCCTATTTGAATAAAGTTATTTTTGATTTTGAGAATTCTTTGACAATTTATTATTATCAGCTAATTTTTTCTTTGCTGAAGAAAACTCCACACACAAAAAAAGTTGCGGGTTAAACCAAGTTAATTTCACATAACTTTTAATCTTCATAGAGCATGTAATGTCGTTTTATTCTATAAACGCCCCCCCCCCCCTCCCTATACAACACAAAGGCATTTTTAAAAGTATAGTAGGAGCCAGTTTCATCAGTTGTGGATAACGCTTTAGGCGGGTGACGTTATCCAACAGATATAACTTTATTTTATTATATTTTATTTATGAAGAAAACATACAGCTTATAATTACACATATGATTCTTACAAACTAGAAAATTCATAAGCCAATTAAGTTTTCACTTATTACTTCTGACAAATATTAATTGGGCAAACTTTAAAGTTATACAAACAATACAAACTTAGTTTTTTTTTTAACACAACATTATACATGATACAAGAATTACAGTAACAGTATTTTGTGACAATCACAGTTCATTTAATTAATTTAATTGCTTGATGACAGTTTTAAATATATTAGGTTTTAAATGAAAAATGTCTAGCATATTGTAATTATTATTATACAGTCTGCAGGCCCTAACGACAAATCGATTCGAAGCATAATTGGTTCTGCAGAATGGAATAGCAAATGTATAAGTTCGATTTGATCGCGGATTATATTTAGGACAATTGAAGGATATTTCATTTAATAAATATGGTGAATCAATTTGGTTATTTAAAATCTTATACAGAAAAATGATATCACGGTGTTCACGTCGAGCTTCAAGGGCTATTAATGTTCTAGGCGGAGATGTCTTAAACTTATATTTGAGTAGCTTACAGAATTTATCTTGAATACTTTGAAGCATATGCTTATATTTGTCATATTGCGGATTCCATGTAACAGAAGCATATTCTAGATGTGATCTTACGAGTGCATTGTATAGAATAATGAAAGTATTGATATCTTTAAAATCAGCTGTTTGGCGAATCAAGAAACCCAACATTTTGTACGCCTTGGCAGTAATTTTCTCAAAATGTGATCGGAAAAGCAACTGGCTGTCCAAAAAGACACCCAAATCTCTCACCTCGGTCACTCTATTAAGGATTGAATTATTAATCCTATAGTTATATTGAATAGTTGCTTTCTTCCTACTAAAAGAGATAATGCAGCATTTACTAACATTTAAAAATAGCTTATTGCCCAAACAATACTCATTGAGAGCATTTAAATCCTTCTGTAAATGTATGCAATCCTGAACAGATTTTATTCTAGTAAAAATTTTAGTGTCATCAGCATATAATAAAACGCTAGAGTGACGAAAACATTCCAAAACATCATTTATAAAGATGTTAAATAGAAGAGGACCGAGATGCGAGCCCTGAGGCACACCAGACGTAATGGGAACGAAACAAGATGTGAACCCTTTGACAGCAACCGCTTGAGAGCGATCCCTAAGATATGATGACAGCCACCTGAGGAGGTCGCCGTGTATACCGATGCGCTCTATTTTATAAATTAACAATGAATGGGAAATTTTATCAAAGGCTTTAGAGTAATCAGTATACACGGCGTCGACCTGAAAGCCTTTATTCATAGAGTCTAAAATTATATCTAAATATTCACATAAATTAGTTTCGGTGGATCTTTTATCAATAAAACCATGTTGCTGAGCGATTAAAAAGGGCCGAATAGCAGGAAATAAACTATCGTAGATGATTTTCTCGAATATCTTGGGCAAGGTTGAAATTTTAGAAATACCCCTATAATTACAAATATCGTGCCTATCCCCACTCTTAAAAATGGGTACAACAATAGAACGCTTCCAAATTGGTGGCATTATACCACTGGATAGAGATAAATTAAAAAGAACACTTACAGGATATGCTAGTTCACTACAGCATCGCTTCAGAAATACAGGATGTAACCCATCAGGACCACCGCCTTTACTTATATCAAGTTGACGCAAGTACCTTAAAACAATACTAGGAGTGAAAACGAAAGAGTCAATAATTGCATTAGCACCATATAATGATGACGGTGAATCACACACATCACTCTCAAAGACTGAATGAAAATATGTGTTGAAAAGATTAGCTATTGACTGGCCATCTGAGGCATATGAGTCCCTAAAATACAAAGTATCCGGTATACCTCCGACAGATTTTTTAGACTTAATAAAGGCCCAAAATAATTTAGGATTACCTTTAATATTCATTTCAGCCCTGGATATAAATAAATTATAGCAATTCTTGGATAATTCTTTTGTTTTTTTTCGAAGTTCAGAGAATTTTTCGTAATCACTAAGTCTATTATAACATTTCCATTTTTTATGTACTTTAATTTTTTTCTTAATAAGCTTAATTAAATGAGATGAGTACCAGACCGGATACTTGCTGTCACCGATTATTTTTTTCTCAGGTACGAACTCTGAAATAACTGTGTTCAATACACCGTAGAAACTATCAACGGCCGAATTAATATCGGTAGACGAAAGCAGACTTCGCCAATCTATATCACTTAACCTATTATTGACCGCGTCATAGTCAGCCGCAAAAAACTTGCGTATAGTGCGAGGTGACGGGCGCAGCTCTTGTACTGATCGAGCGACAACACACTCGACGCTCAGCGACGGGTGATGCGCATCCTCCGGCAGCGCCAACGGCGACGTGCGACGTACCAAGCAGGGACGACTGCTAATTACGAGATCTAAACACTTACTATTAAAGTTTTTAATTCCATTGTATTGCGACCAATCTTTATAAGTCATAAATGAAAATAATTGATTAGTTAATAAATTAAAAGAGGGGTTAATTAAGAAATAAACATCTGAATTAATAGTCTGAGTATCCCAAATGGCATCGGGGATATTAAAATCTCCCAATATGACGAATTCACTATTAGGCATGCCATCACTTAAATCTGCTAAATAGTCTAAAAACAGTTGCTGTGCTGCAACCTGATCCTTATTTTGTGGAAAATAACAGCAATATATATATAAATAATTAGTAGCAACAACACCGCCGCTATCAAGTGCGATCCCAACGCCGAGCACATCGGGCGCGCCAGGCAGCAGCGGCGGCTCGCGCGGCGGGCCCACCGCCAGCGCCAGCTCACGGCGTACCGCCACCAGCACGCCGCCGCCCAAGCGCAGCCCCAACCTTCCGTAATCCCGGTCGACTCTGTATACACTGTAACGTGGGTCGAATAATTCACTATCGAAAATACCTGGAAGTAGCCATGTCTCCGTAATACATATGATGTCATAATCGGAATTCAATACATTAGTTAAAAATTCTTTGGTTTTTGTACGTAAGCCGCGTACGTTTTGGTAAAATATATTCAACGTGGCCATTGAAACTGAGTTAGCTTTTTATAATTATCGTATTTATTTAATATGAACAGAAAATTAATTTTACTTGAATCAGCAAGTAGACCCAAATAAAATAAAATGGTTGAAGTGGTAAAAAAGTAGTAGTATAGTGACATTCGAAACACGCTAAATTCGTTTAATATCACTCTGTATACCTCAATAGCATAGTCGTATAATTTTAATACAGAATCCGAAAACATGAGATGCTTCTGATAATAGTGATAATAGTGATTATAATAAGAGAAAAAGTAACAATGTTTTACAACATTTTGAACAATAGTTATACGTAAAAATATCCATATTGCGGCAAATATACCAATGAGTTTAGTTATAATATTAACAGATACATGAAATAATATTCTATATCGATCCAAGTGAATCGTAAGTAAACATACAAAGAAAAAGTCGTTGATTATAAAAGAATTGTAAATAGGAGGTAGATTTGTAAAAAATAATGTATTTTGCGTTGTAAACATGTATAATAAAGTACAAAGCACATCGCTCGATCGCATGAATAGCCTCGATCTGCGTATCCGCATAACGAAAATAAACTGTTGACAACCGATAAAACCGCGTTGTACGTTATACGATGCTCGCTGTGAATAGGCCAGCAATATAAGCTTAGCAACAAAACATGACGTGAACACCTCGAATACATACTGCAAAAAACTATTACTAAAATAACAACCAAAGACATAATAATAATTAAAGTAGTCGAAATTGATTAATGTATGAGCCTTAATCGCCTTACTTATGTTTATGTAAACCTTATGTATTTTATGATGTAAATATAATATTATATAATTCGTTAATCGACAAAAAAAAGTTTTCATATTTAAGAATTTGTCATCAAGCTTACATTTAAATAAACTGAGTAAAGGGGAGAAAAAACGAAACAAAATAAATGCAATTCTTACAAAAATATGACGATTAAACTGAAAGTAAGTCAGGTTATCACTTATACAATTTTTTTTAAGTCGTCCTCAGTTGAAATATGCAGAACTGGTGAATTATCAGATCGACGTACCATAACCGTACAGTTGCGTACCCAGCAGTAGGCATAATTCTTCTCCTTTGACTTAATCCGTGCTTGTTGTAAAAGAAATTTATTGCGTGTCGATAGATGGTCGTTTATATAGATGCGATTATTCACGCCGGCGAATCCTAGATCATGTGCTTTCAGGTCCTTAAGTCTACGAAGTGCACATAAAAAATCATCTTTTTTATACCTAGACTGCATCTTCACAATTATCGGTTTAGGTTTCTTTACCTCAGTATTATTTTTAACTGCGACTCTGGTCACAAAATCAATGTCTGTACTTAAGTTGATTGGAAAACTACAGCGATCCGACAGTGTTTGAATAATTTTCAGTAGATTCTCACCGACTTTTTGTGGGATACCATTTATTTGAATGTTCGATCGGCGTACCCATTGTTCATTCTTATAGTTATCCTCGATGATTCTATTTGTTATATTTTTGATCTCATCTAAATCGGTCTTAGATGTTTCAAGAACTGAAACCCTGTTTTCGATTGCGGTTACTCGTTCAGAAAACTCATCCATTCTTGAGTTAACAGTTAACTTTAGATCCGCGATGTCCTTCGTCACTTGCTTTAGGTCACTTTGAATTAAATGAATAGCAGAAAATTGTGATTGAAGCACCGCCATTTTGGATAAAATATCATTGAGAACTTCACGAGCCGACCAGTCAAGCTGAGCTTCTTTATTCATGCTAAACTGCTTAGGCGTAGAACTATGATCTAAATTAATTTCAGAACAGAATCTTGAGTGGCCAGGTATACCATCGGAAGTAAGGAGGGTCTCGTCGTTTGAAGTATAAGATTTAACGTCTTCATCGCGGCACGGATTACATTTCCACGTATCTCTTGCCAAACCCAGTCTGTCAAATCCCCGCTCCGAAATTCCTCCGCATCCAAAGTGGTACTTCAACTTACAAGCAGAACATTCTGGCCCATGGCCCACAACTTCCTTACACATAGCACACTTTGTTGTAAACATATTGTCACAATATTATTAGATCGTATAACAGTTGACGTTAATAAAATGCGAGATGTCAAAGTACGTGTTTACCCAATGAACGCTAGCACGTGACTGATATGATATGATGATTATGATATTGAGGTGCAGTAGGATATAGCCTGCTCAAAATCTGGAGCAACTCGTCTGGGGAAGTACATCAACATTATCGATGACCACAGCTAAATAATACTGTTCTCAAGCAGTGTTGTGTTCCTGTGCTGAGTAAGGCGGCCAGAGCTCCTGTTCAGGAGTCGTTTCGGCAACGAGCTTGCGGTGCTTCTGGCGGTGCAGGCGTCTATAAGCTATGGTAATCGTTTAACATCAGGTGGGCGGTACGCTTGTATGCCGATTCGATACCGTATAAAAAAAAATATTAATTGAGAAGAAACAGGTACTAATGGCCTATTCTAACAATTGTTGTTAAAGTCTATACGTAACTTTATGCAGGATAAAATCTATCCACAAGCGGTGATGCCGGCCCTAAGTACAATAAGTACAGTAATGATCGTCACAAATGCGTTTTCTCTGTATCCTCACGGGAGCTCCGGGTCGCGTCACGATGGGATTTTTACTTGCGTCAATAGTCACGAGTGTACTTAGAGCAGTGAGAGTTGGGAGTGGTATGTGCGAGTTTGTTGTGACGGTAGATGGAAAATTATTTATTTCGGATTACCCGCAGAATATACTAATCTAATATTTAAATTAAGAACGTTGAATGTACTTATTTTTATAAATTAAAAGTAAAGAAGATATTCTCAATACGGCTGTATTTTTGACGTCAGTTACCTTACAGCTTTTTTTCTGGGCTTGTCGATTTTGATGATTTATTTATACTTAACAGCTGGTGCTTATCGTTTAGTCCTATTTAAATTTAAGCGAAATCTGACAAGTAGTTCTTAAGCCGTCCCTAATAATCTGTATTATCAGTTGATGTAAATGGAAGTATTTTTTTTTTAATAAACAAACGTAATTATTATAGGTGATCATAAATAGTGTAAAATCTTTATTCAATATATACGTGAATCAAATCTTTGTATCCCTTTTTACGAAAATTGCGTGGACGGAGGAGTATGAAATTTCGCACACTTATAGTTTATATAGAGAAGGAGTGCAGAGATGCTAATATTATTCAAATTTATGCATAAAAATATATTAAATCAATAAGAAAAAAAAACACATTACATACACTACCATGTATTTGACACACACACGCATATTATATTTTTTTGTTGATTGTCAATGTCTGGAGTCAAATTGAATTTTTTTTAAAAAGGTTCTTTATTTTCATTAGTTTTTGGTTTTCTTTAATTTTTTTTTTAAATTATGGTCGAATTTCGACCTCTGGGCGACCACTAGTATTAATATGTAAGAAAATAATCGAAAATCGTAACAGAGAAGATAAACTGAGACGGCTTAATTCAAATCCATCTAAAGCTTTTCCTTGATGCACTTATAACGACATTTCGAGTCACTACAATTTTATTAATATAGAAGATATAATAAAAGAACGAGTGTGCTTTAGACCACACGACTGAAGTAAAACTTACGAAACGTAACTCACTCTTTATATCTTCACTAATTTATATCTTCCTCTCAACTTCCGTTCGCCTCGCCCGATCACACTTTTCGTAACGCTCTCGTCACGCTTTCATCGGCTTACTTCCCAAGTCAAGCGTTCGTAAAGAAGTTTTACTTCAAAATAGAATCGATTCGATTAAAATAAAAGTCCACTGAATTTCTCAATAAAACAAACCTATTCAAATCCATTATTCGTATAATGTATTATTTAACGAGTACTAGTTAATCGTACAATCGGACCGCTGCGCTCGGTGGACAACAGCGCCGCGGGACGTCGATTGAGACGTCGGGTTTGACTGCGTATTTTTATTTGTTGACTGATTGCGGAGATGTTAGTTTTGATTATGGTCATGTATGTATAGATAATATTAATTTTATAATTGTCTTTTTTTGCTAAGGATATTTTGTTAGAAAAGTGTTTTTTATTTTATATGTTTTTGATGCGTTTTATTGTTAATAATATAATAAAATAAGCAACGTGATGTTTAGGGCAGTAGATAGTATAGTATAAATTTACATTTTTTTAATTTGCAACTACTAAAAATATTTTACTAATTTTGTTACTCTGCTAAAAATACATTGCCAATAAAAATACACATTAAAGCAGATCGATATGAATATTAAGTGGGAAAATACAAACACAAGTAAAACGAAGAAAAATATAAGATTTTTGTTAATATAAGTAGCATTTTCGTAATATGCGTTTAGTAAAAATCTATTATTTGTATACTACGTAGGATTAATCGAGATTTATCGCTATATTATACACGTAATCACAATAAAATCGGTACAGCGCGGTCCTCAGTGAAGTGGGCGTGTGGGCAGCGCTCAGCGGGCGAGCGGCGCCGCGGGATGTCTATTAACACATTACTACTCGTTCTAAGGACGTACCGAGTTTGATGGGATTGATGTAAATATAACGCCTTCTGTTTACTGTTCTGATTTATTGTTTGTGAGTTTAAGGGTAGCTGATAAACAGAAGGAAATTGTTTCAAAGTTGTACCTTTTTTATTTCATTTTCGTATATGTTAAGTGTGGCAGGATACACGTACAGGCAGACATAGCAGGTTGTTCACGAGGTAGGCGATATGATACCTGTGATTTACGTATCAGCCGACCGATATCATGGCTGTTCTCTTTTACCATGAAGATGGAATGAAGTATATGACTGATGTAATACTTTTTTATTAATACATTAACATAAAAATAATACATGCATTAGTATGTATTATACCTAGACTCAGCTATTTATTTATATTTATATTTTGATATAAAAGCAATCGTCATTTTACAAATTAAAATTTTTAAATTATTATTATTTTTAAAGTGATGCTACCACCGATTCGGGATGCAGATTCTGAAGAAAAGAATCGGAAAAAACTCCGCAGTTACACTTTTGCAAATAAATGTGTTTTACGTGAACTTAACGAAATGGTTTAGAATTACTAAACATTGTATTACTACATTTTTCTCGACCAAAAGTACAAAGTCTATTCGTTGTTAAAAAAACCCTAAACGTAGAAGAACATTATTTTCCAAGCGCAGCAACGGTCTGTAGCTTGTATATATAGTAAGTAAAAAAGCAATCACGGTAATCCCAATATTTCACCCCCAATTTAACAAGTGTACCTCCACGTGTAGCTTCTCACGGCTCTCAACTGATTTACGCTGAGACTACCGCCAGCTGATTAAGGATCGACTTATAAGGGTGCTGTGTTACAAGACGTCAGAGGAAACTTTTTTTTAACTGACCTAAAAAAAAGGAGGAGGGTTTCATTTCGACTGTATTTTTTTTTTTCGTGTTAACTGCGTAACTTTTTACTGGGAGTACCTACTGATTTCAACGATTCTTTATTATTTAAAAGTTGGTGTATGTCATGTGGTCCAATGTATATTGTAGCGAGATGTAATGAGTAGTTTTTGAGTTAAGTTACCTAAGCTTTTTTTATACAACTAGGTCGGTAAACGAGCTCACGGCTCACCTGATAGTAAGCGATTTCTGTAGCCTATAGACGCTTCCAACACCCAAGTGCATCGCAAGCGTAAATCCGACCCTACCCCTGACCCCCCAGGAGCTCTGGTCACCTTAATCACGACAAGAACACAGCACAACTTGAAAGCAGTACTGTTTTAGCTGTGATATTCTGTAAGGGTCGGCCTGTTCGAATTTTGGGCATGATATTTTTACAAAGGCACTCTTGAATCTTCGTTTCATATGATATGTACATATGTATATGATTCTTTAATTAAATAATTATAGCTATCAATTCGGTATGTAGATTATGTTGAGAAGACTTGGCAAGAAGCTCCGCATTTACTCTTTTAACTTAGTATGCAAATAACGTTGGATCTAAAATTCTAGATAAACATCTAAGCCCCATATTTAATTGAGATGTTTACGTATATGTATATAAGATAATCATATTCTGGAATATAAGTGTTCGTAAAAACGGATAAAAATAATTTTTAACGAAAAAGGTAATTTGGGGTTGCACATATATAATACTAGCTGACCTGGCGAACTTCGTATCACCTTATTTTTTTCTGAAATATAATAATAACATAATATATCAAAATAAAATATAGCCTATCTTTTAAGTTGGATCAAACTGCACACGTTGTGCAAATTTGACTAAAATCGGTTAAGTAGTTTAGGAGTCCATTGAGGACAAACATTGTGACACGAGATTTATATATATATATAATATATAAAAATAATATATAAAATGTGTACGCATAATTATTATAAACATTCATGACTTTTAATTACGTCATCCATCAAAGAGAATTTGAAAGCTATGCAAAATTGAATGCATTCTATAAAAAAAAGTTCAAAAAACGTCGCATGTGTTCTCCGGGACATATGACGCGTAATCGAATGAAAACAATCGACTTTTTTGACCCTCGTAATCGAATCGGACAATCGAAAACAATCCAATACTTGAACTAGCGATTATCGCCGCGTCGCTAAGTACTCGCGACGTTGAATCAGGGGAGAGAGGTCTGGGGCGTGCGAGGGAAATACATATATAGAAATAATTGTGTGTTAGAGTGAGAGGGGAGTAATTCTGAGTGGAGTAGTACCGACAGATTGGCGCGCACATGTCGAGACGCGATGTGCTTTTTGCTAACTTCGTAGTGATGGGTGCTTGAGTTTTGTTGGTCGAAGTTTGTCGATATGTTAATATGATTTTTATTTGAATTCTTTCATCGATGTTATTTAAATAGTTTAATTAACATTGTTATAGTTTTTTAACTATGTCCTGTTTCTGTCGTAATAGTCGAAAATGAAACTATTACACTTATTAAAATGAAACAAATGAAATGAACAATGAAATCAAAAATGTTTAAAATGAAACAAGTATCTCGGATTTTATCACGGTTTATTAAGTTTTTTAAACTCCATGCTTGCTGTAAAGTATCCGGAACGTCGAGAATTCAAAACAACATAGGTAGTAAACCGCGGTAAATCTGAAAAAGTTGCTTCATTTTAATGATTACAATTCGCGTAAATATTAGAAAACTATTAGAGTTCTTTAGCTATTTCCTATTTGTATAGTCAAGATAACATGTGAAATTAAAAGTTATAAAATAATTGAATTATTTTTGCTTAAAGTAAATTTTTGTTAATTTTTTTTTTTGTTACTTGTGTTTCTGTTCTTTTTTATTAGTGTATCTTACATACCGAAAACAAATATTTATATTTAGCAAAGATATATAAAAATCACAGTGTTTATTAATAAAACATTAAATTTATTTTATTTTACCATCCCTAGTGACAGCCGCTAGTGAAAGGGGAGCCGCGGGCCGAATGGCAGCACTTGTTTGTGCGATTTAATTTCATTTATCAGCGCATTACTTACTCAGAGAGAATTACTTATACGGATTACTCGACTTTCCCCGCCCCCCTTTCATATGTAAATATGTCACGTAGTTGAAATTTTACACTTAGAAATATGTATATTCAAAGCGAGCTAATCCGCGGTGTTTCGATAGAGTCGTTATTAATTTTTTTTTTATCGTTAAATTGATGGAAATGTGATTATAAAATTATATTGATGATACAATCATATGGATGAGATGTATTGTATTACTAAAAGAATTACTATTGTTAGAACTTTCGTCTCATTGCTTATTTCTACCGGTACCTATCACACAAGATCCGCTACATCCGCTACAAAATTAATGCGATTTCACCATTTGTCTAAGTTTAAATCTGCTATAAAATTAAATCATCTAGAAAAGAAGTTATTCGGTACTCTATAAATAGTTGTAGGGAAATCCTATCATAGACGTTTTTGAGTGACAGATGTGCCAATCTTCGAACCAGCTTTTTTTACACGAAAAACGAATATATGTATATGGTATATTATACATATGTCCAAATTCCGCTCCTACGTACGGAAGGAGTGGATAGATGTTAGAAGGTAATAAAAAAATTTCCTATAAATAGATCTATCAATTAAACCCACCCACTCATCTCGTAACTAGAAAGTTTATTTAAACCCGAACCCATCTCCGAGGCCCCTCTAAGGCTCCCTTAGTTGAAATTTTATATTCAAAGGGGCAATGTTTAGCCAACATTTGCATGTACATTTGCGTTTATTAAAGTGAAATAAATTGTGATGTCTCAATGTACGTCACGCCTCGGGCGCTCGTTACTTGCGTTCGAGTGATTTTATGGGCTTTTATGGGCTTTGCGTAATGTCATAGACACCTGTTGACTTTTTAGTTATGGATGCTGTAGAAAAATATGTGCGTATTATTTGGTTGTGATTGCAATGTTTGTATTCTTGATTAAGAAGTTGTGATTCAATGTTATTCGTGTATCAACTCAATGTTAAGAATATAGATTAAATTTGTTTATGTATATTAAAGTTTTTTTTTTTAATTATAGTGACGTACAGTTTAAAGTTTTTCTCTTACAAAAGTTTGAAATGACCACAACGTTAACAAAAGGAGGGTTAAAAATTTCGTGCTTTTTATAAAAGACAACAAGTCTCCTGTTAAAATGTACTAAATTGATTTTCAACAAAAATATGTACTAAAAAACAAATGTTATAACGTTTTTGGTAAATATCATAAACATACATTACATAAAAATAAAAAAAAAAATCATATAGCAGTTAATAAAATGAAAAGAAAATTGAACTATAAATAACTCATCATAAATTATTCTAACACGTTACACTTAACAGATGTTACGCTAATAACAATATCAAATCAAACGTCACGACGATATATCGGGACACGGATCCGTCTCGAATTGGTACCGCTTTTAATAAATCGTCCCGGGAAATTAACATACCTTCCGCACTTAAGATGCCACAACAATCACGCCACGTCCACTTTACCCTGACCTGCCCAGGATTATGTTTAAAGATTGTCCAAAAATGTAGTGTTATGTTTTGAGAGTTTTTTTAAGTTACTTACTTTTTTCCAAAGTAGTGCTTTTGTTCGATTAATCTATAGATTTTTTAAAATATAGACGGATGAATGGTATGGCATAATCTATATATTTATGCTAGTTTGTAACAAAGCTATAGAATTTCGTTATACCTGCAGTAGAAAAAAAAAATCAATTATTTTTACAAAAATTTGTATTGAAATTAGAATAGTGATCATATAACTTGTTGATATTATATAGTTCTGAATATTATTTACAATAATTATGTAATTAAACAACTATAATATTCTAATGCGAGTTTTAAAACCAAGTAAATTAAATATGTAAATCGAGTAAGCAATCAATAAACAATATTGTTAAAGCAATCACACTCGAAGGCCATTTCTCCGTGGTCGTGTGAAAATGTTTCGAGTGAGACACGTACTTCGTAATGGAGCGTATATTTCACTCGAAAAGGCGCCGAAACTCACCGTACGTTTGTCTAACTGAAATTAAGAACGAAAACATCTTAAACTGGCAATAAATTTCTCTAGACTAGCGCCGGCTCTGTGCTGCCAGATGAATGACGTTCCCACTCCGCCTTTAGTTGTTTAATTTTTTTTATTATTATTTAGTTTATGTATTCGGTGATTATAATTTAAGTTTGGTATGTTATTGTTTGTATTGTAGGATAGTATGTTATTTAATTTAAAAAAAGTCTTTTTAGTAATCTGATAAAAAAAAGAGAACATAATGTAGATTAATTTTACTCGTGTTTTTTTCAGTGAACTCGATACAATCTGTATTCGACGAAAGAGTCTATGCTTGTATTAAATTTAGTAAAAAAATAATAATTACCCAATCGACCTAAATTCGGGTAAATTTCCTAAATCGGTCAACATTGAATGCGCAAGCGCCGCCTGTTCAGTTCGTCTTCCATTAGCGCATTTGAATTTAGAACGCGCCCCGATTGGGCGACGGCGGCCATTAATCATTGGCGCCCGCTTTGAAACATACTTTAACGTAATTTCGTTCGGATTTAATGCTACGCTGCGATTACGTTTGCGATGATAAAATAAATGTTACATTTGTTACTTGACTAACCTTTTAAATGTAAACCAAATTTAGTATACTCAAAATACTAATTTGAGCCATTTGATACTAATTTTAAATGAATGTGTATGACATATCGCTCTTGTATGCGCATGCCGTGTACCTGTGCACTTAAACTCCCGGTGATTCCCGGTTCGATTCCCGCTTCAGATGGATACTTGTATTTGTTCAATTATTTCATTCTGGTCTGGGTGTCTGTCCTTGTGGGTCTCCCCATCTAGACTCGGAGAACACGTTAAGCTGTCGGTGCCGCTTGCTACCATAGATTCCTGCTGTTATTGTTGCTCATATTAGGGAATATATCCGTCAACACGCAGTGGAGTAGCGTGATGGATTAGCTTTGATCATTTTTCTACGTCTCGAAAAAAAAGAGACCTACGGCCAGCAGTGGAATGTGAACAGATGAGATAGTAACTTGTGTGACTTGTGTAACGTGTGTGACTTTATTGATATATCGCTGTATAACACAAGAAGTCGTTATATGTTTTTTATTATTGCTAGTAAAAAATATCGATCGTCAGTACATCCAAACATACCACCAATATAATTCTTAGGAATCTTCACACGCCGATGTTAACTCTTTTAATCCGGACGCAATAGCAATAAATTTCTGAGGCTTTTGTAATGTGATTCAATAATGAGTTTTAATTACTCATTGATAAAGTTTTAGTGGAATCATGTCTAGACTAAGCTGATCATTGTAGAACTAGCTATTGGTGTTTTAGGATAAGAATAAATATCCACCACTACTCTAATGACTACTCCTTAGAAAGATAAAATAAAAATCTGTGGTTTTACTGACTGTTAATAATGATATTCATTTAATCGCCTGTCCGTTCGTGGTTACTGCCATACTCCATTGAGTTTTTGATGAAATTCTGTGATGTACATATACGCGAATCCAAATTGAACTTTAGGGTAAGTTGATATTGGGAGCGACTTAAGTTTGATACCAAGATGATGAAGCTTTTGCCTGAACCTATGTCATCTAAAAGTATGTGACGCGACTAATGTAGGTGTCCGAAAATTAACTCATACAAACAAATAAACTGTACTTTTATAAAACTTCATTGTGACTCATGTAAACGTGAGTGAAATCGCACTGAATGTCTAGTATTAATACTGATATAGAAACATGTTTCGTTTACTTGTATTTGTTAATATTTCTTCTAAAGCTCGTCGGAGAGAATTTGACAAAATCAGACTCGGCCATAGAGGTTCTTAAAGATGTCGGTATTCAAATTTATTCCGTTACTAAATTGTTCTCGAATATAATGATACGTAAACTGTGTACTAATATCTAAAAACACAAATTTGTATGACCCTAAAAACGCTTAACTATGTATCAATTTGTTTCACCGGAGCGACTAATAAGTATAAATCCATATCACAAATAGATAGAAGGACATGGTTCGGGAACATTACCGGATACTTACGTTATTATGTCCGATAAAATTATTAGGGCAAATTTGAAATAAATAAGGGTCACTTAGAATGAGACACTAAAAACGTTTCGGCGTTTTAAAAAACAAAATACTAACATGGCGCCATTCCCGGCGTTCGGAATTCGAAAATGGTATTACAAACTCGCTTCCCGATTGGTCACTCGGGCATAATGTGGTCAGATACAAAAATAAATTTTCCACGAATTTTTATTTATTTTCAACTCTATCGAGTTTTATATAAAGGTTGGTTTGATTGTATTTTTAACGTTGTCAGTGTTTTACAGATGCGATTATATTGGACCTCCTCACCGAGTGACGTGTTAAGATAGTGTTATCTTAAATATTTCGTGCCTGGAATCCATCGGTTCAACGCCGTTTTTGTTAGACGGAATTATAAATATTATCTGGTGTGTCTCGTAAATGCGTCTGTGAACTTTGTCGATAGGTATGAAGGATTTGTTGACGAGATAATGATAAAGGTATTTTTTTTTTGCGAGCAGAGCAGTTTGTTTATTAAAGTCCGGTCCCTATAACGATTCGTTTTCAGTATGAACGGTTTGTAACGGGACGAGTCGTTTTCTGAATATAGGAACAAGTGTTTAACAACTGTATTGAATGCAGTGTAAATCAAAGATATAAGTAGAGCTTACTTATAGTACCAGTTTAGCAAATTTGTGCTAGTATTAACGTTTATTGTTATGTAAGTATGTATACAATTTTTAACTTTTTACGCTCATGCAAAGGAAGGATTATGTTTTAATTATACGTGTAGGTTTATAACCTTCGTTAATTATATATCGATACTAGCTGACTCGGCAAACGTTGTCTTGCCGCTAAACGCTATTTAAAAATAGGGGTTGGTGGTAGAAGGGTTAAACATCACACAAATCATAATAAAATAAAAATAAATAATTTATCTAAGAATCAAAAAAATTAGGGGTGGACTACCCTTAAAATTTAGGGGGATGAAAAATAGATGTTCGATTCTCAAACCTACTCAATATGCACACAAAATTTCGTGATCGGTCAAGCCGTTTCGGAGGAGTTTAACTACAAACACCGCGACACGAGAATTTTATATATTAGATAAATATAATTTGTATGTAAGATTCGTCTTAGAGTTTTATTTTTACGTTGAACATATGAAGAAAGAAATTTAATATTAAAAAATGTTAAATGTTTATAATATATAAAATATATGACAACTACGTAAATTTTTTATTATTTCACAATACGTTAAATGCCATTCGAATAGTGAGCAGACGAAATGGCCATTGCAAGTAGGTAGCCTATCTTTTTAGCTGACGTCTAGCGCTTACGGACAAAATTATTTGCAATTATTTTCAACGTTCTCCGATTAATCTCGGCGATAGTGATGGTCGTTTTGTCGATAAGTTGTAGTACTTGTAATTTATTATTGCATAAATGTAATGTTTTTGATTTGTGGTACGTAAAGATAGGTTTAATTCTCAAAGAAGGTTTTATAATTTAATTAATTTGTTTCGAGTCTAGATGGTTTTAAAATATTGGTGTTTTAAGTTCCAATCATTTTCCTAAACGGAGTAAGGGTAGTTTTTTAGACGATTATGTCAACAAACAAGCTTACGGTCCAACTGGTGGTAAGCAGCTACCGTAGCAGTATTATTTAGCTGTGATCTTCTATAAGGTTAAGGTATTTCCCCAGACGGGCCGCTCCTGATTTTGACCAGGGTATTTCCTGGTGTGCTGTGTCGGCTAATTTCAATACGAGTGTTAACTTAACAATATGTGAAGTTAATTCTTATTTCATAGCTTCTTGAGAGCTATCAGGTCCCTCGCTCCATCACAGTATCGGTATTATAATTTAGATTTTGCAGTATCGTGCTTTTATTAAGCAAACGATCTTAACTCAGGCTACGCGTTGTAATGAAGTTCGAGTTTGATAGTAAAGTATTCCTTATTTATATAGGTGTAAGGGTCAATGTACCTGGTTGATCACTTTCAAATATTAGCACAGCTATAATTGAATTCGCGAGGGCTCGAGCGATGTTGCAGCGATTTTTATTTTAATAATGTATTTGCGTTTCGTCTTCTTGCTTGATCGAGTTATCTCGTTGTTTTGTTTTAAGATTTATTTTTAACTAGTATGTAAGTAACAGTAGCTTAGGGTAGATTATGGTTGTCAAAATTATCAATTTATCGGGAGAGGAAAAAAATTTATACAATTTTTGAAGTAAAACTTCTTTGTTTGGCTGTAGTAAGCTGGTGCTGTGTGGCTACGGCACTAAAGAATTTAGCCACCCCCTCTCTTCCCGTGGGTGTCGTAAGAGGCGACTAAGGGATAACAAGGTTCCACAACCACCTTGGAACTTAAGAAGCCGACCGATGGCGGGATAGCCATCCAACTGCTGGCTTTGAAATACACAGGCCGAAGACGGGCAGCAGCGTCTTCGGTGCGACAAAGCCAGTACTGCGGTCACCAACCCGCCTGCCCAGCGTGGTGACTATGGGCAAAACACACGAGTTCACGTTATTTTTGACGTAAACTTGTGGAGGCCTATGTCCAGCAGTGGACTGTATAGGCTGTAATGAATGAAAAGCTGGTGAATGCTTGACAAGAGCGTTACGAAAAGTGTGATCTGACGAGGCGAACGGATGTTGAGAGGGAGATATAAGATAGTGAATATAGAACAATAGAGTTACGTTTCGTAAGTTGTACTTCAGTCGTGTGGTCTAAAGCACACCCATTGTTTTTTTTTAATGGATATAACGCGAACAACTGAACTAAATTTATTAATTATTTTTTGTATTCGTTATTATCGGGACAATGTTTTTATAAAAGAAAAAGAACAGCGATGTATTTACGGGAAAAAAAAATATGACGGTACGTTTCTTATTGTCGTTTGAATACATTACATTTAATTAATTTATTTATTTTATACTTTATTGTACACCACAAATATATTACAAACAAAGCATAAAGATAGTTACAGACAGTGAAGTACAATGGGTGGACTTATGGCTAATTAGCCATTTCTCCCAGACAACCCATACCCCCCCCCCCCCCTGTCACATTTAAATTAATAATCTTCGCGAAATTATTTGTAAGTTGGTTGTATAACGTTCTTTATGTTCATTACAGGTGTTGTTATGTGTTTCTGGTCTTATCGATACTTAAAAAAAATATGATAATAATGTTTAATTTGACGTTTTAAAATATTGTTTTAGGAATTAAAAAAAAAAATAGACAAAAAATGCTATTGTTTAATTTGTAAATTTTTAAAAAAATGTCCGGAAGCAATTTTTATTCGATTTCAGTAAAATTTTATCCATATTCGTAATTAAAATTTGTTGTGTATGCTTGATATTAAAATAAAATTACTTATCAAAATATTGTCGCTTTTACCGCTGTTTTGTTTGGGTAGTCGTCAACATGCCATGTTTGTTTTTCATCCGGATTTACTCGCTCCGTTGAAGGGGAGCTTGTTAGTCGGTTTAAACACTAAATATTCGAACACGCGAAAGACGGATTAAACACTTATTATAAGATGTTACAACGTAGGTCCTTATACTTACTCGAAATTGCGTGATATTTTCTTGGTTGCCTTAGTTTTGAAACAGGAATCATTTTCATTTCAAATGTTTCTAATGTGATCTATTCGTATAACAACAAAATGAATTCAATATTACTCTGTAAAATTATTACTATATGTTTTTTTTTTACAATTATGAATACGTGACGCTAAAAAGCCTCAAGTAGAATGAGATATAGTATTTGTGTTAAATCTCAAACATAGGGCAGACACAAACGCCCAGACCACTACAGTATGTCATGTACCGAGTTACCGTGCCGTAACGCAAGAGTTCAGCTTACGAAGGAAGAATGGAATCATCGACTCATTAGTTCGATTGTTTTTCAATTCAATTATTATATTACATATTTTATTCCCGCCTGCTCAGCGTGGTGACTATGGGCAAAACATATGAGTTCACGCCATTTTTGGCACGAACTTGTGGAGGCCTATGTCCAGCAGTGGACTACAATAGTCTGAAATGATGATGATGATGATGATAATATTTTATTCAGTCTTATATCAATGATCTCATAAATAACTTTTATTATTTGAATATTGTAATTTCATTATATATTTTTAATCATTTTATGTTTTGAACTAGCTGTGTCCGATACTTCTTTCGCGTGGAATTAAAAAAATATATTGTCCAGTTTGCCGAGTAACAAAATAAATAATTTTCTAAAATAAAAGTAACCTGAGTTACTCCTTATTACATCAGCTAACTGCCAGTATAAGTCCCGTCAAAATTGCTCCAGCCATTTCAGAGATTAGCCGGAACAAACAGACAGACAGACAGACAGACAAAAATTGTAAAAAATGTTATTTTGGTATATGTATCATATATACATCCATATGTATTTAGTACAAAGCGGTTATTTTAATACTACAAACAGACAGGCAGATATGTCTCTATTGAACAGCAGACTAATATTTATGATTAGCGATTGCTAAGATGTTACTATCTCTTCTGTTTCATCCGATAAGTCGAAACATGTGTGTACGTGTGTCTTTACAGCCGCTATACTGCTTTTGACATAAGTCTAAATATGTGTGTTCTTCCAGCTACCTCTGCCTCAGCGGATGCATCACGCGCGCAGAGAAAGCCGGCGAAGTCCGCGAGAGCATTCAGACTCTGTTGACGGTCAGCGCGGATCTGTGCCATCCCTACCTACCAGATGTTGTGAGTTTACAGTATTATAACTAGTGAACTAGCAACTTGTTTAGCCTTTACATTGGTGCTATTTATTAATGAAGTGAGAAGTGCATTTAGTCCAGAATATTGAATGTGTTATTTTATATATCCACCAACCCGCATTGGAGCAGCGTGGTGGATTAAGCTCTGATCCTTCTCCTACATGGGGAAAGAGGCCTATGCCCAGTAGCGGGATATTACAGACTGAAGCGTAATATTTTATATAGTCTCGCTATCCATAAATCGTTTTGTAATTTAGTGTTATCGAAAAAGTGCTAGAACTAGTAAAGGTCTCAATTTTCTGACTACGTTAATTGATTTTACATATTTTTAAGCAGACCCGATATTGAAAAATGCTCATGTTATCATAAATATATATTTGTAATAACATCAGTTGATAATTACACCAATATTTTTTTCACCAGGGCTCAGAACGCACATATGCAAAACAAGCCCTTCGCACGGCCCTCGGTAAAAGCGTATGCGGTTCTCGGGCGGAATTCTGCATGCTTTTCGCTAAGGGGGCGTCGCTGGGGCAGTGTGGAGACTTCGTAAGGGCGGCGAGGACAGCCCACCTCCTCAGAGCTATTGCTGAGATGGACCACCAGATTGTGCAAGTAAGTGATGCTGTCGTCAAAGAGTTGTTATTCTAGATAGATCTCCATATTGGATCGAGCAAGAAAATGAGGTTGTTTCCTAAGCAATGCTAGTTGAGATGTTCATCGCGATAGGAGCGCAATATACGTGATGGACCACCATATCGTACAATTAAGTGAGGCTGTCTGTGCCCTCAGAGTTGTTATTAGATGTTGATGGTAGCGTCACTGGGGAAAAGTGGTATGAGTGTCTTGATCATATGAGTACGATGGACGATCTAATTGTTAAATCGAAAAGGTCGTGGAACAGTGTGAACTGTTAGATTCGTATTATAGAATGACTTAAGGGAGCGCCAATGAGAAAATGATGTAATTGCTAATAATTGTAGCTGAGTGTGCAAGTTACGCTACGGTACTAAAGAATATAGCCACCCCCTCTCTTCCCGTGGATATCGTAAGAAGCGACTAAGGGATAACACAGTTCCACAGCTACCACCTTGGAACTTAAAAAGCCGACCGGTGGCGGGATAACCATCTAACTGCTTATTTTGAAATACACAGGCCGAAGACGGGCAGCAGCGTCTTCGGTGCGACAAAGTACTGCGGTCACCAACCCGTCTGCCCAGCGTGGTGACTATGAGCAAAACACATGAGTTCACGTTATTTTTGGCGTAAACTTGTGGAGGCCTATGTCTGGCAGTGGACTGTAAAGGCTGTAATGATGATGATGATGATGATGAATGATGTGCAAGTTAGTGAGTAAGTGTGAAGGCTTGTTTAAAAATTGTAGATTCGGCATTGTATTCCTTAGGGGAGCGACACTAGAACCATAAAATAAAGCGATACTAATAATATCACTAAGATAATATCTATCACTGAGATGTGGCTGTTAAATACATAGTCTTAAATAATGATAATTTATAATTCTGTTCTAAATAACGCAGACTTTTGAAGTGGAAAAGAATAACAAATCCTAAATTTTTATCAGTCAGATATCGTTATACGTTAAATATCAGCAAATTTTGAATTAAACCACGATTGTAATAATAAAATCGACACTATTAAAATATCCAACTACCCTCAATTCCGTATCCACCATCATTGATGATAATCCAACAAAGGAATCGCAAGCGTGGGTCATTCGTATTATTTAAACGATATCTCGTTACGAGTATCGCCGAGTATTTGCCGAGAGTCCTTAATTAACCGGAGTATCACGGTGTGTGCTCTGCAAACAGGGGTCGGGATGCAGCATCCGAAGCTTGGATATCTTAATGATACGTCGGTTACGTGTATCGATGCTTTTGTAGGAATCTTTTTTTAGGGTGATTATGTGCTGTTGGAGCCACGTAGGTTTTTTTTAGTAATGAAATACTCCAGCATACATGTGACAGGCTGCTTATATTCAATAGTAATATGAGTAAATGAAGAAGCCACTTAGTGACCAATAAGCGCATGGTAAGCGGTTGTCGTAGCCTATGAAAAAGCCTGCCATACCAACACCATAAGCGCGTTGTTAATCCTAGCAATGCTTTCAACGCTGCGTATTTACTGGAGCTTTTATTTCTCGAATTATGTCGCGTATCTTCGCGTCGATTCGCATCGCGTCGCATCGCAACATTAATATTACATATGTAACACAAAGCTTTGCTTTAACAAAATCTGAAGTAAAACTTCTTTACGCACGCTTAACTTGAGGTGGAAGTGAATGTGTGACGAGAGCGTTACGAAAATTGTGATCGGGTGAGGCGAACGGAAGTTGAGAGGGAGATATAAGTTAGTGAAGATAGAGAGACAATACGTTTCGTATATTACTGTAGGGGCAACTAAAGAAGTTTTACTTCAGTCGTGTGGTCTAAAGCACATTTTTTTTTTGTAATCTGTTGCTTTATTTTCCTGAAATTTTTTAAATATAGTAATAGTAAAATTTTATGTCATATAAGACTTTATTAATTAAAAAATTGCTATAGTTAAGTTTCATATAGTACAAGTTTCATGTTATTTATTTTTATTTTCTTAATTTTCTGTTTTTTTGTCTACTAACAATTTTTTAAATTTTTTGAATTTTATTTTTTTTTTGATTTTTGATTTTACTTTTACTATATTTAATTTTATTTTTTCTTATTGATTTTTTAATTTAATTTCGTTTTGTTTTTTATTCTAAATGTTGTTTTGTTGTACTAACCCAATATGGACTTAAAATCTAGTCTGAAATAAAGTATTATTATTGTTATTCCTATTATTATTAATTGTATAGTCTAAGCCATCGCTTAGTGAAGAATAATGTATGCTCGGTGTCAAGTTGCGGACACATAGGTAAATCTCGTTGTCTTTGTCTGGAGATAAGTGTTTGTCTGGCGGACAGGGACTACTGTCTTACTAGAATATATTAGCTTAGTAGAGATTAGTACATTACGAAACAAGACGATGCTTGGTTAAATTATTGAAACGTGGGATTAGTATTTTTATTTTCTATTCTTACTACTGGTCACTTGACCTAGCTAACTTTATGTTATTATATTTTTAATAGCTGACCCCGCAAACGTTTCTTTGCCATATATATTATTAACCCGCTTAATCCCCCCCTCACCCCCTTATAACTTAGAGGTATGAAAAATAGATGTTGGCCGATTCTCAAACCTAACCGATATGCCCACAAAAATTTTATTAAAATCGGTCGAGCCGTTTCGGAGGAGTTCAATGTTTAACACCATGACACGAGAATTTTATATATTAGACTATACAAATCTTGATGATGAATACAAAAAATTGCCCAATTTAGTGCATTCGTTCAATAGTTATGCGCGTACGTACATTTCTACGTTTTTTTTTTGTAAATATACATTTAACTGGTGGGGTAATGTATGTATTTTATTCTACCGTGTATATAAACATACAACACATACGTTAAAGATAAAAAAAATAAAAAATAATAATTACTTGAACAAACAATCATAAATTTAACTTACCACAAAGATATCTTCAAAAGAAAAAAAAATACTTAATATACTCAATAAAATCTTTTAAGATTGCTTTTTCGTATATTTTAAACCAACAATCAATTCTCAATCAAGAAAACGTCTATTAAGCGAATTCTATCGCTAAACCAATCCTTGAAACAAAGTTAGCTCAATCAATTTAAAACCACGAACCACGGACAAGGAGCCAATTTATCATCTGTTCACCGTAGCGTGGACTAGTGATGTTTCTATATTGATTTTATCGATAGCGTGTAACTGACCAGTCGATAAATTTTCGTTTTTATGGCGATAAAATATTTTCAATAGTTTTCGTGATTAATTTAAGGTTTTGATTTAAAGTATATGTAGTATTTGTAACACATATTGTCGTCATTATTAATAATAATTGTCATACACGGTTGTCTGTTCCTAAGGTTAGCAACTTTATGCTCGTGTTATAAGGTAACAGCCGACTGATAAAGCTACATTTTTTTTGCGATAAATATACATATAAATAATATATATATATTACACTCAGACTCGGGGTGGCAATCGAACCCACAACCCGCAGAGCGGAAATCTGGGCCACTACAAACTGCGCCAATGGGCTAGTCAAAGAAATTTTAAAATTAATGTTCACATAAGATGGGACATATAATGATCCAACAGATAAATATTTCTGATATATTTCTTTCT
Organism: Melitaea cinxia; assembly: GCF_905220565.1. Classification (NCBI taxonomy): domain Eukaryota; kingdom Metazoa; phylum Arthropoda; class Insecta; order Lepidoptera; family Nymphalidae; genus Melitaea; species Melitaea cinxia. The sequence goes on from NC_059415.1 coordinate 12,196,048, forward strand.
ATATGTCTAAAACGTTATAGAGGATATAATTTACTCTCTTTAAACTAGCCATATACAAATTGCAATAAACATATATTAGTGTTAAAAAACCTATTTAAAAGTAAGTAAGTGTTACAAAATATGACGTCAGTGCAATTTTTTTTTTGTTACATTATTATTTATCGATATCGATGTGTCAGTTCAGTTCCCAACACTACGGAGTGTACAATGTACATACGTTCGCAGAACCCATCGCAAATATATTACGCGGCGATGCTGTTTACAGAGCCACCGGGAGCGACGCGGGTTCGCTCCGGGCCGTGTAACTTATATAAATTCTATTAATTCTCTATTACGTGTGATGGATAATTTGAATATTAATAATTTTCGTAGCTTTCTCTAATAAATTTTTAGGGCTAGTAAGAATTTAATGTATAGGGTTAAAATATATGTCTAGAAAATTAGGATTTTATATAAATTATCCTTTACTTAATTTTACATGGTATATAGTCTAATACAATAGGCTGTATTGCAACAACTTTATGTACCTTAGATAAATAAAAATTCTGTATTTGGACATCGAAATCCAAAGGTTTAGTTTACAAATACTTAATGAATAATTAGACTAGTAATAATGTGTAACTTTATTATTAAGCTTATGTTTGTTCTAGTAAAATAAGACATTCTGTCATAGGCGTAGTTGGCTGTGACCTTACTCACCCCTCCGACGTCTTTAACGCCCCGGGTCTGAGTATGATATCTATAATGTATTAAATAAATACAAATTTCATGATTTAATTTCTAAATATATATATATATATATATATATATATATATATATATATTATAGTATAGTATAGCAATCATTGTGTGATCTTTGTGCGATTCTTTACGCGTACATGCAAACTGTGAATGACCTTGATTCTGAGATTTTACCTGAGCGCTACAATTTGGGGGTTTTCAAGCGTCGAGTGTACTGACACCTTTTCCCTAAAGGCGGCGACGCACTTGCGTCTCCTCTGATGTTGCAGATGTCCACGGGCGACGGTAACATCAGTTGGTAACTGTCTTGATTGAGTAATGGTTCAAAAATTATGTTATAGAGATGAATTCGGTCAGTTTTAAAAAACGGTTTGATAAAATGATTTTTAAATTGATATAAGTTTGTCGAAAAGATTTATAGAATAACTACGCTTGTAACTTGATAGTGGAAAAAAATAATATCAGCCGTATAGGGTGTGTGTATTGTGACAGATGTCAGTGGAACGTCAGCGAGGGCGAGACGGGACTGGGACGTAATCGATAGCCACTAGTATAGTAGTGATGTGCACGAATCGATAATAGTGTCTATACTGAGATTCTATTTCGCGTATATAAAGTGAAACAAATAAAAGTTTTAAAATGGCGCTCAGTAGGATTAACTGTAATATCATAATTCACAATACAACCTCAAGCATCTAAATACAAACGTGATCAATACAAAGGAGAATGCGACTTTTGGGCCAAAATGTAATGAGTAGAGATATTGTTTAAAAAATTGGTCATATTTTTTTATTTTAAAATATAAAATATCACCTCAATTCTGAATCTAGAAGCGGAGAAAATTGAGAAAGATAGTTTTCATCAAATTATTTGGGTATCGATTCCACTATAATCGATTACAGAATTCAAAAAGAAAATGTTTGCACTAGTTAATTAACTCAAGATATTTAGATGCATAATTAAAGCTGTAAACAATAACGTGTATTTAAATAAAGTTACATTAATATCGAAAATATCAATTAATATTTGATAAACCAAAATGATTATCGATTTCGTATCGATTTAAAATAAATCATATTTTTAATGACAGCTTTGACAGCTTACTAACAGTAATACTGTGTCCGTCACTCGTTTAGTGTTTACTGTTTTCCGATGCATTCTGAGTCCATTCCTGATATTTATTTATGGTTTCAAGTGTATATCAATATTTGTAATGTGTTTTCAAACAGTCTTTACTAAGTATAACAAACATTAATGCTACAAGAACTTAGTGATCGGGTTTTTTATAGACATTATAACATAACCTCACTTTTACAAAAAGTCTAATAACTCCACTCTCAGATAGCCAAAATATAGATAATTTTCAGCGAGGGATCGATAACCCTAAATGCATTAATTTATACCATTTTCATTTCATTACATTTTGGCCCAAGAATGTATGGAATCGCATCATTCTCCTTTTTGTCATGAGAGCATCTGAGACCGCCACTACAACAATCCGTACTATAAACGCTGAGACGCGTCGTCTATGTAGAATGTTTAATGGATGCAGTAAACCTTAAGATATATTTATATTTTTATATTTATTTATTTATTCTTAATGTACTCCAAAATACAGACACATATAAAGAAAGATACAATACAAGATGTACAAAGGCTATCTTATCGCTAACTAGCGATTTCTTCCAGATAACCTTAGGGCACTGGACACGATACAGTAGCAGCGGTTAAAAGTGTGCACAAATTAAGAAGGAAAAAATCAATAATAAATAGATAAAAACTATGATATGATAGACTTACATAATTATTAAAGAAAAAAAAAAACATAAAAATAAGTAAATATTTTAGTGTATACTATATAATATACATATACACACACGTATACATACGTACACACATATATACATACACATATAAAAATATATACATATCGCGGGCTTCAAGCCAGAGGGGCGTATTAAAAAAAATGCGTTTTTTTTTATTACGTCAATCATTTCTAAGTTTATCAATACACCACCTCTGTTTTTTTCTTAACTGTAGGTAAATTATTTTAGAAAATATTAATAAAATACTTTTAGGCTTATAACTGAAGTCCGATATTATTTTCATGCCAGAAAGTCGTACCGTGGTCGTAACCACGAATGATGAATTGTGTATCGAACCATAAAGACGTCCGTATATACGATTTGATACGATTATCGATTTTTATATCACCTACCAATATAATGTCGTACCTACAGTATATGTACACCTACCAGTATAAGTTGCATGAATTTCACAATTCATAATGCAGCGACTAAACAAGGTTATTGTTATTTTTGGCCGGAATATGAAGGCAATCGCGGATCGAACGAAGTATCAACGTGTCTCTATAGTTATATTTCAAACCTCTCCAACGTCGATCACCTAATATCATTTTCTGACTGCTGTCCAGGGCAGAATAGAAATTCTGTGCTTGTTGCTATGCTAAATTATATCATAACATCACCTGAAAATGAAATTAGAGTCATTGACTATAAATTCCTTGAACCCGGTCACACCTACATGGAGTGCGACAACATGCACTCGACAATTGAACGAGCTTCTGAGTATGCCAAAATCTACACCCCTGATGACTGGCAAAATGTCATACGACTAGCCCGTAAAGACAAACCATATAATGTTCACGTTATGGAACACACAGATTTTTTGGATTTCAAATCACTGCGAAGTACTATTATTCCAAATGCAATTAAAGCCACTGATGGAACTGTTTTGCAATGGGCTAACGTAAGATGGTTACGATTAAATAAAGATATTCCCCATTCGTTTTATTTCAAATTTGATTACTGGGAAGAATTCAAAGAGGTAAAGTTAAAGGAGAGAGTGACAAGATCGGAACGTAATTCGCATCTTGCAAAACTGTACCCTGGACAAATTTTGTTAAAACAAATAAAACATAGAGATCTGATGGCTATGTGTCAGGATGGGACGATACCCAAGAATCATCACTTCTACTACGAAAAGCTACCTGTTCAGTCTGTATCAGAATCGTTGCCTCAGATTAGGCCTCGTCAAGATGATGACGAATTGGAATTATCTGCAACACGAGCCTCCTATTTAAGACGTCGGTCAGGGAAAAAGAATTAATAAGTACATTTTATAGATGTTTGAACTTCTCTCTTTTTTTATTTATTGGCATTGCAAGCAATTAAAGGGAAAGTACTAAGTGCAACTAAGCTATAATACCCTAGAAATTACGTCATTCGTGTTTTTTATCTTTATAGATTTTTTATAGTAGTTTATGCTATTTAGATAAACTTATTTTCTTTAATACCCACGTTTAATACTGTTCTAAACTTTTAGACTATCATAGATCATTGCAATTCTGGAATGTTGATTAGGACCAAAGAAACAATAATTGTCATTGTAGTACTAGAGTGTTAATTATGCTAAGTTTTTGATTGCATTTAAATGTTTATTTCTTAAACAAGATCCTTTTATAATAATAGTATTTTAAATAATTATGCTAAGATTTTGATTGCTTTTAAAAGTTGATTTGTTAAACAAGTTCCTTTTATAATAATAGTATTTTAAATAATTATGCTAAGATTTTGATTGCTTTTAAAAGTTGATTTGTTAAACAAATTCCTTTTATAATAATAATAATATTTTAAACTATTTTTGTGTCTTCTTTTATTTAACTACCATCGAAATTAACCCTAAATAGTCTTTACGTCTGTCTTAGAATAAAACTAATTTTATAGTTTTGACAAGCCAGATGGACGTGTAATCTTTAAAAATGGTAGAAATACTACATTTAATGAAATAATAAATATTTATTAATGACATTTTACGATACTTGTGCTAAGTTCAGATGTTTTTTTAAATATTTCATTGTATATAAAAGTTTTGTATTATACGTCCATCCGATAAAAGCATTTTCTGAGAAAAAATGACATACGGTTTGCCTAAAACTGTCGAGCCAAATAGAAATAAGTGCAATATTGCAAGTTTTTAAATACTTACAAAAAAATGAGCGTTTCACGTTCTTATGGAAGTACTTTCATAGACACATGTAAATTTTTAGCTAAAGAGATACATTGAAAAAAAAGTTATTAAGTTTTTTTGGTCTCCTGAAAAATAGGGGTATTGCTTATACGCCCCTCTGTCCTGAAGCCCGCGATATATACACACACACACATAAATATATACATATATGTACACATAAAGTAAACTACAAATCGCGACACATATTTATTGTGTTATTAACAACCGCTCTGGTGTAGTGGTGCGTGTAGACGGTTTGCGTGTTCGAATCCCGCTCATGATGGATATTTGTATATTTTTTCCGGTTTAGATGTCTGCCCTTGTGAGTCTCTATACCGAGCTTCGGGGAGCACGTTAAGCCGTCGGTCCCGTTTGCTAACATAAGTACCTGATAGCGATCGTTACTCATAGTAGGGAACATATCCGCCAACCCGCAGTAGAGCAGCGTGGTGGATTAAGTAAGCTCTGATCCTTCTCCTACATGGGGAAAGAGGCCTATGCCCTGCAGTGGGATATTACAGGCTGAATAGTATAGTATAATATTACAGGCTGAATAGTAGAACAGTATGTTGTTCTGATCTAAATGAATCTATCTTTTTGAAAATAAATTCTTAGAACAATAATTGTCGATTATTGCCGATTATTACCGATCATTACTTGCATCACTTGCTCAACAAATACGGGGTTGAAGGGTGGTCAAACCAGATCTGAAACCTATATCAGTACCAAAAGTGAGCGCATTTATATAATAATATCTACACAGAAACACAAAAATAATTATAACTTACTATTAAGGGTTAGGTTTGTGTCATCCGCGTGTCTGTCTGTTACGCCGTGGCTATTGAACCGTGAACGATGGCACGTGATCTATGATGGTGAAGTGATGAACTGTTGGAAATAATTGAAAATTATCGGAAGGGGTTATATTTGAACACGTTGGGAATTATTAAGAATTGGTACCATTATTTATAAATGTTACAAGGATCGAATATATCTATTATGTGGTGAAATGGGTACTAGTTTAATTTTAATATTGGCTAAATTATATTAAACTTTTGATTCATATTGCTTAAAATACAGCTTGGTAGTCCTGGATTTATAAATAGGCCGTATAGGCCGCGGCTTAGGGGCGGCAAAAATTGTATATCTTGTTTCTTTTTTACGCTCTCTTTCTTAATGAGTAATTCATTCGTTTATTTAAATAATAATTTTCCATTTGTAGTAAAGGATTTTATTACAAATGGAAAAATATTATTTTAGAAAGGTATGTATGTACATGGGGTGGCAGAAATAAAGTGGCCTACACTCATAAAAAATATAAATCCGGCACTGCAGCTTGGCGGATTAAAATCCATTTACGTTTTCATACAGTAAAAGGTTCATGACAAAAATCTGGCGGTTTTCATTTATAGATTATAGAAATACTAAATGTAAAAAATAGCTCATACTTAGCTAACTCTAGATGGATGAGCAGATAAAACAATATAAACCCTAGTTCTTCTTTATATGTATACAATATACAACATTATATTATGTTCGTTCTATTTAGATAGGGCACAGCAGGAACAATCCTGTTCAAAATCAGTTTGACTCGGAAAGTAATTCAACCTTACAGAAGATCACATCCGAATAGTACTGCTTTCAAGTGTCGTGTTCCTGTGGTGAATGAGGTGGAAAGTAACTGAGGAGGTTCAGGAAGTGGCTCTGGATGCTTCAGGTGTTGTGGTAGTTCACCGTCAGATTGGCTGTACGGTTGTTTGCAATCTATGTGGTATAAAAAGGGCATCTATACTTATCAGTACAGAGATCTACTAATTATAGGAATATATGTACAATAACTGTTACGTATTCCTTCACACTCTTCTAGTTTCTATACTAATTACTATACCGTCCACGCAGCTAGGCTGTGGAATTCATTGCCGTCATCAATTTGCGCTTGTACGACTATATTTACTTAAAAAAAAAATTAATCTTTCCGTATCATAATTTTAACTATGTGGGTATAATATATATTTATATATTATTATTTTGTATGTCAGCTATATATATTTTTTTCTTTATGTGTATATGTTGTGTATGTATGTATGTATATGTCTATATATGGGTGTTTTTGCGTATATATGTATATATATTTCAATGATTTAATGTTTTCTTATTGTACATCTACCTTACCTTTAATTTATATCTGTAAACGTTCCTTTTTGGGAGTGCTGGAAAAAATCTCTTACAGGGATAAGCACACCCATTATACGTGTTTCCATGACAAATATATTATGTATATAATTTTGCACGTATAAAAATTGTTAAATAAATAAATATACTTAAAAATATACATTTTTAGAATATCGATATATCATATAAACATTAATAACGCACACAATAAAGAAAATAAAACTTCTCAGAGCGAAATAACGAATTGACATAACACTCATAACTTCAAAGTAAACGTCGAAAGTAAATACTTAGTATCCGCGGATGATAATAGAAATCAAACAAGTCGAATCTCTTGGGTTTTCAGCTCCACCGACTTTGATGTCTGTGTTCCAGGGCCGTACCGTGAATAATTGCGGGCCCCCGGGACCCGTGGGTCTGTGGGGCCACTGCGGGGCCTCTGTTTGTTTGTGGGCCGTAATAGATAATAAACAAGATTACGAGTTTATTAGCCGCGGTCGCAGATGTACCGCTAACGATTCTAATGGTTATCGTATGGGGTTCGCATGATTGATCGGTATTTCGTGGATGATGGTTTAATGGGCTTTTTGTGGGGTGGTTTAGTTTTTAATTTTCGTTGTTTTCATGTAATTGGGTCTTGATATATTTGAATTAAGTTTTTATTTTAATATTTATTCGTTTAAAATTTATCGGTTCATTTTGTTATGATTATTTTCATTATTATTAGTTCTACAGTTAGTATGGTTTTTATCATAACAATTGACTAAAACTAATATTACTTACTATATACCGATGTGGAAAGTGACCCGTTAATTCAGTTGGCGGTGATCCTGCTTTAGGGTCATAAGATTGATTCTCGTACTAAGTGTGGGCGTAAAATTCTTGTGTATTAGGTATTTATTAATTAAACAAATAATGAACTATATATTTTTACATATATTCATTGACTGTTAAGTTGCCTATCTTCGAAACACACGACCGTGTTCGGTTGTAAATTTTATTACAAAATTTATCTACATAGATAAAGAAAATTAGTGTGCTTTAGTTCACACGACTGAAGTAAAATTTAGCGTAACTTTCTTTCTTTCTATCTTAATTAACCTATATCGCCTTCTCAACTTCCGTTCACCTCGCCCGATTGCACTATTCGTAACGTCATCGTCACGCATTTACCAACTTACTCCCCAAGTCAACCATGGGTATAGAAGTTTTACTTCATGGAAAAGAAAGATCTCGTTTGAGGAAAATCAAAATCACCACAAATGTAATCGTCTCTTACCGACCGTTGCCTCCCTTACCAAATCTCGCATGCTCAAATCTCACGGAAGAAACAATTGCATCGCGTGACCCGCAGCCGTGACCGGAATACCGAGAGTTTCGGACCTACACGCGTGACTGAAAGGACTTGATTGTTACTGAGGAGAGTTAGAGGTCAATTTTTTACAACCAAATGGAGCTCAAGCGTTGAATCTTAATTATGTCTTACTGGCTGACCTGACAGACTTTGTTTTTTCTTTACTGTAAAATGACCAACACATTAAATAACCAATTTACTCCGCAATTTTCTTTTCTTAATTTTTTTTGTACATAGTATTAGAAACATTTTAAACGAAAATCAGGTGAAATGGTTCAGCGGTTTTTTTTTTTTAGTTTTGCACTTGACACGTTTAGTGTATCACGAAAACGTACAGCATTCTTTGCGCGAAAAAGTTTGATTGTGATTTGGATCCGGTTCGGTTTAATTTTAATATTTTTAGTTGGATGGTAAAACGTAAAATTTAAGCTCGAAAACACTATTATGTATGCAGACTTGCTTAAAAAAAGTAAGTAGTAGCAATGTTTGTGTTATATTTTGGGGTCTGTAAAGAACTCACTATAGGCGGCGCCGCGATCGCTTAAGACCGAAAAAAAAACCATCATATCAAAGATTTCGACCGGACTAGTAAATCGTTCCATAGCTTAATTGGCCAAGAGCGCCGACACGGAGAGTCGGAGGTGCGGGTTCGATCCCCGCTGGAACGGTCGGTGTTTTTGATATGATATTAAAAATGTTTATAGTAGCAATGTTATCAGTACATTCTGGAATTGATTTCGACGCCTAAAGTTTTAAACAAATTATTCATTTAAAATATTTGTACCTTGTACTTTTAGCAGTTTTATACGAGGATAAAATAAGCTCTATTTATTCGATATAAACTTTGTACATATCAAAGATGAATGTTTCGATTGCTTAATACATTTCCCATTACACAAAGTAAATAAGGACACAATGTTTACTTTGAATATGATATTGTCAACAGGAAGCGTTCGGAGAAGGCGGATGGCCGCTAGAATTTCGTGCAGCGGTCGCTAGGCTGCTATCCCAACACGCTCCCAATGAAAAAGAAGCGCCCAGGACAACAGCTTTACGTAAGTAAATTTATCTTGACGACGCGTTGGCGAAACGGTCACAGCACTGGTTTGTGGCTGTTGCGCTGGCGGTTGCTGGTTCGATCCCCGCACATGACAAACATTTGTATTGGCCCTATGTTTGCCGTGGTCTGGGTGTTTGTGCAGTCCTTGTGGGTCTCCCCATCGCGACTCAGAGAGAACGTTAAGCAGTCGGTCCCGGTTGATATCACGTACACCTGATAGCGATCGCTACTCATAGTAGGGAATATATCCGCCAACCCGCATTGGAACACGATGAAAAAGAACTGACTACACAGCAAGGTTGATGTAACCAAGGAGGTTTATCAAGCAGTTTTGATCCTTTACGAATCATTCATACGTCTTTCATACTCAGTTTTTTATGTTATGTGATATCTTTGCCAGTTGCAATGTTCTAACCAATGGGGTAATATCTCAAGGGTGATGGGTATGCTTTTTGCAAAAATCCCTCAAGGGTAATAAAGTCCGGTTCTATTATAGATTTGAAAGTTTAAAGTTAGAATTTTAAATTGATTATTTACGAATGTTTTATTATTTACAGAAGGATACTAAAGTGACTTAGATTTGTAATGTTTTTAATGCATACTATTAGTTTACACTAACATTTGATGTGAACAAATATTGATAGTCTTGTCAACGCTTACAATAGCTCTCCGCTTCTTAGTGTGTTTATAATGTTTTATAACCTAAAGTAGTTCTGGTTGATACAGCTTTCTAATGGCGAAAGAATTATTAAAATCTTTTAAATTATTTCAGTGTAAATCGATCAAAAACCAAACCTCACATTTATTATAACAAAGTACACATCATCATCATCACTTCATCCTATCGCAGTCCACTGCTGCCTGCATAGGCCTGTCGAAGTTGTTGCCAAGTCATGTTTTTAAAAAAGTACATGTTACCTAAAAGGCAGACATTAAGTTGCATACCGTTGCGAAAGACAACTCTGTGTACGAATCTATTTTAAACTTATATTTATTTAAAATTTCAATTTTTGAATTTTGTTATAGATCTGAGCAACCAACGTCTCGATCAGACACTCTCCGAGACCATGGTTTTGGACCTCATCGTCTTGGTCGGATATGTGGTTGTCAACAACCCTCAGTTGCAGGTACGTGTGATGTTACATTAATAACACGCTAAACCACTAAATAATGATAGTCATATTTTTTTTTTTTCTTTTACTTTTGCTTCAGCTAGTTTTATATTACACTTGAACGTAGTTTTGTGTTTGTAAATCAAGAGTTAATTTGAAGATTGATAAAAAAAATGTTTCGCAAAATGACAACTACAAGCTTATTTTACAATTTTTGAAATGTAAAACATACCTATATACATGCATACATACAACTGTTTTTCTTATACTTAGCAATTAATTTTCGTAGATATGGAATCTCTTTTATATGAAATTGGGATAACGGTTTTAGTCTAACACATGTATAAACTAGCTGTGCCAATCGGTTTCACCCACAGGATTTCCGTCCCCATAGGAATGTCGGAATAAAAAGTTGCCTATATGTTATTCTAGATCTCCAGCTATTTACGTGCCAAGTTTGATTAAAATCGATCTAGTAGTTTTTGCGTGAAACAATAACAAACATACATACAAACATCTTTAATACAAATATTTGTACAATTTATACAAAAATGAGAATATCCGTACATCTACAACTTAAATAATTATATCATCTCCTTTGCCCTAAGGTTGCCTGAAAGTATTGCTTTCTAGCAATAAGGCCGCCTTTTGTACATTTTTCTTGCTTATTCATTTTATTTTTTGCTTGGTGTCCAATAAAGTGTTATTATTATTTTTATCCGACTCGTACGGGTATCAGCCGCCCGATGCCCTTTAAAAATTTCAACTTTACCAGCACGATCTACAAGTAAATAACAACGATGTTTTAATTATAATGTACACGTGAGGAGACAGGTGCGGCCCGCATGAGAAAAAGCGGTCAAGACGAACGGACTAAACAGTTTTACGCGTGATCGGCGGCTAAGATATCGCATTTATAGGGAAAAATATAATTAGTGTATGATGGCTCTGTTTTAATTATGTCGTACTCCCTCTGTTATAATTAGTTGACCATAGTTGACGTTAATTGAAAATGGATGTTCACAAGAACTTGCAGTAGTTTTATTAATTAAACGTTGAAACTTTTTTAAATCAATTAGTCTACTATCAAGTCAGATAAAATTTTCTAATTATCTTGATGTCGCAATTTTCAATTAAATATATATTATTTTTATTAATTAAAAGTGTTTTTTTTTACAAAATAAATTCTATTATCAGCTCGGTAAAGATCGATTAAGTTTTGGATCTCCTACTATAATATTTAACTGTTGCAAGCAACATCGATCGCATGAAATTCTTTTGATAATAATAAATACTCTTTCATAGAAATCGTGCATTTTTTGGGATAAAAAGTAGCCTATGTCATTCTTTGATATTAGGCTACTGCTATAGAATTAAATGAAATGAAAATAATTGTTTTACCATACTTAACGAACGTAAAAATATATCTCTTACAAAAAAAAAAAAAAAAACTCGACAATAAAGCTAGCTAAAATATCAACCAATAAAATAAAAATTTACATCGTAACATTAAGTACATTACAAAGTTAGGTAACATACGTAGTGCTATCCAGCAACCTTAACAATGGAACAATGATATCAATTTCTTAATAGAAAGTACCATCGTGAATAGCACAAGGAATTTTTTCAACCAGACTAAAAAGTAAATTAATTGTTTGTCGAATTTCGTCTAAATCCGTAAGATTGTAAAGTTTTAGATAACTTTTACAAGTTGTGTCAGGTAAATAATCCTTCAAAGAGATCTTGGTACATTAAATATTTATTAAATAACTATTTTTTCTTATTGCCCTTGCGAATTCAATTGAAATTTTTCGTATGTTACATTTAAGAAAAAGTGTTAACAATTTTGTATCTGTAAAGAAAAAAAAATAACGAACAAGAGGCAAAGTTAATTTAAACATTAAATATACATAAAGACGAGTTCCCACGGACACAGGTGTTGGCGTTGCTCAAGGAAGCAAATTGGGACCGTTATTGTTCCTAGTGCATTAGAGCCGGGGGACTGACCATTTGAATGAATAATTGATGTACTACCACTCGAGTTTAATGTTATATCCGTACGAACACATGGGTTACGGTAATGAAGAAGTTGTTTTAGTTAAATTGTTCGTGACGAAAATTTGTCACTGCGATTAGCTGTTTAAGTATACATAGGCGTACTTTGCGTTTTGATTTTTTTGTAGCTATTGCTTGATGCTAATGGTTAGGTTGTATTTATGACCGTAATTGGTGCGACATTACTGATGAAGCTGTGTTTGGGAATTCAATTCACATTTTGAGCGGATATTTGTTTTTAATCGGATTTGGTTGGGAGGCCGGTAACTCACAACATAAATAAGTATAAATAAAATTGTAAGAAACATTTTAATGGTCTTTATATACGCTTATTACCTACGGGAATCGTATCCACCCCCGCTAGCGTGTCAACCAGTTGCTGTGATTGCTGCGCCAAGGCCTTATTTAGTTTTAGTATTATTTGTAAATAAATATTTTCAATATAAAAAGTAATTTACAAACAACATTACGACAGTAAACGTTACTCCAATGCAAGACCATTGTCGTGCATAGTTCCGGGAATTCCACTAACGCCGACGGTTACAAGTACTATTCCGTTCGAATGGGCTGGTGATTGTAACAATACTTGTATTGTGTTTACATGAAACCACACGATGCTGTAATAAAATAATTAATCATTGTTTTCAATCGTTATAAAGATAAAAGCATCTCTTACAATTAGTCATTAGTAAATTTTACTGAACACGACGAGAACATTAATTTTATTGTACGTTAAGATACGTCTGTCGTTACGGCGTTTTGTTGGACGCGGTGATGTACGCTAATAGATGTTTTAATGGTTTCGGTTATCGAGACTTGAAAGTATGGTAGTTTTAAAATTTTAGGTCGCTAAAGAAATTGTAAGGATTTTTTTTTTGATAATTGTGGAATTTTTGGATCTTGCTTTTACGTCTTGCGTAAAAAAAGATATAGGTTATCTTTTTTTCTATTTCTTGTGTTTGTGGTTTGAAGATGAATGTAGGACTCAAAGCTAGCTGTGGAATTGTGTTAAAAACCTTATATTTGCTGTATCATTGATAAATATTGTGAAAAAAAGAGATAATCAACAGAATTGAATATTATAAATTATATTAATTTTTTTTTGTGTATTTATTTTTACAAAAGATCGACGATATCTAGTAATTGTTTTACTACAAAAGAATAATTAGTTACACACTATACAAATAATTAATTGGATTAATTGTAATTGTAATATATTTTACTTTTATTGTTTTTTTTTTTTAATATATTTACATACATATACATACATATAAGTGTGTGTTATTTCAGTGTAAATGTGCCTATCTGACAACAAACTAACCTTATTCACCCTTTTCCTGAAACAACAGTAAGCGTGTAGCAGGAAAAACAATATGGAATTTGACAGAAAAATTTCTTTCTAGGAAACAATATGCGACGGTTGGAGTGTGATAAAAGCACTCTGCACGCTACCAGCTAACTGGCTGGTGTCAGAATCTAGGAGCCACGCGCTGTTGCCAACATTGATTGCGTTGTCGGAGAGACCTGCGTCTGCCGCAGCGATTGCGTCTGAACTTAGCATGAAAGTGAGTACTTTGTTAGCTAGTCTTTACAGCCCATGTTGTTAGTTGATTGTTTTTATGAACTATATTGCGTTGATATTTGTGCTATTTTTTGAGTTTTTAAGAATTATTTTTTTTTTCTTTCTAAAAAAATCTGTATTTCTATTTATTTTTTTCTTTCTAAAAAATCTGTATTTCTATTTATTTTTTTCTTTCTTAAAAAATCTGTATTTCTATTTATTTTTTTCTTTCAAAAAAAAAATCTGTATTTCTAATTATATTTTTCTTTCTTAAAAAAATCTGTATTTCTATTTATTTTTTTCTTTCTAAAAAAATCTGTATTTTCTGTCCTAAAAATTTCTGTATTTGACGATATTTTTTTTAAATAATTTTTTTTTTAATTGATGTTGATTTGTTCGTTTCGAAGCGAAATTCGGTGTTTATATTCATAATTATCACACTACGCTATAGCCTGTAATATACCACTGCTGGGTTCAGGCCTCTTTCCGCACGTAGAAGGATCACACAGTACCTGATTTATATTTGAATACATACATTTATTTAACGTGTTTGTAAACGATTCTTATATTTTTGGTATATTTGAACTAATAATAAGTAATTTAAATAATAAACAATATTAGTACTTGGTGTTCATTCAATTGTTGCTAAGAAAAATATTTTGAAACTTTAGTTTTTTTTTTTTCAGTTTCATATAGTTCATATGTTTGATAACCGTTTAATATACTTTGTATTGTTGATATTATTTCAATAGACGATTTATATTTAATAGATGCTCGAAGAATTCTACGAGAGTCCAGAAGCTCAGAAAATAAAACTGATTCAAGTCATCAAACAGGGAAGAGCGAAGAAGGGACCGGGGAAGAAGTAAACACTACACGTAAAAAACCAAAAGATTATAAAGAAAATGAAACTAAAACCGAATTTACGACTAATTCCAATGACGATGAAACACTTAACTCTAATGATTAATAATCTACTGAAACTAAAAATTATGATTTTGGGCCTACGGTTAACAATGATGATTGAATTAATGATTCAAATATAAAAAAATATTTTTGACATTTAAATTAATTATGTAATTATGATGTAACAATCGGACATGACAAATGTAGCTGTGGAATTATATTAAAAAATTGCGTTTCTAAAGACCTCGACAATGTATGTTTAGTTATTAATATTATTGGCTATGTGTTGGCAGTGGCGTGCACAAACTCGCCACATTTACGCCACTGTTATACAATGTAGGGTACTTATTTATTAAAACGAACTAATTTATTGTTTTTATTTTTAACAAAATATGTTTACGTTGTTTGGAACGAAGCAGCTTGGAAAATTAAAGAGTTAAAAAATGACTTGTGACTAAAGTATCAAGTGATACTGCGACCGGACTTTACGACAACTTCGGTAAAATAATATAATTAAAATACTTGCTGTATTTATTTATTCGTAAATGTTTCAAGTTTTCTTCGTACAAAGTATAAATCATTTGTTACTAGTCCCTTATTTTGTCGTTGTGACTCTAAATTGCTTTACTATAATTATATCAAAAATTATTTCGATTTTATTTTTCTTTTTTGTTTCTCTATTTAAAATTATCAATTTAGGTTTACCCTTGTAGTTGGTGTTTTAGGTTCGCAATTTCTTGTATGTGTAATAAATTGCGTACAGGCTTAATCATTTGTCGTAACTTGCAAATAAAATCGAATTAAAAAAAAAAAACAAAAAAAGCAAAACTTAAGTGTCTATTATTAAATGTGAAATTTAGTAGCTCGCTTTCAAAATAAAACAGCGCTTAGTTCATAGTTGTTGTGATAGAATGATCTTACTATCGATGTTACGTGTTGTATCAAAAAAAAAAAAAATATATCAAATATTTATCAAAAAAAAAAAAAAAAAAATCTTGGTGGAAAAATAAATTTAACCTAAAAAAATAATCTTTGAAACATGTTGTATAACGTTACTTTGTAATGTAGTCGTGTTTTACGATTTTTGATGTCTCTATACATATTTTTCTATGGATGTAAACGAATTGCAGAAAAAAATAATACGGAACCACTATAACCGGTTACGTGTTTATTTACTTTCAAAGTAGACATTCAGACTTTACTGACTTTTATTGATATATTCGCACAATATATTTGTGAAACTAAATGTGAATACTATTTTTTATCCTGAATTTAAAATATAAAAATAGTTAAACATCTTTATTTTGTTTAATAGTATTATATATATTTATTATATGCGATTCAATGTGTTCTTCGATTAGTATTTTGTTTTACGCAGAGCAGTCTGTTAAATTAGTGTGTGTAAGGCGGGCGGGGAGTAAGGGGACGGAGCTACTTACTAGAGGTGTGTGGATACATCTTCTTCAATGTGTAGGTGAAAAGAACTATTGCTTTCAATTTTCCTATTTTTATACCGTCTTTTTGTTATTTTTGAAGAAATTACACATTGTTGTTAACTTAATTGTACTTACTAAAAGTTCCAAATTATTATATAAATATCAAGTCGATTGTTAGTTTCCATTTGATCCTTATTTATATTATTCTATTCTTAATTTACAATCAGTATTCTTATACTATTTATATTTGGTGCCATTATCGACAACCTACAGTAAGAATGAGAAGATAGATGTATCGAACAAAAGGTGTGCTAGAAGTGTGCCTTGCGGGACACCTAAGGTATAAAGATAGATAAAAAAAGGGAACTGTTAGATAGTAAATTATAGGAACGCTGTGATAGAAGGGAGGGAGGGGCATAGATTGGAATAGATCTTTTTTGTAAAACGAACCAATTTTTTTTTAATATATACTGATGATGCACACGATCAAATGCCTCAGTAAGTGCCGAGATGGTTTTTCGTTCGATTTTCCGTATATCAGTTTGTGATAAGCTTTTAATTTAAACTGTGATTTACATTTATTAGTTACGCTACGATATCGATGTATAGATGTTTTTCGTTAGCTTTAGCATGGTGTCGTAATGAATGTATTGGATCTGTGATTTCTTTCCTTTAGCGTTTAATAACTTTCGCGTGTAACATTTCATTGTCTATTTTTGTGTAAGCGATAAATAAACATTTGTGTAACAATAAAAGTTTGTTTTATTTATTTACATAATTTACTTTTTCACATACATTGGAGAGATCTTTCTAGCTATTTTAGCTCAAAATAAGACTACCTTATTCATCGTATTACTGCTTTCTATAAATATAAAACTTGTATAGAACTAGTAGTCACATTGAGTCAAGTATTGTTTGCCTATATCAAAAATACAAACGTTTAACAATTTTGTTGGCAAACCCTATTGATAAATATATTGTTCACCTTAGGCTTATAAAAGCATTCGTCAAGACAGTTAGTTCGTAAAGCTTGTGCAGGTTTAGCTGAGAAAAGTGGGTTAAAATTTATAAAGTTGCTGTAAGCAAACCCAACGACTCCTTTAAAAGTAAATAATAAACTACTTATTGCTATATCTTCTATTCAAATAAATAAAATTGGAGTGTCTCTTTGTAATATTAAAATAACCGCTTTTTACTAAATGCATATGGATGTAAGACACGGTACATATACCAAAATATTTTTTTTTATAATTTTTGTCTGTCTGTCTGTTTGTTCCGGCCAATCTGAAACGGCTGGACCGATTTTGACGTAATTTTCACTGGCAGATAGCTGATGTAATAAGGAGTAACCTATGCTACTTTTATTTTATAATTTTTATTTTATAACTCTGCGAACTAAACAATAATTATTTATTTAGTTAAATTCCACGCGGATGAAGTCGCGGGCACAGCTAGTTTTTTTATACATTCGTAATCTTATAAAGCGTCATGTCGTATCATTATCCAGAGCTTTTTATCTAATTTTTAAATAATGGTTGTAAATAATTAAATTTTGTTCATGAGATTCTGTTATAGATGCGTATACCTAGCTCCACGGTTAAGAATCTCGGTTTCTAAGCCTGTCTTTTTACCAGGTATTAACAATGACATTGAAAATTCATGCGAATGAAAGCATGAGGCACAATGATTTACCAATGTTAGAGTGATTTATGTAGACATTAATACGTCTTCATTCAACGAAATAAATTGAAACTAAATTTTATTAAAATTGACACGAACACTTTTCTTAACCGCTGTCATCAAAATAACCGTAAAACACAAGATGAAAGGCGACGTATAAAGTAAGTTAGTTCTTTGGTATCCGAATTACTTCGACATAAATATAAACAAAATAAATTTAATTCACCCATAGTGTTTTAAGTTTTAGAATTTAAAAAAAGTACCGTAATTATATAATTTATGTTTTTCACGGTAAAATCTATCTTAATCATTTATTAAAATTTTCTACAATATATATAAATACAAAATGGTTTCTTGATTATAAAAAGTAGTAAAAAACATGTCGCAAGGGGGGTACTGGGTGGTAACTTGCGTTACTGGGTACCCCGCTAAAACGAAACTACGTTGTAAATATCTCGTGGTATATACTTATAAAGGACTAGCTTCTGCACGCGACTTCGTCCGCGTGGACTCCGTTCCTATTGGTTTTAGCGAGATGATATAGCCTATAGCCTTCCTCGATAAATGGACTATCTAACACTGAAAGAATTTTTCAAATCGAACCAGTAGTTCTTGAGGTTAGCGCGTTCAAACAAATAAACAAACAAACTCTCCAGCTTTATAATATTAGTATAGATATATTTTTAGAAGAAGTTATGTTTTTCAATATCACAAGAAAAATATAATAGAGATTTAATACAAAATATGTAATCTTTTGAAAAATAATACAAACTGCAATGTCAACGCTAAAAAACGACTTATTTGATTCCATTTTAGTATTTGTAACATAATTCAAATATCCACTATTTTTACGGTCTAAAAATTATATCGAGATTGTAATCTCGACCGCACCGATTATCTTCGCGTCATTGGCGCAATCATCCTTACTGTTTTAACATTATTAAAAGCCATCAATTCAAACGAATGAAAGAATAGTAAATATAAAATTATATATATATTATAATCCAGTTAGAACTTTATTGATAAGGCATACCTTTGTAGGTCTGAAAGGGTTCTATTAAGTCCTCAGTGCTTGTCAACTATTAGGCTGTTGATTCTGATACGACATAAATTATAGCACGGTAATGCGAGATGAAAGGAGAGACGAGAAGTCATTGGGTCACCGATACAATTTAAACGATGGTATGAGCTCGAGATGATATTACGCGGCTGAGTGGCGGTGTCGCTTTGATCAGACAAATTTACGCGCTGACGCTAAGTGCCGTTAGAAATATGGCGACGACGCGGAGTATACAGTGTGCTTTAACATACGGTAAAGTTGTGAGGGTTGTTTATGATTAAATGAAAATGCTATTTTACTTGTTATCTAGCTGACCTGATAGCCTTTTTCTGTCTTCCAAGTCAAACGCGTAAAGTAGAAATAATCGTTTCATTTTTTTTTAAATTTTCGTTTCCCAAAGACTCTTCTTAAAAGTATTAGAAAATGAAAATAAAAAAGTCTAGAATATTGGTCCGTTAATTTTTGTGTTTGCGGTTTAGAAAAAAAATTTGGGATTAACTTTTATTTCTATAGATTTATTTACGTAAAGGATGATCTGTGTATACACAAAAACGATTAGACTTAAAAGAATCTATTGGAAAGTATTAAAATATTCTCCAACAGATTATTTCAAGTCTAATCGTTTCTCTTATTATAAAAAATACAGCGTTATTGTGACAAACATTATAATTAAGACATAAAAATTTTAAAATGAAAAAAAAATGTGAAATTTCATAGTTTAGGTTACTTAAATAACTGTACGGTATACTCTTAACACAGTATTACAAAAAATTAAGATAAATACATTAACACAGTATCACAAAAATTCAATATAAATACATTAATTTGTAAATGAACTTCGAACAGCTGTATAAGAATCTCTACGGAAGCAAGAGCTAAGTGCAAGCGGAACTTAATGCTCCACACTCGAATATTGTATTTATACTCCACTTAGTTTATAATTTATACGTCTGTCTGTCCCTACTTCATGTTAGGACGACATTCCATTAATTTTTTTACAAGTCTCAGACAAAAATTGATCACATTTTACATTTTACGCTTAAAAAAACTTTTCAATAAAAAATGGTTCATATTTCAAATGACAACTTTATTGGGTTATTTGGGGGCACGGTAGTGCCCCCGCCAAGACGAATCAAAAAAAAAAAAACGAAAAGCACTACCTATCTTTTCTCGAAGCGCTTCGTCGTTTTTTTGAACCCTCATAACTTGGGTTTGGATTATACCAGATAAACAAAATTCTGGGGATATGATGTCAATAGCGGACTTATTAAACATATAAAGATTCAATTGCATAGCGCTTATACTTTAGATTTTATTGATATCTAAAAAACCCCGATTTCGTCACTCACTGATGATCATCAAAATTCAAAGAGTACTTCCTGAAGTTCCAGAAAGCTGAAATTTGGTATGTAAGCTAGTATTAGTACACAAACAACAAAAAAATTCTAAAACTTGGAACTTTTACCCCCCAACCCCTTAAACTAGGGGATGGAAGTTTGTATGAGACTTCCGCAAATTTTGATGCTAGAGGTCTGAAAATTGATCGGTTATTAAATAAAATCGGAAAATCGGTTATTAGTTTATGTCGAAAATTTACATTTTGTAATTTTGATATTTAAATTTTGGCGGAGGTCACCGTTTGCATATCAGTTCAACATATAATCAAAAACAGCGTGCTTAAACCGAATATTGAGAAGATTGGATGATATTTATGGTATAAAATGTGTCGGAGGTAAAATGCAGCTATAATATTGACATAAGCAACTTACAAAAAGAAGTGAAATCCCACCAAAAACATTTTCATGTAAAATGTTGCCAAGACGAGATCATATGGCTCGCACTGTCAAAAAGTTATCAGATCTCATGTAGAGCCAAGCTTCTAACTCTACACGCCCTAACTCTACAAACCCTAACTTTACAAAATCTACACCTTAGTCAAAATATGTGGCTTGGCCGTTTCGTTACTACCGGCTGCCGATGTTGTAGATGACGACTGACTTTCCTGTCTCATTTATATATATATATATATATATATTCTCTTTTTATTTTTATTTGTATTAAATGTATATCAATTATTATTCTTCTTTTTTTTTTTTTTAATAGAACTATTGTATAACAGAAAAGTAATAAACAGTGAATAAATTTTTCACCTTACGCCACGTGACGGTAGCGAAACGGCCAAGCCACATATTTTGACTAAGGTGTAGAGTTTGTGAAGTTAGGGTTTGTAGAGTTAGGGCGTGTAGAGTTAGAAGCTTGGCTCTACATGAGATCTGATAACTTTTTGACAGTGCGAGCCATATGATCTCGTCTTGGCAACATTTTACATGAAAATGTTTTTGGTGGGATTATTTATTTGTAGAAGTAATAAATACTTATGTCATTCTAGTTGATAATATTAAGCATACAGTCGTAAGATAAAGCGCTTAATCAATGTCTAAAAGGGATGCAGTATGGATTTCACACACACACACACACACACACACACACACACACACACACTCTTCAGCTTATCGCAGTCCACTGCTGGACATAAACATAGGCCTCCACAAGTTCACGCCAAAAATAGCGTGAACTCATGTTTGTTGCCCATAGTCACCACGCTGGGCAGGCGGGTTGATGACCGCACGGCTGGCTTTGTCGTACCGAAGACGCTGCTGTCCGTTTTTGGCCTGTGTATTTCAAAGTCAGCAGTTTGACGGTTATCCCGCCATTGGTCGGCTTTTTAAGTTCCAAAGTGGTAGTGGAACTGTGTTATCCCTTAGTCGCCTCTTACGACACCCATGAGAAGAGAAGGGCTGGCTAAGCTTTAGTCAAAAATTAAAAATATCTGCTATGAAAACTGTTAGCTTTGTTAGAATGAATGTTGGTCATTAGCATTTAGATTAAACAAAATTCATTGAAGAGTACCAAACAAATCGAAAATTAGTTAAAATAACTGTATTTGCTCGCAAACGAAAAAAAAACCGACTTCAATTACATCGACAAGTAAATACAACGTAGGGAGACGAAAAAATTGACAAGTAAATACGCATTATCAAAGATTACTCCAAAAGTTGTAATCTGATCTCGATGAAATTTAAATGTGACCATGATAAAGACCAGCTTTCGATTAAATTAAAAATCATCAAAATCAGTACACCCAGTAAAAAGTTATGCGGTATAATACAACGTAGGTCGACGAAAAAATGGTCAAGTAAAAATACATTATTAGATATAACTCGAAAAGTAGTTGTTAGAGGTCTCAAATAAATTTAAATGGAACCAAAGGACACGCGCCACCCTTCGGTTATAATTTTCTTGTCGAAATTGGTCCACCCAGTCAAAAGTTCTGAGGTAACATACATATAAAAAAAAACGATCGAATTGAGAACCTCCTCCATTTTTGAAAGTCGGTTAAAAATACATTTTGTGAGCAACAAAACACTAAGGAAATCAAACTAAAAAGCTTTTCATTTTAAAACATAATACGCATTCGGTCGACATTACCGCCGCGGTCCCATCGGAAGCGATTTTCCGTTTCATCGCCTCTATTTTACCATTTTTCTTTAAAATGTTTCGTCATATCCGCCATTGTTGGGAAATGATGTGTGCATAATACTTTAATGTCGGATTTTTAAAGGTTCCTAGAGTTACTTCACTTCTCTTTGAAAGGTTTTATTTGATTTTTTTTATGTTTGAATTAAACCCCGAATTTTACGTTGAAGTTTATAATCACTTTTTTTAAAACTTTAAAAAGGGTTGCAACACAAAGCTAGACACATATTAGGGTGATTTTCTATTACAAATTAATTCGAGGTATTTTGTTTAATCATCTGAAAGATGAAAAGCATGATTTATTTCGTCAACTATATAACTTATAGCAACAGAAACTGATTACCAAAAATACAAAAATAATTTTAACAGAGTTAAACTTACCCACAATTTTTTTCAATAATGTTATAACAAACCAACGCTAACAAGAGATATGAACGTAGAAAAATACTTATTTTTGCGAAGAAACAATATCAATATGTGTAAATTCGAGAATGCAAAAATCAAACATATATTATAAGAGTTGTGTCTGTAGTTCCATAGTAACACAATGTGTGAATCACATAACTATGTATATTGTACACAGTAATACAAAAAAAAAACGAACCAATGAATTATTTAAAGTTCTACAAAGGCGATGTTATCGTTAAAAGAGCGAGTTTTTCTTTTATCAGTTAAGGCTACAAGGAATAACTTAAATATTTAATTTTTTTAGCAAGTTTTATTACGGAATTGGAGTTTATAATTCATTTGTGAAAAGACATACTGCCACTACTTAGAACCCTACAAATTTAATAAATAAACCGTGCCTGACCAGCGTATTAAAAACCAACTGAACTCCTCTATTAAAATACACGAAGTTCCGTGATCTAGGCTTTATATGAAAACGTAGACTGTTTATATATAGGCTGATGTCTATGTTTTTAAAAACTTATTAGAGTTGTCACTTGATGACACTAGCCGTGATAAGATCGTCTATCTTCTAATCTTATGTATAAAATTCTCGTGTCACAATGTTAGTTAACATACTCCTCCGAAACGGCTGGACCGATTTTTATGAAATTTTCTGTGCATATCGGGTAGGTTTGAGAATCGGCCAACATCTATTTATCATACCCCTAAGTTATTTGGGGGGGGTATTAAGGGGTTAGTAACATATATGGCAAAACAGAGTTTGCGGGATGAGCTAGTCTATATATATAAAAATGAATGTTTGGCTGTATGTCCTTTATAGAATCATTTGATCATGTCATGATCTTCAGCAATGTATTGAGCATGAGCCCAAAAAGGTTTCTGAGTTGGTACGACCAAAAAAAGCGTAGCAACGCGCATAGGGTACAGCTAGTAAATAATAAAACAAAGATGATAGTAACTAAAACCCGCGGTTTTATTTACGCCCTAACATCTTCATCGCTACGTAAATTAAAAAAATAAAAAGCACAGAAATCAGTTTTAATACCAACGTTTTTAGGTCATAAAAGTTATAATTCTTCTGTTTCCGAATCCTCGTCAATACTCCGTATATTTCATACTATGGAACAGTTAAAAATAAACTTATTTACCATTCAAACCAACGAATATCTTAAATTACAATTTGCCAAACAGTTTAAAAGCTTACAATATGATTTATAGACGCAAGGCGAGGTACGGACAAGTAATCTGAAGCAATAATAAATCATAGTAGTTATTTTATTTCGCTTTCCCTCACGCATCCGACGTGATGGCGACCTTGTGTGAAACGATATATGCGAGATAACTGTATTAATGATAATTTAATCTATAAGTTTGTAAAATTTGATTTGTCGAACACATATAGTGGATACATAGGCCGAAGACGGGCAGCAGCGTCTTCGGTGCGACAAAGCCAGCCCTGCGGTCACCAACCCGCCTGCCCAGCGTGGTGACTATGGGCAAAACACATGAGTTCACGTTATTTTTGGCGTGGGCTTGTGGAGGCCTATGTCTAGCAGTGGACTGTATGGGCTGTGATGATTGATTGATTGATAAAGTGGATATGGTAACTAAATGTTGCGCTAATTACAAGTATAATACTTAAAGTACATATATACTTGCAATTAGCGCAACATTTAGTTAAGATACCATTTAGTTACCAAGGTGTTATTTAAGCCAGAAGATTTGAAGAAGATTGAACGTGTTGTATAAAAAGTGTGGGGGTTTTAAGAAGTAATGAACAGCAAAGAAAAAGGGGTCGGTTAGAAAATCTTCAATATTTTTAAAAGTAACTAACCTAGCTTTATGAAATAAGGACTAAATTAAAGAATATTTCGTCGGCTAAATAGAAAAGTGACATTAATCAAAAATTGCAAATTTTGCAATAATTAATAATTTTGCCTTATAATTTTTATATTTACATGTAAGTGGTATATATATTTTTTAACATATTTACATAGAAGAAGATATTGTTGTTATTTGAATAATTTAATTTGATTTTAAAAAAATTGCAGAGACGTTTTTCTACAATCAATATGGCGATGGCCGCAGAGTACTGAAACAACACGGAACAACACTGGTGTCATCTAGTGAGCTTGACGTGTAATTTCATAAAATCAAAATCAAAAACAGCTTTATTCAAATAGGCCCCATGAGCACTTTCGAATTGTCATTTTACAAATTAAAACTTTAAAAATAAATAATGCAATATGAGCTCCTAGTTATATTTTCTTACCTAATTATAAAGAATACATATGCTAAAAAAACGAGTGTGCTTTAGACCACACGACTAAAGTATAACTTCTTTAGCTCCATCTACCTTATATCTCCCTCTTTTTTTTTAATGTATAGACTAGCGCTTGACCGCGATCTCACCTGATGGTAAGTGAAGGTGCAGCCTAAGATAGTGCGTGCTTGCCTAGAAGATGCCTATTCACTCTTGATTTGAAAATATCTAAGTTGTAATTATTTGTAAAAAGTTTCTTATTATTTTTGAAAATTTTTTCCTTCTTTTCGTATCGCTCGTCACGCATTCACCAGCTTACTCCCCAAGTCAAGCGTACGTAAAGAGGTTTTACTTCAGAAAGTATTCTTCCCTATTCACATTTTAGTAATAAAATAATTATAATAAAAATTCTTGTGTCAATCTCGCATAGCGCATCCCGGCGTGCGTCTAAAAGCTTTCAGGACGCATTGACGCGCGCGCATAATGAAACACGCCGTCGTTTATTTTTAGCGACAACGAGATCACTCGCTCACGTTTGTATTATAACACGTTAAAAACCCTATTTATGCATTTTAGGGTACCATGCATGTCTGTCAATGAACCGTGTCTCTAAGAAAAATATCGACTTCAATTTATATTGATAAGTGTAGTAAACTAAAATGTAAGTTAAAAACTACTTTTTTTTACAACTAAGTCGGTAAAACTTACGGCTCACTCGATGGTAAGTGATTACCATAGCTTATATACTCCTGCAACACCAGAAGCATCGCAAGTGCGTTGCCGACCTAATCCCCAATCTGCTATCCCCCAGGTGCTCTGGTCACCTTACAGCAGGAACACAACACTGCTTAAAAACAGTATTATTTAGCTGTGGTCTTCTGTAAGGTCGAGGTACGTCCCCAATCGGGCTGCTCCATATTTTCAGCAGGAAATTTTCTGCTGTGACCTACTCCAGTTAACCTTGTCTCTACTATATATTTTCAAAATCTTTTCTTTGTTTATAAATAAAAATTTCTTAAATCAACTTAAATAACAGATACATTGCAAATTCATTTATACGAAGCAATGGAACACATGTTATCCTTTGTAAAAGATAAAAGATAGCGTCCCCCATGACGCAGCAATGATTTTATTACTGCATCATCTAATTACGGTAGTAGATTCGTATCCGTGACACATGGCTTGATCAGAGGGGAGATTGAAAACAAATTTTACAGATCCTTGAATAGTTTACTAATACAAAGTAGGAGGGATCAAGTTACGGTGGTTATGTAATTGTTAATCAGAATTTGGCTTTTATTTAGACAATGGGAAGATTACAAGCGAGTGGTAATGCTGATTATGACTGTCGATTTCGAATAGTGACTGTTTCATATTTTTTTTGGAAAAAAAATTAAGCCCCTATATGCTTATTTAAGTGGAATGGGTCCTTACATAGGTTTAAAAGGAAATGGGCAAATGTAGGTATATTTAAAAAAAAAACAACCTACCGTTTTCAACCTAACCTATCCTTTTTTTAATAACAATAATTTTGCGAGAAGAATATTTTACAAAACCGTTCTTTTTTTAATTTAAAAATAAGTTCATTGTTAAATATCATAAACTTTAAAATAAAATTGTTAACCAGATAAGTGAACAAAAATGGCGCTAGTAAAACCGCGTGAAACGTCACTTTGAATTCCGAGTCGGTGGTAGCTTCACTTAGAACTGCCACGGGAGTAATAAAGTGTCGGTTCAAAAGTGCTTTTATAAGTCTTCTTAAAGGGTGTTTATATTTTGAGTTTTAAAGTTGACATCATGAGAAACGCTAAGTACCAGCTGCTTCGACTTATTATCCAGGGCAAGATCCAGGGCAAGTGCAGTGTGGGTCGTAGAAGAACATCTTGGCTAAAAAATCTACGCCAATGGTTTGGGAAAAGCACCCGTTCGTTATTCAGGGCTGCGGTATCAAGGATACAAGTTGCCAAAATGATCGCCGAACTTCGTGAGAAGATGGCACTTTGAGAAGAAGAAAGTTGACCTGTACAATACTAGCTGTGTCACAGGTTTACCCGTTTATTTCTACATTCAATGAGGATTTTAGAATCAAAACCTACATACCAAGATTCATTGTAAAAAAAAGAGTGTGCTAAGAAACGTAACTCTTTCTCTTTCTATCTTCACTAACTTATATCTCAACTTCCATTCGTCTCGCTCAATCACACTTTTCGTAACGCTCTCGTCACGCATTCACCAGCTTACTTCCCAAGTCAAGCGTGCGTTAAGAAGTTTTACTTCAGAAAAAAATGCTTAGCCATATCAATCGGCTGTTATCTATAACACAAGCATTAAGTTGCTTATTACTGTAAGAACCGACGACCGTGTGAGTATGTTATAAAATATTTATATTTATTGTAATGAGAGCCATGGTTTTTATATTCAATATACTAATTAGATATCTATTCGTACACATATTCTAAGCATTTCATCATTAAATACCAATATTGATATAGTCTGTTAAAAGTTAATTAAATCAACAGTAGTAGAGCTAAAAGGATTGAATGCAATTTTCGTTACGTCAAAAGACAATCAATTTAATGATTTCACAATTCTCAAAGTGAAAGAATGGCTACAAAAATAGACGGTCTAGCTGGGAGATTGTCATTACGAGATTTAAGTTTTAATTAATTAGTTTCTAAATGAAATAATTGTAACATGTTGTATCATTAATGGGGAATTTTTGTGACGAAAAATTTGAATATCTCTGTTGTTTTTTTCTGACAGTTATTATAACACTTATGTGGCACTTCATAGTTAATATACTCAGTTATTTCTAAGCTTTTTTAATATACATTAAAAGAAGTGTTTATTTGGCTACGTTCAAGTTAATCTTTTTTACTTTAAGAACAATTTATAAATGACAAAAATTGTTTCTTACGCAAAGCGACAAATAATTATAAGCATCATCATATTTTGTGTTACAAAGTAACAGACAATTTTATGTGTTTTTATCTGTAAATTACTGATACACTAATTATCAGTCAGTCAGTCAGTCAATTCAGCCTATCGCAGTCCACTGCTGGACATAGGCCTCCCCAAGTTCGCACCAGACATCTCGTCCGCAATCTTCATCCAGCCTACACCGGCAATCTTACGTAGATCGTCGGTCCAACGGGCCGGAGGACGTCCTACACTGCATTTGCCAAGACGCGGTCTCCACTCCAAGAAATGTCTGCTGCAACGGCCATCGGTCTTGCTACACAGCTGACCACCCCACCGCCACTACAACTTGCTAATTTTGTATATACACTAATTATAAACTTCTATTATAATCTATATTATTTTGTATGTGAATTATTACACAGAAAATGCAAACCCACAATAAATTGCCAAATGGGGAGGCATTAAAATTTAACATTTAACAAGGATGTATCATTTTAACTAGCTCCACGTAAGTTAGGAATAATTCACTCTCGATCGTTAATCGAACCCCCCTCTATCTGTCTGGTTAATTACGAGGGCGCGTCGCTGTACCGTCACCACCGTGAGTGACCACCGCTGTGCTGTAATACTTTGATGTTTTGATAATAGTTTCGTACTTAAATAATTTTTCTAACCTAATTTCAACATATGATTTTACTTCCGTTACTATTTTTATTAGATTTAAATTTTAGTTTTGTTTTTAATTTTTTTGTTTATCGTAATCGTTTGCTTATCGTATCGTGTCGTTTATATCGTAAGATTATCGTGTTCAATGAAATAAACTTCGAGTTCGTATTATTTTTCATAATAGAAACTTTTTGGTCGATTTCAATTCCGGTTTACATTTATTTATTTATTTTTGGCACGGTAATAAAACAAAATCAACACACAATTACAAGACAATGCTTACATATTTCTAAATTTGTATTTCGATGACAACCGTGTACAAATTCCAAATATAACATGCTAATTAAATCCAGTCAGATAAAAAATGATAGAAACGGCGCACTTTGATCAAAAAATTTAAAGATTTTAATTTTTTAAATATATCAAGGTCCTTACGTAGTAGTATAAAATAAATAAATTAATCAATGTTCAATACACTAATTACAGGTATTTTATGAAGCAGTAATCAAGTTTATAAATTATATATATGTTATAAAAAGAGGGTTTATAAAATGGTAAGAGATATTTCTCATAAGAACTATGCTATATACCATCAGTAAATAGCATACGATGTACCATGGCATGTTTACCGCACATCATCTGTTCAAACACTCCAGCGGTAACAGGATCGTCAGCGCCAGAGAGTAAACAACACCCCACCAACGTGACACACGGAGAATTGGCTTTGAGTCCTCTCGAATGACAGTAACAGTTTATCGGTTCAAATATACTATGGCGTCGACAATTCTCTATTTGAGGAGTATCTTAAATCAAATATAATACTTTCCACCACTGTTCGATGTTTATATAGTATCAACTTAACTACTAAATGTTGTTCTATGTTATATATGTACGTATACAAATATATATAATATTTTTTTATTCTTTTATGTTTATGCTTTTTTTCTCATAGGTGGTGATTACCAACAATTATAACTAGACCTTTAAAGTTAATCTAATATCTTTGTTTATTTTGTAATTTGTTAAACTTTACTAGTTTCAAATAAAATTAATAAATTATAATGATTTTATTTATTATAATTATTATCCACAATTATAGTTATTATGCACTATGAGGTTATGAAGTAAAGAAGGTTGTTTAGTTCACAGGTCACAGGAGGTATAATATGGTGTAGCTAATAAAATCTATAGAGAATATTAAAACGCTACACACTCCTTAGTAGAGCTAATCATATACAAATTGTAGAGTACATTTGTGTACCACATACTAATACTTTTTTTAGTTTCACTCAAGCATATTAACTTATCAATAATTATGAAAATAATTAACTAACTATTACTACAATTTAGGTACTACTATAAAAGTATTCAATTTTTTATCATATCTTTCATTTTTAATAAGTGAAACAAAATAAATAAATAAGTAAAGTTAAATGACATACAATAAAGTTCATTGATATTAACAATAAAACTACATATTTTTATAATTTTTTTTTTAATTTTGAAATACCCAAATAAAACTATAAACAATTTAATTGAAATGGAACAAAATAGTACCGACTGTTTCATATCCGTATGTCACCGGGGCGAAGACACCTGGCGGTGACGTCACCCACCCCCGTGTCCATCCAGTTATTATAAAAAGATTAACTCCTAAACGCTCGCGTGCCAGCTAGGTGTGGCGAGTCAACGACTTTCAAATGATTGTGAATCATGGTGTAATCACCACCATGTAATTAGGAGTAATGACTTGTTAAATGTTATGTTTTTTAATTCTATTGTTATAGGTTTGAATACTTAGTTTCATTATAAAACTATTATTTACAATTCAATGTATAAAATCAATATGTATATAGTAGGTAGCGTTTAAACTATTGATATGACTTTTGTAGTCTGAAGTCATTTCCATTAAGCGTATTTATTTTATCTAAGCTAAAGGTAAGCAGCTGAGCTGCAGTTGCTTACATTTTTCCAAGTTTTTATATATTTTTTTAAGTTTAATGAAATTAAATAATTATAATAGCGTATACCTACGTTACATCGTTCCATAGCTTAATTGGCTAAAGCACCGACACGGTAAGTCAGAGATGCAGGTTCGATCCCCGCTGGAACGGTCGATTTTTGATGTGATATTAAAAAATTGTTTAGCGTATACCTAATTGAAAGATTTTATAAATTTGATACAAAAAAATGTAGGTAACTATTATTTATTACGCTTACTTTTACCAAAAATTTCATTTCATGAGACTAATTTTTTAATACAAAAATATATAAAAATTAAAAAGCTCCTATACACAATAATCTAACATAAAACATAGAATAGAATATATTACTTCTTAAAAAAACAACACACACAAAAATATGCAGAACAATTAAATAATTCAGAGTTTCAAATCCCTAATCCTAGTACGAAAATCCTGCGAGTCTAAAAATTTGATGCGCCCTCATGCTCCGGCTGCCGAGGGGCGGTAAAAGCATATTTATGTTAGTTTCTGATCGACGATGATGTCTTTCCCCTGGCTTGAGGGGGCACCGGCTTGCTGGGGCGATTCCGTTAAATATTTTGAAGTGAATGTGATAAATACGAAACGGAGAGAGAATCATTGATGAAACGTTTTAGGATAAATTAATTTGATATGGGTACATTTTTATCTGTGATAACAGAACCTTTGTCTGATGCAGCAAATTTGTTAGTTCATATGACCTTACATCATCAATGATTCTTTCTCCATTTCTTAGACATAGTGGGAATTAGAGTATGGTGGCGCTGGCATGTTTGTGTAGACAAAAGTCCCTAAAAAATAAAGAATAAAAAAATATTTTTGAAAGTATTTTTGATACTTTTAAGTGCAGGCTAAACTGCGGTATTATAGACAAGTTAAGTCCATCATAGATTTCGCTTTCGCTTTCCATAAGGTTACATGTCTATCAAGTTGATTATACGTAAAAGTATTTACAGAAATGTTATGTATTGTAATTGTGATTGTTAAGCAATAATAATGTTGAAAAAATAATTTATAATTCAAATAAAACTATCTAAATTGAGTACATTAGTTAATAATTCATCAAAGAGTTATGAGGTAATGTGAAAAGTGTAAAAACAAAAGTTGTAGATTTTTTAGTACCTGCAACTTTGCCATTAAACTTTTTTCATAGGGCTTGTAGTTTAGCTGGAAATCGAGATAAACCGTTTTTTACCCTTAAACTCTCCCCTCCTACCACTTCTCGACCTAAGATCGTCCGTAATTTATTTTTACTTTCATTTTCGTTGTATTCTCTTCCTTTTCCAACGGGTTTCATCCTACTATATTTTTTTTTTCACTTTTGCCCTCTTTAAAGTTTAAAGCCTTGGTCTATTATAATAAAACTAACGTACAAAAGTACACGAAGCAGTTGAGTATTTACAACATAAATAAATAAATGCAAAAACGAGTGTGCTTTAGACCACACGACTGAAGTAAAATATTCTACTTTCACTAATTTATATTTCCCTCTTAAATTCCGTTCGCCTCGCCCGATCACACTTTACGTATCGCTCGTCACGTATTTACCAGCTAAATCCCCAAGTCAAGAGTGCGTTAAGAAGTTTTACTTCAAAAATAAAAATATGATAATCTCCAATTATTAAACAAATCTTCAATTCGCCGCAGCGAGCCCGCACGCTACGCACTTAGCTCTCAGTTTCTCTTGGGGACATTACGAGTCTCAACAGCGTATACATACATACATACATAGCTACGTCACAGTGTATATACGTCTAAACACGTCTAAATACAGGCGCCGTCGAATTATCGATAAAAACCACTAGGTTTTGAACAAGTATTCTAAAGCTAAATGGGATTTTGGACAACATTTTATACGACTAAAAAAAGTAGGGGCTTCTCATATCGACTATAATATATATATTTTTATGTATGTTACCGCAGAACTTTTGACTGGGTGGACCGAATTCGATGATTTTTTTAAATCGATAGTTGGTGCTTATCACATGGTCACATTTGCATTTGATTGAGATTTGATGAGACTTTTTGAGTTATCTCTATATATCTATGGTACTTGACTAATTTTTGTCTACTTACGTTGTATTACTGGTCGATGTAATTATAATATTGATAATTTTTTTTTGGTTGCGAAGAAACACAATTATATAATTATGTATTAACATTATGATTTCATCAGTTTTGGAGGGACAGTTTACTTTAAAATAGTTTTTATTTTCAATAAGTCGTCAACGATAGCAGGGTCATGCAGAAGAACATAATTATATTTTAAATAATAATGTATTAAGAGATATAATTTTAAATCAATTTAATTTTAACTGAGGTAGAGCTCAGAGTCCGACTAGGGTAGTACCTCGACCTTACAGAAAATCACAGCTAAATAATACTGCTTTCAACCAATGTTGTGTTCCTATTGGTAAGTAAGGTGATAGCAGATTGGGGGATAGGGTCGGCAACGCGCTTGCGATGCTTCTGGTGTTGCAGGCGTCTATAAACTACGGTAACCGCTTACCATCAGGTTAGCCGTACGCTTGTTTGCCGACCTAGTTTAAAAAATAACTTGTTTTGTTTAGTTAGTAAAACAAAAACTTGTTTGATGTTTTCTTTGTTTTGTAACTTTCGTTTTATATACTTAATGTGATATTGATTTTAAACATTTTTAACATGTCATCATCATCATTCATCATTTCAACCTATTACAATCCACTGCTGGACATAGGCCTCCACAAGTTTGCGCCAAAAATAACGTGAACTCATGTGTGTTGCTCTTTTAACATGTGTTAAAGCATTTTACTGCGGCAGGGTTAGTAGCAGTGGCATGACTCGGTAGTCATTTTGTATAAGGTCCAACTTTTTTAAATACTTCTCTGCTGATCCGTGGCTTCTATTACAAAGTAAAAGGACTGCCCTTAGCACAAGTTTCTTATCACCAAACATTTCTACGAATTTGAAAACATACGGAATTAAATATAACTAAATTAGCGTATTAATATTTCAATGCTCAGTACAAATAGGGTAAAGGTTAGAGATAAATTTACAATGAATTTTCTTAGCGTGATTTTCTTTTGTAAATATTCGAGTATAATAGAAACATTTATTAGGCTAAGACTAATGAGCGGGGCACAGTTATGACTTAATAATTGTCAAAACAAAATTCTAATGGTATTAGATTAAATTAACCAAAAGAAAATCTCTACTTGTATTCTATAAATATGATAACTCATTTTTTTTAATTAAAGCCAATATTTTAAGCACTGTCTAGACATAATAGATGTAGCGATAACACCGTTTAATTACAATAAAAGGCAAACAATGCGACAGTCACACATAAGCCCTACGGAAGGGTTACGAGCAATCAGCTAATTGCTGTGTAATCCACGGACGGACGAGCGACTGCATTGATGTATTAATGTTAGTATGCTAACGATCTGCGTGTTTTGTACTGGTATTGACATTTTAGTTAAAGCTGCCTACTACATAGAAGAGAATAATAACAGATTCTGCTCGTGTCAAACTTTCAGAAATTCTAACAGAAAAGGTCAGAAATTACCATTCAGTAAATACTATAATGCCTTTCTTTTTAGATAAAGATGGAAGAGTATATAATCAATCATTCTCAATTCACGTAAAATGTAATTTTCAGAAACATTTTAATAGAAATTAATTGAAATTTTCATTCAGCAAACACTAGTGCCTTTTTTAAAATTCAAAAAAAAAAAACAGTAATATCCATTTTCTTATCATTATTGTTATAACTAGACAATGATAAATGATTGTAATGAGATTAATATCATCTATTCAAATAAAAGTGACCTAGTCTTGATTACTGAATACAAAATAGCTATCGATTAAATTGGAGCGGAATATTTTTTATAAATAATATCTAGTTGGATTTTCATGTGTTTACTATATTTTACAGAACCTGTGTTAAAATATAGACCTTGATTAAGAAAGAGAATCAGTCATAACACGGACGTGACGATAAATTGTTGGAGAAAAACAATAAGCCTTTAAAGATTATTACCCAAAACTACATAAAGCATATTTAGATTCATTTACTGATAAAGAAAAAACAGTCAGAAAGGTCCAGGTCAAGAGTACCCTATACCGAAGAGCATATATGAAGGGAATAATGAAGGTGGACGAAGCGAAAGAAGTATGTAAGGATCGTAGCAAGTGGAGGGAAGTGGTCTCTGCCTACCCCTACGGGAAATGGGCGTGATTATATGTATGTACTAGCTGTGCCCGCGGCTTCGCCCGCGTTGAAATCAGTTTGTCACAAAGTTTTCCCGGTAAACTTCCACTGAAACTCTCATCAAAATCGGCTTAGCCGTTCCGTAAACCTTCCTCTTGAAGCCCTCGCTCTATTGGTGAAACCGAATGAAAATCCGTTCAGTAGATTTTGAGGGAATCAATCACATACGCTTTTGGGGACTTTGTTTTATAATACACTGTTGCCCGCGACTACGTCCGCGTGGTTATAAAGATATGCATTACTATTAAGCTGCTCACTCTCAGTAACTTTTTCAAACGCACAATTTAGAATAATTTAATAGTTATGTTTATAAAACCCCTCTATACACCACATTTTTAGTTTTATCTTCAGGCTGCAGTATAAATAGCCTTTCAGGCGAACTTATAGCTGCTGTTTGATACAAACTATCAATCTGATGTTTCAATCTGATGTTTCATACAAACTATCAACCCTAATTAAACCCCCTTAGCGGTGGAATATCGCAAAATCCGTTCTTAGCGGACGTCTACTAACTATAATCTACCTCCTGCCAAATTTCATCTTTGTCCGTCTTGGATGGATGGACCATCCAGCGGTTTTTGAGTTCTCGTGATGAGTGAGTCAGTGACCTTTCTCTTTTATATATATAGATTACGATGTATTAGTTGGACACTTCCTCACCATCTATAGAGCATACATTTTAAATTTTAAGTCTCTTACTTCAAAAACATAGGACTTTCATACAAACTTCCAACCCCCGTTTTACCCCTTTCAGGGTCGAGTTTCGTAAAATCAGTTCTTAGTAGATGTCTACGCCTTATAAGGATAACCTGTCAAATATCAAATTTGTAGCTCTTATAGTTTCGGAGATTTCGTGATGAATGAGTCAATCTACCATCCCCTGTTTTAACCCCAAAAGAGAATTTATTTCTAAAGATACATTATTTGGATACCTCTTCACCATCTATAGAGCATACACTTTAAATTTCAAGTCTCTTACTTCAAAAACATAGGACTTTCGTACAAACTTCCAACCCCCGTTTTATCCCCTTAGGGGTCGAGTTTCGTAAAAATTTTTCTTAGCGGATGTTTACGCTCTATAAGAAACCTACCTATCAAACGTCAAATTTGTAGCTGTTATGGTTTCGGAGATTTCGTGATGAATGAGTCAATGTACCATCCCCCGTTTTAACCCCGAAAGGGAGTTGATTTCTAAAGATAAATTGTTTAGAGATCTCCTCACCATCTATGGAGCATACATTTTAAATTTCAAGTCGTTTACTTCAAAAACATAGGACTTTCATACAAACTTCCAACCCCCGTTTTACCCCTCTAGGGGTCGGATTCGTAAAACCCGTTCTTAGCGAATGTTTACGCCCTATAAGGAGCCTATCTGCCAAATTTCAAGTTTTTAGGTGTTATAGTTTCGGAGATTTCGTGGTGAGTGAGTAAACCTACCATCCCCCGTTTTAACCCCAAAAGGGAGTTGATTTCTAAATATACATTATTTGGACACGTTCTCGCTATCTATAGAGCATACGTTTTAAATTTCAAGTCTCTTACTTCAGAAACATAGGACTTTCATACAAACTTCCAACCCCCGTTTTACCCCCTTAGGGGTCGAATTTCGTAAAATCCATTCTTAGCGATAGTTTTCGCCCTATAAAGAGCCTACCTGCTAAATTTCAAGTTTGTTGGTGTTATAGTGTCGGAGATTTCGTGATCAGTGAGTCAACCTACGATCTCCCGTTTTAACCCCAAAAAGGAATTGGTTTCTAAAGATACATTATTTGGACACCTTTTCACCATCTATAGAGGTTACATTTTAAATTTCAAGTCTCTTACTTCAAAAACATAGGACTTTCATAGAAACTTCCAACCCCCGTTTTACCCCCTTAGGGGTCGAGTTTCGTAAAATCCGTTCTTAGCGGATGCCTACGTCTTATAAGAAACCTACCTGCCAAATTTCAAGTTTGTAGGAGTTATAGTTTCGGAGATTTCGTGATGAGTGAGTGACCTTTCGCTTTTATATATATTAATAATAATAATATATATTATAGATTATAGATGTATGTACTGATAAACAATATCAATTAAAATTTACGCTTTTCATAGTGTATATGATGTAATAGTTCTTGAGCAATGTGATTTTTAATTAATATTCTTTGCCATTACAGTTAAAAAGATAAAAAATACTTCTCGAAGGAACAAACAGAAAAAAAGAAAATGAAGGATAATTTATTTTCGAATGGTAAAAAAGTCCGAAACTTTCAAACTATAACAACTATACAACGTAGGTAGACGAAAAAATAGTCAAGTAAATACGCATTATCAAAGGTTACTCCAAAAGTTGTAATGAAATCTCGATGAAATTTAAATGTGACCACATGATAAACATCGGCTTTCGATTAAATTAAAAATCATCAAAATCGGTATACCCAGTAAAAAGTTATGCGGATTTTTGAGGGTTTTCCTTTCTTTCTCTAGGATCCCATCGTCAGATTCTCGTTTCCTTATCATGGTACCACACTTAGGATATCTCCTTTCCAACAAAAAAAGAATTATCAAAATCGGTTAATAAACAACGAAGTTATCCCCGAATATACATAAAATATATATACGGTCGAATTAAGTAACCTCCTCCTGTTTTGAAGTCGGTTAAAAAATGAACTTATTTTTGAATTACAATAAAGTTCAGACATTCCTATACGACAGATTATTAATTAAACCGATAACGAAAGAATAAATATTAGTTTTCGCCGTAAAGGTAAACCACTTTGTCTATTTATCACGAATTTCCAAGAACATTAATTATTTACACAATTTTTGTGGATGATAACATTGCATGATTAAAGGCTGCTAGAATTACTTACTTAATAATTATAACACATTTATAACTAATATTACTAAGTTGAAGAACGGTCGATTTTTGATGTGATATTAAAAAAAAAAACAATATATATATTTGTGTGCGTGTGTGTGTGTGTGTGTGTGTGTGTGTGTGTGTGTGTGTGTGTGTGTGTGTGTTTAGTAGTTGCTTTACTTTTAATTTGACTTTTAATGTTAACGAAGATTTTAAGTTTAAGAGTTTTATTTAACTACTAGCTTTTCTAACTGACCTTGCGAGCGTTACGTGATTCTAGCTGTTCTGTTTTCTATGTCTATGTATTCTTCTTTTGAAGATATCAATGCTATTATAGTGACAGGTAAAATTAATGTGGAGGGCATTTCATATTCTAACAGTGGGTATAAGAAATGAAGAAACGAAGCCCTTCGTGCAAGTTCGAAGAAAATCGACGATGTATAAGACTTGTACCCTACAAGTCTTTGAGATGTCTTATGTTTTGTGTGTAGTAAAACGGTGGAAAGGCACTAAGGTCGAACAGTTTACTAAATTATCGGAAGTATATCCTGTAGATAACAGATAGGCAGCCGACTCTGCGCAGATGTTCCAAACTTTGAAGCTTAGGGACAACGAGTCCGAGAGACGAGAGGAAACAAGAAAGATATTTAAATTATTATTTTCTTGTGGTTTATTGCTTTGGCTTTGCTATAATAGCTTTATGAAAGGCACAGAAATACTGGTAATTATTTATTTGTAATAAATAATAAATGGTAAACAGTTACATGTAAGATTGCCGGTGTAGGCTGGATGAGCATTGCGGAAAACCGGGATTTCTGGCGCGAACTTGGGGAGGCCTATGTCCAGCAGTGGACTGCCATAGACTGAAGTGATGATAATGTGATAAAATAATAAATAAATAAATATCTTAAAACATACCCACACGGTCGTCTGTTCCTGTGGTAAGCAACTTAATGGTTGTGTTACAGGTAACAGCTGGCTGATTTAGCTAAATACTTTTTTTTGATAAATATACATAGAAATATTTACATATATAAATACAAATATCACACTCACTCTTAGGCGGGAATCGAACCCACAACCCGTGGAGTAGAAAACAGTTCCACAACAAACTGCGCTAACGAGCTAGTAAAACAGTACATTAAAACGATATATTAATATTTTAAGAGTATCGCACTCACCAGACACAAACGGCCGGGTAGATACAGAGTACTTCGAATCAAATTATTTTGACACGTTTATTTTTCTTTAATAATTACAAAAAAGTTTCTAATTATTAAAGTATTAACACAGGTACAGTATTAACACAGGTAGAGATTAACACAGGTAGAGATTAACACAGGTACAGTATTAACACAAGTACAGTATTAACACAGGTACAGATTAACACAGGTACAGTAAGTAGGTCAAATATTTTAGAACACTCTCTGACGAACATACTATTAAACACCGAAAGACAGTCAAAAACAGAAAAAAAAAACAAAATAAAGTATCATGCAGTGGCGTATCCTCATAATATAATTGTTTATGGTAATTTAAGATCTCCCTTGACACACTATAAATAATGAGATACTTGTCAAAGTTATTGATGAAATTTTGTCATGCACGCTTGACATCCTGATCATTTCAAGCCGAGCAGTAATAATAACGTTACTGTTATTGTAAACATACTTGGTAAATATACATATACGAGTATGTATTAATATTTTCAGCTTAAAATATTTATGTTGTTCTAAGGGCCTGTTTTTTTATTTTAAGTCACTAGTCCGGCAAACAAGCGTTCGGCTCACCTGATGGTAAGAGATTACCATAGCTTGTAGACGCCTGCAACATCAAAAGCATCGCAAGCGCGTTGCCGAACCTATCCCCACCCCCCCCCCCCCCAGGAGCTCTGGTCACCTTACTCACCAACAGGAACACAATACTGCTTGAAAACAGTATTATTTAGCTGTGGTCTTCTGTAAGGTTGAGTGAGGTACTACCCCAGTCGTTTACCATTTGTGAATCGTTATTCGTTCTATTTGAGTAGACTTTGACAGCTGGAATTAGAATAAACCAATAGGACCTGCTTCTCCTTAATTAATAAATCGCAACTTTAAGATCTCATAAATATTGTAGAATTCGGTGGTAAAAAAGATTAGTGAATCAAATACTTTTTACTGTCGGATACTGACATCCGTCACATAGCTCTATCCAAAACTGTTGAAATAGTCTCTAAGAGGAAGGATTAAATAATCAAAATTACGACTATTTGTTATAGTTACAAAATTTTATAGATATTGCAATCTCAACTGCAACAATAAATGGTACGGACGATAATAATTATTTTTGTATTCTTTACTCTACTTGACCTTGCTGAAATCATATGCGCTCCTTGGGTACCATCACAGACTATTAAGTAAATTAACGATTATACAATCGTGATGAGATGAGATTTAATGTACCTAATAGTTTTATTATTGGTTAGAATCATGGAGTTTCAGTACGAATAAACATATGTATTTAAATACAGTTTTTTTAAGGACGATCTATAAAGCGGAGATACAAATATTTGTTTATCAAAATGTGTCTCTGATCTTAATATTTGTTCTTGTTTGATTTCCCAAAATGCGTTATAGAGTACGTAATACCATCGATCTCAATTGCTGTCCTAAGTGTCTATTAATAATCGAGAATTTCGCTAGAAAATTATCAGTCAGCATGGGGATTAAGATTACTTTAGATGAACTAATTATAGAGACTCTTAAGGATTGATCCGCCGACCAAGTCGATTAATTAAACAGACGGCCAAGGAGCTAAACTAACTTCGGATTTAGGCTCAGTACATTAAAATGTATAAGAAACATACTTGTGCTAGTTCAAAAATAAATTTAATTACATAAATGCCTCGAAATACATAGCCCTAGATGGGTATGGTCAAAGGTACAGAGCACTTTTTTGTGGGCCAGTGTTATTTGTTATATAGTATTTTATTAGTGGCAACATTATTGTTTCTTGCCTTTTCGTCGTCCTTGATGTCGTGTCGACCGCTCCGCATATAAAATATAATTATAGTCTGTTTGTCTTATAATTCATTAAAGTATAACTTAATCAAGCCTATGTTCTCATTGCTACGCCCAACCACTCAAAATGGTGTCAGAGTGGTTCTAGTCAAGAGACTCGAACTTCTACAAACCGTTATTCAAGTCGCCACATGCCACGTTTCGTCAATTAAGGTGAGAAGTATAATTTTATCATTGGTTTCGTCGAGCTTACGATGTCTGAAAAATCAGAAAATAATCACCAATCTTACCTAGGGGCCATGGGAGGTCTTCTCCAGCCGCTGAACATACATTCTAACAACATGCCTGAATGGAAAAATTGGCTCACTCGATACAATACTTTCTCATGGAGACTTTTTTAAAGCATTAAGATGAAAAACAAGCGTGCAGTCCACCTGATGGTAAGTACCGTAGCCTATATACACCTGCAACATTAGGAGCTATATAAGTGTGTCGCCGATCCTATTCCCGACTTTTCCCAGGACTTGGACCTTTATCTTTCGAATGAAAATTATGTAATTTTATCTCTTGTAAGTTAAATAATACCAAACAACCATTAATCATTTCATTGTACACCAAGAAAAGATAACACGCAGAAAAAGATAAACAATGTAACCTATACAAATATTACTACAAAAGGCAACAATGTTGACGAAAAGCGGTCTCTTTCAGTTAACTTAGGATTATAAAGGTACTAAGTTGATGGAATATTTAGATACAGTAAAAATAAACACACATATGTAAATGAAAACATAAATAAGTCACAATGGCAATATTTAAACTAGAAACTACATTACCTAAATATATAATTTTGGTATTTTATTAATATCTCTTACGGTCTTACCTAAAGATGATTATAAGACAATGCTCTTGGGAATAAAATCACTTTTATGTCCACTCTTTGTACTGTTTACTTTATAACATTAAGCTACTTTGGTTTTAGCTACATGGGTTATGGGTTCGATTTTTTATCACGCATTCACCAGCTTACTTTCTTTTTTCTTTTTTTTTTCGTGGGGAAAATCCATCATGGATACTCTCCAGCGCGGGGGCGCCAGAGGGTTATGTCAGACTTCTACAGACTAAAAACCACCACGTGTTAGCAGTCATCCGCCTGGGTGGGGCGAGATGGGGTCGCGCTACCATTCGCCATCTCGCCTCAGCGGTAGGCCCGGACAAAGCCTCTGGGCCCCGGCACCAGCTTACTCCCTAAGTCAACCGTGCGTTGAGAAATTTTACTTCAAAAATCATTTTCATCAGTCGGCTGTATCCTGAAACAGGCTTAGAAATAATTTGCCTACTTTAAGCACAAACCACCGTGTATATATTAAACATATTTATATATTTTTGTGTGTAAAATAAAGATTGTGTAAGAAGTGTTTTTAATTTATCAGTAATACGTTGTAATATTCACCAATCAATCAAAGATCAACCCCTAATCTCAGTTGACAGGTCCGCTCCAGCGCGACAGCAATCGCGAGAGTCTTCCGTCATATTGTTCTTAACAATACCACCATTGTCTCGGAATTGTGGAGAGAAATTAGCAATTTTCATTTGGATTGAGTTTTGAGTGCTTTTGAAAACCAAGTTGTTATTTTTTTGAAAAAAAAAAGACAAAAATGTTTCTTACAAAATTGTACTATAGGTAGGAATTTTAACTATTTTCATTCATATGTTAATGATAATGTTTCAGATTAATATGACCTCTAGATTGTTTTTA
The DNA here is from genome assembly GCF_905220565.1 of Melitaea cinxia. Taxonomy (NCBI): domain Eukaryota; kingdom Metazoa; phylum Arthropoda; class Insecta; order Lepidoptera; family Nymphalidae; genus Melitaea; species Melitaea cinxia. The sequence goes on from NC_059415.1 coordinate 12,238,871, forward strand.
TTCAATGATAGGCTGGAATTTGACCACTATTTGACCTGATAAGTGACAATGAGGTCTAGGATGGAGTACGCTTATCCAGAAGTAACCTATTCAGGTTATAGTTTTCCGGAAACACAGACGCTGATAGAGAGTTCTATATAAATAAATAAATAAGTATTACCTATATAGAATAGATAAAAGCATCTATCTGATAGGCTTTTATTGTTTTACCATTAAACCACCTTTATCTATCACATTTTCAATCCTCAATCTTTGAAACCAAGAGTTGTATTTGACACTATCAATCATATCAACCATTTTCAAAATAACAAACATGTTTAATTTCTATGTAGTTGTGGTGTATCTACCCACAATAAATACCTACCTAAATTAATGATAAGACAGTAAAAGATGGAAACGGGAAGATTTCCACTTATTGCCATTGTTTCATAGAGCCATCCCATCATAGCATGGCACTCCAATACCCAATAATGGGGTGTGCACTCGAGCGCAGCCACTCGGCGGTATTAGTCGCGCTGACCCGGAACTGATGCGGCTCTTTAATATATTGCATCAAAGTGATGACTTTTTTATGGCGACATTAAGGTAAAGACTCCAGACAGTTGGTACTAGGTGTTCAGGAGAGCGAAGGAGGTTAATATTGAAGAAGAGAGATATTAACTTGAATATTTCAATGATAACTCTAAATGACAATGTTATAAGAATAAGGTACATGAGCTATTGTCCTTGGAAGTGATTGTCAAAAAATGAGCGTCAAAAAGTTTATATTATTAAGTTTAGTCGAGTGTCGAAGATTTAATAAGTAAATACATTTTAATACCAAAAATTTTGTCAATTAGAAGGTTTTTGGAGTTTCATTCCCACCACTCATCACTTTTCACATCATCACATCAATTCACTGCCAAAATAACACTGACCTATTTTGTTTTCACAGGCCCAAATAACTTGAAATCCGAAAGGCGCAGACCCTTTGAACAAAGTTCATTTAAGCTGGTGTCCATACTTAAATTTGAACTTCAACGTTTTAAGCAAAACTATAATAATAATTGGCAAGAGTCATAAAAATTTCCAAACGATTACCCGTTCATAGATGACCCTAATGCTGATCACCAATCTGACCACTCCCGACTGCCGAGCATATGGCGCTCGCGTGCTCCAACTGTTGCGATGCTCCATAGTTGGGGCGCACGCTCATTACGCATGCTATGATACCTTATAATATATACGTTGATTAAAATGTGAATTACTGTTGTTTTCGGTATTTGCTGGTTAATTGTGATTGAAGGAACTAGGAATCATTAAGTTTGTTAATATAGGATATCACGCAGATAAACAAACAATAAAAGATAGTAGTCAGTAAAATGTAGTAAATTATTTTCTGGCATTGAAAGATTGCAAATTTTATATTAACCTAATGGCGACACATATTCAAAAGTAGACTTCCAAATGATAACAAGAGGCCTGGTGCATTTTTCGCCCAGAGAATGGGCATAGTGATTCAAAGTGGAAATGCTGCCAGCATTCTTGGCACAATTCCACACGGACATGATAAATCATAACCATCTGTAAATATTTAAATCTTAGTTTGTGAATTTTAAATAAATACATACAACTTATATTGGAAAACAAATGTAATAAAAAATAGTAACCATACTTGTAACTATCGTGTAGTAGATCATACTTGTAACTACCGTGGTCTAGAGTTTAAATCTATAAAAAATCAGTTAATGTATATGGTGAGTGTTTAAGTCGTAATAAAAATTCTGTATCTCTCTTAGTTTAAGCTTCGATTTTATAGTTTCGGATCATATTTACTGTAATACGGAGAAGAAAGTCTTTTTATTTTCTTGGTGAAAGATTTAAATTTAAAATTGAACCTTTACTTTTTTAATTTTTATGAAAGTTTTTAATATTATTAAAAATAAAATAAATATTAATTAAATAATATTAAAAAAGAAATAAAGAACAGACGCATTAATTTAGAAATTGATTTTGATCTAATAAATTATATTGACCAGAAGTTGCCAACGACTCGGTATCAATTTAATTTATTTCTAACAGGAACTTATCAAAATATTATCTTTCATAAATAATAAATAAACATAATAATTATATTTGAACATTTGATACTGAAATATATTCAAGCACCTACGTAAGCATTAGTCAATTAATTTCTTGTTTATTATTTACTATTGACATTAATTTAGTTAAGATCCACGTTTTATTATCTATAATATAAAAATAAGTCGCTGAATGTGTTGCTAAGCGCAAAACTCGAGAACAGTTGGACCGATTTCGCTAATTCTTTTTTTAAAATATTCCTTGAAGTATGAGGATGGTTCTTACGGAGAGAAAAATTAAAAAAAAAATTTAAATTTCCTGAAAAAGTCTAAAAACAACACTTTTCTATACTCCCATACAAAAGATTTGTGATAATACTTAAAAGTCAATTTGAACTTTAATACCATACGATAAAGTTTGTGTTAGGCGATACGAAGTTCGCCGGGTCAGCTAGTCTAATATATAAAATTCTCCTGTCGCCGTGTTTGTAGTTAAACTGCTCCGAAACGGCTTGACCGATTCTCGTGAAATTTTGTGTGCATATTGGGTAGGTCTGGAAATCGAACAACATCTATTTTTCATACCCCTAAGTTATAAGGGGGGTAGTATTTATACAGAGGTAGGGCACAGCTGGAAATTTCCTGCTCGAAATATGGATCAGCCCAGAAGCAGGAGGTGGGGTAGTCCGAGGCGGTAAGTACATGGAATGCTGAACAATTAACTCTGCTTAAAAATTATTCATTCATGACAAATATCTATTGACGACGCGTTGGCGTAGCGGTCACAGCACTGGCTGTTGCGCTGGCGGTTGCGGGTTCGATCCCCGCTCACGACAGACATTTGTATTGGCCATACGGATGTTTGTTGTGGTCTGGGCGTTGTGCTTGTATATTGTGTATGTTTCCGGAACCCCGACACAGGAGAAAATCCTACTGTTCTTCTGTACATCCGTTGAGTGTGAAGCGTTTATTTATTTATTTATTGATATCTACGTGAAAAATGTATGAAGTAGCATGGAATCGTACATGTGTATGGTGTACTAATAAAAATATTGATACGACAAATCTTACCGGTACACAATTAGCTCAAATTTTAACGGACCTATTTGATTAATAACCTTTCATACAATATATATACGAGTATAACATGTACTTGTTACACAAATTTTAAAATAAATTTCCTTCAAAAATCTAAAGATTCTCAAGCCACCTTATGGGATATCAATAATCTTACGTTTTGTCTTAGTAGTTACAGAATGAATTGTAATAAACTGTTTCAAGTATCACGTCATTGTACAATATTTTGGTACTGCTTCGGTCAGGTTGAACGCATATATCATCTAAGTCTACTTTTGATTGACGAAAATCTCGTGTCATCAGTCAGCAATTAAAACACAAATTATCTTTATTATATTTAGATGTTGTAACCCATAATGCATTAATACTTTTAAATAAGATTTCTTTTAATTAAATCTAGATAAGATAAATGATTTTGCAATATATATTTTCTCATGGATTTAATTAGTAAAAAGGATGAAACAGACTCTTTAAATAATTTTATTTCACTTCAGGTATCTATCATGCAAGTATTTTTATCGCGTTCGATTTTTTATCGCTTTACAAGCTTTAATTTCCTACAGACGTTTCATAGAATTTTCAAGCATTTCTTTCTGACCAGGAATATAAACGACGTATATTTAAAGGCGTTATTTGAATGATGCGTTTGCAATCTGCATTGCCTTGACGCTATGGTTTCTCGAAACATGTTTTTTTGTTTGTCCTAAGAACGCAATTTCAATTTAACTTCTCATCAAAAATACTACTATTATATTTTGTACATGTAATTATAATATTTCACTCTAAAATATGATAATATGATATATAAAATATGATATGTGGTGACTATGGGCAAAACACATAAGTTCACGTTATTTTTGGCGTAAACTTGTGGAGGCCTATGTCCAGCAGTGGACTGTATAGGCTGTAATGATGACTCTAAAATATAAAACGGCTAACTAAAAGTCTTCAAGAGATACTTTATTAGCAAGCTCTTATTGGTTTACAATGTTAAAAATTGAAAAAGTTGTTAAAAATCAATCACAATATTTCATAAACTTTTGGCTTATTTTAATTTCATCATCATCATCATCATCGTTTTAGCCTATGACGTAAAATGGCGTGAACTCGTGTGTGTTTCCCATAGTGACCACACTGGGCAGGCGGGTTGGTGACCGCAGGGCTGGCTTTGTCGCACCGAAGACGCTGCTGTCTGTCTTAGGCCTGTGTATTTCAAAGCCAGCAATTGAATAGTTATCCCGCCATCGGTCGGTTAATTTAATTTAATAATATTTTAAAAATAAAAATTTCGACAAATAAATAATATAAAACTACTGTATAATTGACGATGTCAGAGTGTTAGGGATTGTAATTTTAATATAAAAATAGTTTTAACAATGAAACGAAATAACGGCTAATAAAGTTTCGAGTGCGAGTAAACAGAGGATATTGCGTCTCGGATAACATCCGAATCGATTTTAAATTCAGCGCTGGAGTGTCAAACACTCGCGCCGCCGATATTCAAATGTGTTTCATATCCGGTCGCCCGGGCTTGTTGAGATTTTGAATGATTTTGATGAGGACTTGTTAGAAACGTACCCAGTACTTATATCTAGGTTGCACCGGTTGTGAATAAGTTACGAATAAACATTAACAACGGGACGTAGAGTAGGTTATGAGGATTTTTTTCTTCTCAAATAATAAACTACAGCGTCTCACATAAAAGGAAACCAGGATCTGATGATGGGAACCCAGAGAAATCGAGGGAAACTCGAAAATCCGCTTAACTTTTTACTGGGTGTACCGATTTCGATAATTTTTAATTAAATCGAAAGCCGCTGGAACGGTCGATTTTTGATATGATATTAAAATTTTTTTTAGAATTTCCTAATGTGTGGGTAACACAAAAATAAATGAAAAGCATGTTTATCACGTGGTCACATTTAAATTTCATCGAGATCTAATTAAAACTTTTGGAGTAATCTTTGATAATGCGTATTTACTTGACTAATTTTTCGTCTACGTTGTATTACTTGTCGATATAATTGAAGTCGGTCTTTTTCGTTTGCCAGCAAACACAATTATTGTTGATCTCTTTTGTAAAGTGTTCTCGATGTTATTGTTTTGATGTTTATTATGTTATAATAATAAAAGATCAGTAAACTTAGGTAGGGTTAGGTGTTTATTGACATGAAAAATATACAAAGGATTCCGAATGCGATTATGGGTTTTTGCTGATTTGGATATTTTTGCCAATTCTTTATTAAATATAGTTTCACGATAGTTATATCATAACAAACGCTATATAATAACAATCGCTCTGGTGTAGTGGTGTGAGTAGTCACCTAAAATACCGATGGTTTGCGGGTTCGATTCACGCTCGGGATAGATAATTGTACAAATATTTCCTTCCTTTTGAATATCTGTCGTTGTAGGTTTCCCCACAGTGCCTCGGAGAGCACCTATAGCCGTCGGTCTCGGTTGTTATTATAAATACCTGATAGCGATCGTTATTCATAGTAGGGAGCATATCCACCAACCCGAAGTGTAACAGCGTTGTGGATTAAGTTCCAATCCTTCTCATACAAAAGGCGACTTATGCCCAGCAGTGTGATGTTACAGATTGAATGCGTGAATGCGATAATTATATAATTGACTTTGTAATAAAATTCAACTTTAGAAGTTGCGTATTGATATTGAAGACGGTTTTAAACCAATTTTAGTTTATGAAATATTAGCAATATTTCTGAAACGCCAGTTACACCATCTTGTACGTTAAATCAAAGAGGCCGCCGGCGCCGTATTTTTTAGAGTTCCTCCGTCGGAGATAAGAAGCCGCACTCAGAGCTTGAGTGCTCTACAAATAGTGGAGTATTTTTAGCTTCCGTTCTTATTTCGGCAGGGCTTTTACCGACTTACGAGAACGTAGGTCATGGTCATGATTTTCGAACGTGGGAATTGAAAATTCAAATTTGAAAATTTATACATTTTTATGTATGTTTTAATATTTTAGATACAATATCTATATAGTAATAACTATCTGTCAAATTTACACAGTTGATTTTTAAAAATAATGAAATATAATCATCTTGTTATCTTGTCTAGTAATTTTTAGATCATGACAAACGTTAATCGAGTCAGAATTGAGCCAGTTAATTGTAAATACAAGTTAAATTAAAGTATAAAAACAGAATTCATATTTATACCGTAATGAAATTGGAGTATACCGTATGGAAATAATGATATCTTAACAGGACTTTAGGCGCAATTGGCAATGACTTTATTTTTCCCTCCAGTGTTAGATTCTTGGTCGAGTCTACGTATTGTATGTGTATATATTATATACTTTTACTACTTTTAACTGAGGTAGGGCGCAGCGGGCAATTTCCTGCCCAAAATATGGAGCAGCCCGACTGGGGTTGTACCTCGACCTTACAGAAGATCACAGCTAAATATTACTGGTTTCAAGTGGTGCTATGTTCCTGTTGGTGAGTAAGGTGACCAGAGCTCCTGGTAAATTGGGGATAAGGTCGGCAACGCGCTTGCGATGATTCTGGTGTTGCAGGCGTTTATAAGCTACGGTAATCGGTTATCATAAGGTGAGCCTTACGCTTCTTTGCCGACCTGATTATATATATTTAAAAAAAAACCATAACACAGGCGTTAAAATGTCTACTTAGGAGCAGACGACTGCGTTTGTACGTTAAACGTATGTATTTGTTATGATTTTCTGTAATTATAATGTAACGCATTATCAACGTTATAAAAATAAAAGTAATTGATACTTAAAAACATCGAGCAAGTAATTGTATAACAGCATTCATTTACATTATATAAATGTTTCATTCCCGCTAATTATATTTCCAGAACGTTTTAAAAGTGTTTTGACTTTTATGATAAAGAACTCGTAAAAACTTTCTATGTAAATTTGTTTACAATATTAAAAGGAATCACTGGACAAATTAACAATTTATTAGAATTGTCTGTACACAAGTTTGTCTTTGATTGTATATTTGTTTGTTTGTATTGTATCAGTTTGATAAAAAATTTATAACGTTTGATGAGGGATTAGAGAGATTAGATTATTTAAGTGTTTTGTTTATAAAAGAATTATGTTTTTAAATAAAGTTTAATTTTATGTAATCATAATTATTTTAATGAACTATTGTTTCTATAAATTTTTTGTTATTCTTATTATTTAGTAGGGACCGATAAAATTGATCCCAAAGTAGGAATAAGTCACTTTTAGATTATAAAAAGTATTTTTTGACTAAATAAAAATTTAGAATTTGTATCAGTTCAGCCTATTGCAGTCCATTGCTAGACATAGGGTTCCCCAAGTTCACGGCAGTAAAAAAGTAGAAATAAGTCACTACGGCTCTGTAAAAAAATTAAAAGTAGGTAATTATGTTTACAAAAATTAAAAAAAAAATGTTTTTAAAAATAAAATAATAAGACAAGCATACTCGGGTAATTATCTAGTTTGATTTGAATCATATTTGTTTATTGGTAATAATTGTATGAAATGATACAAAAACGTATTCCACATTAACAGCTAAAGGCGATACATTTATGTTATATTAAATTTTTGTAAGTAATTTCAATAACTGTAATGGGAAGTGCAGAGAGAGCTACTTATCGTAAATCAGTCTGTGTTGCATTAGTGTAAAAACTCTGTTACATCTAAAAATACCTGTAACGATTGTGTAACAGCTAATGTATTTTGATTTTTTACATTTGTTTAATTATTAAATTCAATTGAATCGATATATTTAAAGTAAATACAATCGTGATGATAGCAATTTGTTTTGGCTTTTGTTTGTTGAGGTTCTTATTTAGACTATTTTTAAGTGTGTTCAATCTTGAGTGAGTTTTGCTGGGTGTTGCGATTTTGATGATGCCTTTTGATTTCGATACACACACTTCAGCCTATCGCAGTCCACTGCTGGACATAGGGTTCCCCAAGTTCCCGTCACACATCCCGGTCTTCCGCAATCCTCATCCAGCCTACACCGGCAATCTTACGTAGATCGTCGGTCCAACGGGCCGGAGGACGTCCCACACTGCGTTTGCCAAGACGCGGTCTCCACTCTAGGACCCGTCTACTCCAACGGTATCCGGATATCGGTATCGGATTTCGATATACTGATGATTATTATGTGATGCTATTGCTTCTTCAGTACCTTCAGCTGGGCATTGGCCTCTTTTCCCATGTAGAAGAAGGATCAGAGCTAAATCCATCACGCTGCTTCACTGCGGGTTGGCGGATATATTCTCTACTATTAGTAACGGACGCTACTAGTTTTATATGACAATCTGGACCGACTGCTTAACGTGTTCTCCGAGGCATGGTGGGAAGACCCAATGGAAATAAACATTTGTACAAACACAAATATCCACTCCGAGCGGGAATCGAACCTGCGAACGTCGGTGTTTAGACGCCGCCAACACGGCATACGCACCGTATTACACAAGAGCGTGTTCTGATTATTATTATATGTTCCCATTTCAATTTGAGCGAGACCTGAGGAGTGCCTACTTTTTAATGCGTATTTACTTGACTATTTTTTCGACTACCTTCATTGTATTCTCGTAAATGTAAATTAGTTTGTTTTTTTTTTCATTTGCGAACAAAAACGATTTAGTTTGTTTTTAGTGCACAGCAATGTGAAACTATTTTTAACCGACTTCAAAAAAGGAGGAGGTTACTCAATTCGACCATATATATTTATGAATGTTAGGGGATAGCTTCGTCGTTTATGAACCGATTTTGGTAATTCTTTTTTGTTGGAAAGGAGATATATAGGTGTGGTACCATGATAAGAAAACCAGGACCTGATGATGGAATCTCAGAGAAATCGAGGGAAACCCTCGAAAATCATAAGGACGACTAATGCGTTTGTTAATTTTGTTTGTCTACTTACGTTGTATTACTTGTCTATGTAATTGAAGTTTGCGAGAAAACACAATTATATATTCTACTGACGTCATGTATGTTGTGTTGTTACATGATAAATTTACTTAGAAATCTCTCTGAATTGTATATTATTGTACCTACCCTACACGAGTATTAAGGTAGGGTACAACAGGAATTTTGCTCAACATCTTACAGCAGATAACAGCTAAATAATACTGCTTTCAAGCAGGGTTGTGTTCCTGTGGTGAGTAAGGTGGGCAGAGCTCCTGGGGGTATTGGGGGTAGGGTCGCCAACGTGCTTGTAATACTCCTCATGTTAAAGAAGTCTATAATATATATATAGTATGTATATGTAGCGTATATATATATATATACGCTACATATACATACTATATACATATACACACAGATAAAAGCTTAAGCTTAGCTAAGCACTCCAACGGTCTCTACATAATAGTATGCAGTTTATTTGCTCTTCTACATAGTTGATAATTTCGACGTACTTGCTGTATGGACTTCATCGACAATATTATGTATATATACAAATCCATACAAATCTATACATATGTATTTTAGTTGGTAATATGATGTAATACATCTGAATTGTTAGTTGGTTTGCTGAAACACAATATTTTTTGTCATATAAAAAATTTAGGTTGTTGGTTTAGAGAAACAATTTTTTTAAATTTTTTTTTAAACTATAGTCCTTAAGTCTTTTGTTAGTGCATTAGTGCACGTGTCTGTCCTATATTTAAGTTCACTTGTATACCCTTGCCTTTATGTACCTATTTGTATATTCAAATCAATGTTATTTAGCTGTAAGTTTTCCTGTAAAATAAATAAAAAATAAAATAAAAAATAGCTATCTGTAGAATACAACAATGAATAAATATGAAATGTATGTACGCGCGTAATATCCGAACGACTGCGCCAAAATAAATATTTCTTTTTTCTGTTCATTCTTGACGATGAAATAATCTAAAAAAGACAATTAAAAAAAAACCAAATATCCACGAACAAATATTGCAAACTTGAGTTATTTTTTAACCGACTTCCAAAAAAGGAGGAGGTTCTCAATTCGACTGTATTTTTTTTTTATGTATGTTACATCAGAACTTTTGACCGTGTGGACCGATTTCGACAAATGTTTTTTTTAGTCGAAAGGTGGTATATGTCATTTGGTCCCATTTAAATTTATTTGAGATCTAACAACTACTTTTCGAGTTATATCTAATAATGCGTTTTTACTTGACGCTTTTTTCGTCTACCTACCTTGTATTATACCGCATAACTTTCTACTGGATGTACCAATTTTTGTATTGGAAAGTGGATATCTCTAGTTTAGTACCATGATAGGGAAACCAGGATCTGATGATGGAATCCCAGAGAAATCGAGGGAAACTCTTGAAAATCCGCAATAACTTTTTACTGGGTGTACCGATTTTGATAATTTTTAATTTAATCGAAAGCTGATGTTTGTCATGTGGTCACATATATATTTTATTGAGATCTAATAACTACTTTTTGAGTAATCTTTGATAACGCGTACTTACTTGAGTATTTTTTCGTCGATCTACGTTGTATTACTCGTCGGTGTAATTGAAGTCGGTTTTTTTTCGTTTGCGAGCAAACACAATTATTTTCTATTTCATATCGCAGAATTTCGTTCTTATGTAGGTAGATAGAATAGATAGGTTTGATTTGATAAACTTGGAGAAATACACATTAGGTAACTTAGTATTTATCTATGTGATAAAGATACATTAATGTTAAATTTTGTAATCACATTCGTGATAATGTTATAACCGATACTATTATTGATTTATTGTGTTGCTGATAAAGAGCTTATACACTAAACAATAGAAGTAGATTTAGGAAATGTCGCGGGTACAAAACTGAGCCTCTGACATTTCACGTGAGAAACATAATTACATAAACAATAATTAACTGAGGTACGGCACAGCAGAAATTTCCTGATCAAAACATGGAGCAGCCCGACTGGGGTAGTATCTCGACCTTACAGAAGACCACAGCTAAATAATACTGTTTTCAAGCAGTATTGTGTTCCTGTTGGTGAGTAAGGTGACCAGAGCTCCTGGGGGGAATTGGGGATTGGGTCGGCAACGCGCTTGCGATGCTTCTGGTGTTGCAGGTGTCTATAAGCTACGGTAATCGCTTACCATCAGGTGAGCCGTACGCTTGTTTCCCGACCTAGTGACATAAAATAAATAAATAAATAAATAAATAAACATTCACCTTTAAAATAAAAAATAAAAACCTGACTAGACATTACTAGAGGATCGACAAGTGTATACATCTTGCTCTCGTTGGGGAATAACCGGGCTTTCATCGGGACAAGATCCCTACGAGAACTCACTCAAAACCCAGACTAGAAAACGAAAAGTTAGGTTGGTTGTCTACTTGGGTACTGCGTGGAACCACTGGAACCCAATATAAACATGAAAAATTAGTAAGTATTTACTAATTGGGCTCTGATTACGAGTTGAATCCAAGTATATGTGTTTTTCTAAGAGCAATAAAGAAATTTAATTTTTGAATATTATCATCGACAGTTTTTCCCCACCGTGCCTCGGTGAGCACATTAAGCCGTCAGTCCCGGTTATTATTGTAACCTGATGGCGATCGTTACTCGTAGTGGGGAATATATACGCCAACCCGCGTGGTGGATTAAGCTCCAATCCTTCTCCTACATGGAGAAAGAGGCCTATGATCAGCAGTGAGATGTTACAGGCTGAATCGTGTAGACAGTTAAATGAGGACGGTAAGGCTTTAATTACATAATCTAATATATAAAATTCTCGTTTCGCGGTGTTTGTAGTTAAATTCCTCCGAAACGGCTTGACCGATTCTCATGAAATTTTGTGTGCATATTGGGTAGGTCTGAGAATCGAACAACATCTATTTTTCATGCCTCGAAGTTATAAGGGGGTTAATAACATATATGGTAAAACAACGTTTGCGGAGTCAGCTAGTATAATATATAAACTTTTTGTTTTGCTGTGTGCTAGATACATATCTTATACGATAAACAGTACGATAAACAGTACGATAAACAGTTAATCAATCTCCATTTTAATATCTTATATAAAACTTTAGTTATAAACAACGTAATAAATGTTAGCCGTCATTAGCTCCGGTATAGTTATAACGAGACAAGTCTTTTATTCCTTTTCATATCTAAAGGTCAAATGGACTTCTAGACACGAACGAGATCATAAAACGTTTAAACGTATTCTCAGCGCGGGCGCAGTCTGCCTCATCGTTCGACCAATCACAGAGCTGCGCTCCCGAAAGGCGGGGCACGAACCTCAAATAATTACAATTTTTCGAGACCTTAGATCCCTCACGATAAAACTTTATTCGAACAATGGCATGTCATAATATTTTCATTTTTTTTCTCTCTTTTGAAATGAATAATGAGTCCAGTCCAATGTCATAGCTATAAAGGTGTTTTTTCGTTGGAGAATGATTTGTGAGATGTTATCGACGTGAAATTAGTGGTTCCCGGTCTATAATTTACTGGAATTTACTTTTATGGATTTCGAATTGGCCGTCTCAATTTATTATTACCTCAGAGCGGCGTGACAATAGAAATGTTAACTAACTTAACTTTTTTTTGATAATTTGTCTAGCCAAATTAGTCTACTTGTACCTATGTATTTTTTATCATCTTTTTGATAAAATGTCAATAAATAAGCAATAAAAAAGAAGTAACCTCTGTCCAATACAAAAAACACGTAGAAGTAATTTGGTTTAAATAATCGTGCCAACTTTTTAAACCTGCCTTTTTAGGTTTTCAAATAGGGCCACTCCCTCCCCCTTTAACACACTTAAGTCACACTCAGTGACCCCCTAATAATCGATTAGGGCATTTTGACGTTTTATGAGACACTATATTTTATAGATTTTTTATAACTGCTCAATTAGACGTGACGAAATGACACTTCTAAAGCACTTCCTTGTTCAAAGGCGACGTATTCAAATTGGCGACATTCTGTGTACCTACTTATAATATTTCCAGCACGTGTATTATTTATCTTGCGATGGATATAAGCCGGTTTTTAATATATTACTATGTTATTTTACCTGATTTGGTATTATTAGTATGTTATCTGTCTTATCTGTTGTATCGTACCTAGATCATATTATGTATATGAAATCTAATAACAATGTATTCTATTTGATAAGGAACTAATAGCATTTTAATTTGGAAAAAAATAAATACATTTTAATCTACTTGAACAAAGAAATTTCTGATTTAATTTGATTTTTCAAAATAATTTCATTATGCCGTTACATGACTTTGTACATCACTGCTTCTGCTTCAGCCTGTAATATCCCTCTTCTGGGCATAGCCCTTTTTATCCATGTAGGAAAGGATCAGAGCTTAATCCACCACGCTGCTCCAATGTGAGTTGGCGGATATATTCCCTACTATGAGTAATGATCGCTATCAGGTGTACATGATAACAACCGGGACTGACGACTTGCTCTCCGAGGCGCGGTGGGGAAACTCACAAAGACTGCACAAACACCCATATCACGGCAAAACATCTGAATGGCCAATACAAATGTTTGTCATGTACGGGGATCGAACCCGCAACCGTCAGCGCAACAGCCACAAACCAGTGCAGTGACCGTTGCGCAAACGTCGTCATTGTATATCACATAGTATTTTAATATACATACATATAAATACCAATTTATATTAACAACTATATGTAACAACGTTTCTGCTGTCTCATCCTTCACATCTCAATATAGTTCTGACAGCGTTTTTTGTAATCCACTTTCCAATAAACACAAATAACTACCGTAGAAGTCCTTATCACTCAAATTTAAGGTTCAAAATAGTTCAATAATATATCAACTCAAAAACGCCTTGTCAAAACAGTCGGTAACACAAAGTGGAGTTTTAACATCGGCTTCCTTTATAGTTTTTTGGTTTTTAGCCACTCAGTACCGAATTTCTAAATTGGTTCAATTTTTTTAATTTCTAATAACTATTATTTGCGGAAATGTCTCTCAAATTAGATGAGGGTAGTTTTGGAACAAAAATGGCTTTTATTGTTTTTGATTGAACTTTAGATCTGTAATTTGGATTAGAATTTCTTTCGTTGAACATTTTAAGTTATACGAGTTCTTCTGAAACAGCTTTATTTTTATTTTTATTTTTTTATATCACTAGCACGGCAAACAAGCGTACGTCTCACCTGATGGTAAGCGATTACCGTAGCTTACAGACGCCTGCAAGACCAGAAGCATCGCAAGCGCGTTGCCGAACCAATCCCCAATGAGCTCTAGTCACCTTACTCACCAACAGGAACACAATACTGTTTGAAAACAGTATTATTTTTTTAGTTTGCTTTTTACGCTAGCGGTCGCGGTTACATACTGATGTTAGTTGTTTTCTGGGCGCTTAATAATTAATCTAATGTTTGGAATTCGAAGTAGTTTCAATATTGAATTCCTAAAATTTTTTTTGTCGCTTTAGATTTAGAACATAAATATTTAAAGTCACAACACTTACACTTATCAGACACAAATGCACAGACTACGACAAACATCTGTATGGCCAATACAAATGTTGTTGTGGGGATCAAACCAGGGACCGCCAGCTCTGTGACCGTTGCGCCAACGCTTCATCAGTATTCAATTATTATAAGTATATTAAATATTATAAACGAAAACTCGCGAACAAGCGCGATAACGTTAATGCGTGACGTTTGAGTGGTCGTTAAACTTCTTGAAATACAGTCTTATTTGTATATCATTATGTAAGAATCTTCTTAAAATATTATAAGACACCAAAAATGATGAATTAAATCAGTGATTCTATTGTCCTCAAAAGATACATTGATTCGTTCAAGATATTTAACCGGCTCTAAATAAGGAGGAGGCTCTCAATTCTGTGTCTGTTTTTTAGTTAGTAGTTTTTAAGTTATCTACTAATTCCTAATAATGTTTATTTAATTGATTATTTATTCGACTGCCAAAGTTGATGATATTCATTTATTACCTTTCGAGGTAAAAACACAATTATTTTAGTTAGCTACGATGAATCTTTAGATACTTAAGATACTCTCAAAATGTGGTAAAACAAAGAAATAGATATAAGAATAATTTTATATAATTTATTATTTTTAAAAGTGTAACCTCGGAGTTTTTCCCGCTACTTCTTTGGAGAATCTTAATTCCGAATCGGCGGTAGTTTCATTTATAACCATAATAATTAATTAAAATAAATATAATTTTGATTTGTAAAATGACGATGCTAGTGCTAAAGCTTACTTAGATAAAGTAATTATTGATTTTGATCTTATTATATTTATAAGTCCATATGCGATACAGTCGAACGGTTACTAATAAATCCATTCCGATAATACGAGTATTGATAAGGTGTTTTAATATAATAAATATATGTCATTCACGCTAATATATGTTTTATATTGAACTGTCAAATTTATAAACAATAAATTTAATAATGATTTATTAGTTCTATTTTAGTATAAAAGGATCATGTTTAGTTCTGAATTATGAGTCAGCTACGATTCTTCTTCCTACCAAGGCTTAAAGAGGTATGGGATTTTAATACTGTTACTTACATAACTATTATTTTATGTGTTTGGTACTTTTCGTTTTATTAGCTGCTTTATAGTTGAGATACCTTATTAACTGAGGTAGGTCACAGCAGTAAATATCCTGCTCGAAATCTGGAACAGCCCCGATGGGAAGTATTTGGACCTTACAGAAGAGCACAGTTAAATAACACTGTTTTCAAGCAGTGTTGTGTTCTTGTGGTAAATAAGGGTACTCGAGTTCCGAGTGGGCTCGGTAACGCACTTGCGATGCTTTTGGTGTTGCAGGCGTCTAAAGGTTATGGTAACCGTTCACCATCGTGCGTGAGTACGCTTGTTTGCCGACTTAATTGTATAAAAAACTACTTAATTGTCATTTGTTATTTTTTGATTTAAAAAATATTATCACAGGAATAGTCTAACGATATATGTGCTGTATATACACATATATGAATAGTTAATTTGTTTATAGTATCAAAAATATTTATTTTATTTCACAAGACATATGTACAATTCATGTCCTTGTCTCTTTCTCATTATAGTTCTTAAAATTTTTTAACAGTCATATCCTTCATAATAATTATAATAATATTTAGTATATATTTACTATATACTATACTCTCACTAAAATCCGTTTCATAAAACTACAATTTATCCTAAATTTTCAATTACAATGGTTTTTTATTGTTTCAGTTACCGACAATGATGCCTATTTGCACGATCGTCCTTCTGGGTTTGCTTGTAGGTGCTCAGAGTAAGAGTGTTGAACACATCCGCGCTGAACATCATGCAGGTTCAAAGGCAGATAGTGCAGCTCATGAGAAAAGAATAGCAGAAGCAATCGATAGCTCGCGGGCTGGACTGGATGAAGTAGCCGCAGTTATTGCTAAGTCTCGCGATGGACAACTTATGGCGCATGAAGCCCAAGCCTTAAGCGAGGAATTGAGCCGTAGAGGACTCCCTGTCGGTCTGATAAGCTCATCACTTCGCCCATTGCATCCTCGTTATTATTTAGGCCGCCTTCGTCCAGGATACAAATCTGATGATAGTTCTATTGTTGAACGCCTCGCTGCTAGCCATGTCAGCACAATTGATCCACTACAATCAAACCGAGCTCAGGAAATAGTACATTTATTAGTTTCCCAAAGAGATGGTAATCTAGATCATGTTGCTGCCCTTTTAAAGAACAGAGCCGACAGTGTTGATGCTTTACAAGCTTTACACGAAGCAGCCAGTAGGGCGGGCAGTCCAGCTGCAGAACACCTAGAGCAAGTTGCTGAGGCTATAAGCAGAGCTAGTGCTATTGAAGCTGCAAAGGAATTGATCGAACCAGCAGCACAGTCAAGAAATGCGCAAGAACATCTTGCCGCTGTTTTAGAAAGGGCCAATAGTCTGAAAGCTTTACATGAATTACAAGAATCTGCTAGAGGTAACGTACAGGCGGCACTCGAACATGCCGCTCATGCTGCAGAAAGAGTTGACGGCCTACACGGATTACTAGGAGGTCATTCAGTAAGACACGCTCAACAAGGTAGCGCTCCATGTATACTTTGTTAAATGCTTCAGAGCTGACCGTGTTAGATGATGTGCAGAGCGCATAAGTCTAACAAGTTAATCACTTAGACCAGACTTGTCCCTATGGTAAAACTGATACAAAATTTATTTCAAATTTAATATATCATATATATGTATATTGTTTAATTATTCCTATTTTATGTATAATGTATTATTTTAACACGTAATTACGTGTATATGTATGTATTTGTATTGTTTATTTATTAATAAAGAATTGGACAACTGTGAAATTGATTTATTTTAATCCTGACTGTACTGGCAGAACTTTATTTGTAGTTGAAAGTAATATTCGTATATCATCTATGTATATAATAAAAATATAATGGGTCACTGTCTGTACATTTAAAATATATGAGAAAAAAATATCATTGGGACCTTTATCAACGCAAATGGCACCCAAAACAATGATTGTCAGAATTTTTGTCTGTTTGTCTATTTGTCTATGCGTTTGTGCACGCTAATCTTAGAAAATAGTAATCTTAGTTTCGCACGCGATAGTCGCGGTGACTAGACACACCAAGGCCTGTGTCTACTACACCGACTACAGGGATGACGCGATCTGTCGTTTCGTCGGGAGGGCGGCGGAGGCTACGGAAAAAGACATCCTCGAGCATAGTCTCAAGATGGCGATTCATAATAGAGACACCGCCGTCGTTGAGAGTATTCTCGAGATGTCAAAATAAAATTGGAATAGGTTGCTTGGCTTGGGAGTACTCCTCGTTGGTAGTAATATAGATAATATTAAAAATATATATATATTTAAGAAAACTATTATCACGCAAATTACGTTTGCGACAGACAGAAGATCGAAAAAAAACCGAAATTACTTTTAAACTAACTTTATTAATATTTTAATTAAAACAATTAAACCTATAAACGATGATTCCACTTCGATGTGGGAATATGGAATGATCGCTTTTACAAAGAATAATTATTAGAACTAAATCCGTGAGAACATTACGCCGTTGCTGCATTGACACTTTTACTCAGTAAATAATATAGAATGAAATGCAACGTAGACAATCCCCATATCATAGTACTACGTAATTCCTCCCCCCTTAGAACGGCGACTATTTTAGCACGTTTAGTGAAAATGTTGCCGGAATATTATCAGGGTTGCTAGATGTTTGCAGGATCTCGGGCGAAGGCTGCTGCTTCCTTTTCACGTCGTTACGTTTCCATAGATAACGTCGAGTTGCCACGATTATTCCAAGTACGCCTGCACTCAATAGTATACTGTAGAACGGAATTGTAGTATGGTATAAAGTGTTTTCCCGTACTTCGTCAATTTGGATAGGAGTTTGTATCATAAGCTGGTCCTGGATGTTGTGTAGTCCCTGGAGATCAATGGTCTTCAGGTTAACGTGAATTGCTTTGGTAGCCTGCTTTTCGGAATTATAGGGTATTTTCATAAATTTGAGAGGTTGTCCTTTGATTTCGTTATAATCGTTTACTATAGTGAATTGTTCCGATTTGAATCGACATCCAACGGGAATTGTAGCTAGGTAACTTCCTTGCAGCAATGTATAGTCCTTCTGGTTACAGATTAGCTGCGCTTTCGTTTGTCGAGGAAAGGACAGGACGTAATGTTGGTCATCAAGTTTCTCCATTGCTTCTCTAGTTAAGGTGACTGTGGTGAACTCGCAGGATTCTTGTAAGGCTTGATTGGTAATCAATTCGTGAATACAATCTGATTTGGTGTGAAGCTGATGATGAATTCCTATTTCACAGAGGTACCAGTTTTTTAACTTCGGGCATTCAGCCTCCATGTACACAAACGACATCTCGATTGTTGCCAGGAAGGGAAAAGGTGGGATTAGAGCCTGGTCGTGCTTATTCGGTACTACTGATAGTCTATAAAAATCATAAGTTATTTTAGAATATATTGGAAATTTAAATATAAAAACTATTTGTTTATTCACAAAATATGACCCTGGTTTAATGACATTATAATATTCTCTAAGATCTAAATCTAACACTTGTTCTTCTGAATAAATTGACTTTAGCTTTAAAATCATAGATTCTAATACATCTATGTCTATCATTGAATGATGTGTACTAGATGCATGGATAAACGCTAAACTATTTTCTATTCTTAATAATTCTAAAGATAAGTCTTCTATGTTTTCACTAATTAATGACAAAAGTTGGGCAAAATTTGCGTATCTTGTTAAACTTTGTATTGCCTTATTTTGTAATATTAACTCTAAGGTTTTATTTATTCTATTCTGGTTATCTACTATCTGTCTAATAACATTTCCATGTTTTAACATCCATTCCTTGCTCAGACTAATATGATTGTTAAATTCAGATGACAACTTTATTTGATTATTTTCTAATACTCTAATTGCCTCATTATATTTCAACGCATCATCGTGATCTAAGTTACCAGTCAAACTTTTTATCATAGAACCTAACCCGTCTATAAGACCTCTTTTCATTCTATTTATTCCACTAGGCTCTAGAGAATGTAGTTGTTTTAAAACATTGCCAAGCTTGTTAGCAAGATAGTTAATTTGAATCTCGTATAAGTTATAAGTTTCATTACTCATTCGATTTCGAAAATCAAGCAGTTGAGTCTGTAATGAATGAATATTAGTTTCGAGGTCGTCCAATTTTACATACTGTATAAATGTATGATAGTGTGTAGTTAGTTTCATAGATCCGAGTTTGAAAGGTAGTAGTCCTGGTCCGTCATTAAGGCTCTCAAGTCTTATCTCCTGAAGTTGTGTCATTGGGAGGATTGTTAGAAGGAGGATCCTGTAACAAATTAGCTGTTTTAGGAACTCGTTTCAGTCGGGATTTCGCTATGGGGCCACGTTTCTTGGAGGTATAAATATGAATGGGTAAGTCAGCTAACACTGTGTCATGTGTATATCGTGGAGCAGTCTTTTGTCGACTAGCAAGGGGGTTTTTTATAAATACTGATTGTTGGGGTGCGTACTCCTTTTCAGGTTCGCGAGTCTGATTTCTTTTCTCTATTAACGCAGTACGATTTGAAAGTGACGAGGAATTAATGATGTCGTATACCTGATTCATTTTGTCTCTATGAACTTGAGTATATTGTTGTAAAAGTTGTTGCGTTATGTCTATGTCTGTGCAATCCCTAGGGTCAAAGTGTCCATTCAATAAGTCAAAGGGGCGACATCTTGTGAAGCTGTGAATAGAACTATTATACGCTATTATAGCATAAGGTACAAGGTTGACTATTGGCTCGTCTTTATGTTTTAATTTGAGAAGTCTTAGGTGTTCTAAAAGGGTTGAGTGGAATCTTTCTATGTTACCATTGTCATTAGGTGAATGAGCTAATATTCGATGGTGGTTAATTTTATGAAGTCGGGTAAATTCCATAAACAACTGGTTAGTAAATTCAGTCCCATTGTCAGTAATTATAGTAACCGGTATGCCGTGGTGAGTACTGTATTGTAATAAAGCTTGTAGTATACTTAAAGCTGTACCGTCGCGAAGATGGTAAGCTTGGCCATACTTAGTGAAAACATCAATGAAAGTTACGTATTTTTCATTTTGAACTGTGAACAAATCCATATGAACTATTTCAAATGGTTTGGTAGCGGGTGGAACAACATTGAACTGTGGTCTAAGTGGGTTTCTGTCGTATTTGGCTTGGCCACAAATAGTACATTCGTTAATAAATTTTGTTATATGTTCTTTCATTTTTGGCCAATAATACTTATGAGACAAAGCTAAATAACATTCATTAATTCCACGATGATTAGTTTTACCATCGTGATAATGACGAATTATTTCTTGTTGACGCAAATATTCCTTAACATTTTCTAATTCTGTTTTAACTAAAACAAGATTGAAGGAGGAACATTTGAATTTACTTTGCAGGATCGGGATAATTGAATACATAGCTAAAGGAGGATTTATTAAAATGGCAGTTTTGATTTTAGGACTAATATACTCTTTTACAGCATTTATCACATCTTCTTCCAAATTTGATTCAGATAATTGGATGCTAATACGTGTATGAGTGTCAAAGGGCTTGGTAACTACGGGTCTTTTCTTAACGTCAGTCACAAGGTTGAAATATATCTGTCGGCTAAATTTATTGAGAGGTTCGTCAGTTATTGGGATTTCTAAAATTGGATTCTCTACACTTGTGTGAACGGTTTCCGTAGAAGAGCTAGCTTGGGCAAGAATAGTTTCCGATGGGTTACCGAGTAAGGAATTAAGTTCGTCAATTTCCTCTATTAAGGACAATGTTTCTTTTGTATGGATTTCTATACGGGAAAGAGCGTCTGCATTTGAGTTTGATTTTCCTTTTTTATATATTACAGTGAAGTCATATTCGCTAAGTCTTAGACGCCAACGCGTAAGTCGGGAATTTGGTTCTTTCATGTTCATTAACCATTGTAATGGTTTATGATCTGTAAAAATTTTGAATTTTCGTCCGAATAAATAGGGTCTGAAATACTTTGTAGCCCAGACTATGGCAAGAAGTTCTTTCTCTATTGTACTGTAATTCATCTCGCTTTCATTTAAGGTTCTAGATGCGTAACAGATGGGTTTGTCAGAGTTTAAAGGGCCTTGTGATAAAACGGCTCCAATGGCAACATTAGAGGCGTCAGTTGTCAAGTTAAATTCCTTTGTAAAGTCAGGGTATTGAAGGATAGGGTCATTTGTTAATAAAGTTTTACATTTCTCAAAACAATTTACATAATCAGTGTCATGAACAATCTTTTTTCCTTTTTTAAGACATTGAGTGAGTGGCTTAGTTACGCGTGCGAAGTCAGGGATGAATTTTCGGTAATAACCGAGAAGGCCAAGAAATTGTTTAATTTCTTTAGGAGTTTTGGGAATGGGGTATTTTTTTATAGCGGAAATTTTATCAGGATTAGGCTTTATACCATCTTTACTTATAATATGACCGAGATAACTTGTTTCAAGCTTTAGAAATTCAGACTTGTCCATTTGAATTTTAAAATTTGACTCTCGAAGTCTCTGAAAAACTTTCTCTAAATTTATTAAATGTTCCTGAAGGGATGTGCTGAAAACTATAATATCATCTAAATATACTAAGCAAATTTCGTTCTGAAGGCCTCTGAGAACGTTATCCATCACACGTTGAAACGTGGAAGGAGAATTTTTTAATCCCATAGGCATCCGAAGAAATTCGAAATGCCCATGCTCAACATTAAACGCGGTTTTCGATATGTCTTGGGGATCCATTTCGACTTGGTAAAATCCACTTGCTAAGTCAAGGGTGGTAAAATATTGACACTTTCCTAATTTGTCAAGAACGTCATTAATATTAGGAATTGGGTATTTATCGTCTAAAGTTTTTTCGTTAAGCTTGCGAAAGTCTACTACTAAGCGCCATTTTTGTTTTCCGGAGGCATCTACCTTTTTGGGTACAACCCATATAGGTGAGCTCCAGGCGGATTCAGAAGGTCGTATAATGCCCTGGTCTAACATTTTTTCTATCTGAGTTTTAACTTCCTGTCGGTGTACGAATGGATAACGATAATTTTTGGCATGTACAGGTACTTCGTCGGTAGTTCTAATTCGGTGTTTAATTTTATTTGTGAAAGTTAATCTTTCACCATCAATATAAAATACGTCAGAGTAACGGGAACAAAGAGTTACGAGGTTAGCCTTTTCCTCAGGGTTTAGGTGGTCTGTACGTAAGCGTGAAATTACGTCTTGTGTGCGAGTCGTTAGTTGTTGAGTACTCGTGCACTCAGCGTTAAATAAATCTGCGTGAGCCGGCCGGTCGAGCGAGAATATAATATCATTTGATGTCGGATTTTCTATTTCTAAGTAGCAACGATTATTTTTTACGGAAGTAATGCATTCGTGGATGATACAGTTACACAGCACTTGTTCTTTAATAAAAGCATCACCTTCTATAATATTGACGGGAACACGGACAATTTTAGAAGTTCCCGCGGGGATGATGTCTTCGTATAAATTTACATTACACGAATTATACATTTTGATAGGGTTTGACGCATTTCTTGTTAATAATTTTCCTTCTTTTAGGTCTATGCGAGCTTCCCAATTACTTAACAAATCTAAACCTATTAGCCCGTCAAAGTAGTCATGAAAACGATATACAAATAACTTGATACTGTCGACGTCGTTGAATTCTGTGAAACATGGCAAAGTAATCGAATAATCATTTCTAGTGGTCGCGTGTATGTTTGTTACTTCGAACGGATCGAAATTTAATGGATAGTCCGCGAAGTATCTTTCTACAGCCTCGGGACTGATGAAAGATTGATTAGCACCGGTATCTATTAAAAATTTTAACGGAGGATTCGTTATTTGTATATATGGAAGTTGTCTTTGAGTCTGAAGGTTTAACTCTATTTTGGTTTTTGTAATGTCGAAACCTCGTGAAAATCCTGCTGGTCTTGGTCAACGGTGGCTAATTGGTTTTGAGAGTCACAGGAATTATCGTCAGAAGTCATATCAAAATTATTAAAGTCATAGGAAAATCCGGGTGCAAGCTCAGTATTGTAATAGTCAGTATAGTAATTGTACTCCGGTTGATAATAGCTGTAATACGAGTCGTCATATGTCGCACATTCATTGATATTCATTTCCCTCGGTTTAAAATAATTCGATGGCTGTGGATTATTATTTAAAGGTAAATTTTTAGGTGTGAAACGTTGAACACCACTCATAGGTTGAGGACCTTGAGGTGGATTATTTCGGGGTGGTAGTCTAAAGATGTTACTACGGGGGTTATAATTAGGTGGAGGTGCAGCGAACATTCTTTGTGTGTTAGTTGGCATGCGTGATTGATGCTGTCCGGGTATAGGGAATTTAAAAGGTTGCGGTGGGGGTCCCGTAGGGCGCTGACTCATTGGAGCTGGCCAATTAGGTATAGCGGTATTATGCGGTCTTGCAGGAGTAAAAGCCATTGGGGGTAATGTAGAAGGTACTTTAGGGGTTGAAGGTATTTTTTGGGAGTCACGTTGTTGTAAATACATAACGTTCAACTCCTCTTGAACGAATTCAAGAGCTTTCTCTATAGTGTCTGGGCGCATGCATCGTATGCGGGAACCTAGCGGCTCTTTTAACCCACGTACATATGCCTGCATCGTAACTTTCTTGTAAAGGTCTCGTTTTGCCTGAATTGTGGTCGGTATAGTTTCATGTAAAGTCACGTAAGTC
Source organism: Melitaea cinxia (assembly GCF_905220565.1). NCBI lineage: Eukaryota > Metazoa > Arthropoda > Insecta > Lepidoptera > Nymphalidae > Melitaea > Melitaea cinxia. The sequence goes on from NC_059415.1 coordinate 12,263,227, forward strand.
ATAATGGTGCTAAATAAAGTTTGGCAATGATTATAAAACTCTTGTGGCGTCCGGTTGCCTTGAATTGCTATGGAGAGGTCATTATATAAGGCGGTTTCATCACGCTGATCTGAGAAATTATTAATGAGGGCTGTTCTTATGCCTAACCAGTTTTCGGGAATACCATTAGAATTAATAGTACATGCAGCGGTCCCAGTTATTTTATTTAGAATTCCATTAATTAAACAAAGATTTGAAAACTCGCTACCGGGTGTATTGCTAAGGTATTGTGCAGCCAAGGAGTCACAGATTTTAATAAACCGAGTGAGGATGTTAGGGTTTCCGTCAAATTCCGGGACAAGACGAAGGGCCTTGAAAATTTCGTCTGGGTTGTATTGCGTCATTATTAAACTATTTAATTCTAAACTTTCTAATTCTAAATTATCTAACTCTACGATATCTCTATTATTATCTGCTAATTGTCTGCGGGCCTGGCGCGATTCAGGCTCCCGCGAACTAGAGGCTCTGGGATGATAAATCTTGAAGTTTAAGATTTAAAGGAGCAACACGAGAATAGTTCAAGTGTACTTACATATACAGCATTTCTGGTTTTCTCCGTGAATCGATTTTCGGATTCTTCCTCTGGTCTGCAGCAGGTCCGTAGATTCAGGATATCCGGAACGGTGCTTGATAGCCACCCGGGTGACTCGCGACGCGATTATCGATGTGAGATATGGTCTTGAAGTCTCCCGCGAATATCCTACCGACTGCGCCAATTACGTTTGCGACAGACAGAAGATCGAAAAAAAACCGAAATTACTTTTAAACTAACTTTATTAATATTTTAATTAAAACAATTAAACCTATAAACGATGATTCCACTTCGATGTGGGAATATGGAATGATCGCTTTTACAAAGAATAATTATTAGAACTAAATCCGTGAGAACATTACGCCGTTGCTGCATTGACACTTTTACTCAGTAAATAATATAGAATGAAATGCAACGTAGACAATCCCCATATCATAGTACTACGTAATTCGCATGTAAATAATGTTTAGCTAGATATAAGTATAGTATTATAAGGAAATAATAATAATAACAAAAAAAAAAAAAAAAAAATTGTACCATAGATTAGATTAAGAACCGGTCGGTGGACTCACGTCTCTTTTGGAGACATTAAAAACAAACATAGTGACTTGAACAGCGATGTTATTGACTAACGCCTACCTTGAAATAGAGAAAAAATAAAAATAAAAATTTGCATGTATTAGAGTAAAAAAGGACATGGGTTCATAAGCCCGTGGATGTATGACTTGTTAAAAAAAAAAAAAAAAAAAAATCTTAGAAACAGCTTATCCGATTTAGATGTAGTTTTTACTAATATATTGCGGCAAGCTTAGCTTAACATTTAATGTTTGTTTCATGTCAATCAATCACTATTCCACGCGAACGAAGTCGCGAGCACAGCTAAAGCTGCTACATAAACAATAGACAACCCAGTCGGGGTTTTTCAGATTTTGAGCGGGATATTTCCTGCAGTATCTGTTTTAAAGACAATAAAATATGAATTTCCTAAATATTTTAAATACGACAAATATACCAAAATATTTTGTTAATTAATTACTTAAATTTTGATAAAACAATCGCAAGGTATGTTTATAGTTCAATTTTATTTCTTTTAATTATAGAGGCCAAAAAATCTAAAAATATAGGCAAATAAGGGTCATCCATCAGGCTATATAGAAAGCAACAATGAAAGAAGGTCGATGTCATTTCATGTAGCAACAAATCTTTAATCAATATACCATAATTCCGCAGTAGCCGTAGATGAATAAAGTTGATATCATTTTGTAAAACTCGAATATTAACTGTTAATCATCGTTTACAGAGTTATGGGTATTTTGGAGACTATTCAGTGCAGTTGCAAAATATCAAAAAAGATTACAATTCACAGATAACAATAAGATACAATTCTTCGAAGACAATTAAATCTACCACAGACTCTTTATCGCCTGTCAAATCTGACGTTTATGACGGCCATTGTTCCGCCTTATCAGCTATCGTTGGCTGATTCGGCTTTTATTTTAAAGATTTTATTCTGCATTAGCCAAAACAACACATGTTCCTGTTTTTTTTCCGCTTGCGTTAGCTGTGGTCAACACACGTGTTTTAGTGATCTTGGTGTCTTATTTCTTATTGTTTACAGTGTAAATAGTAGATTATTGTGGGATTAGTGGTTAAACTAACATTATTATTGTAGGTAAGTGTTTAATTATAATTGTGTTGTAAGTTTAGTGTATATATTTAATTTTAAAAATGGATCTCGATCGTCCTCCAGACCCGCCAGATACGGGTGGTTCTACTGACGATAGAATTACATCTGAATCCTCTTCCTCTCATCAAAATATGAGAAAACGCCCAGCTATTAACTCTTCCAGCGATTCCTCTTCTAAAAAAATTATTGTACATCCATCCACGGCTAGCCCGTCAATACAATCTCTTTACACACACCCATCCTTTTCCGAAGGCCCTAAGAGTTACTCTGATGACGACAAAGGTCCCTTCATTGTCCATGTTGCCCGTGAAACCCCAGACCCAGCCTCAGGAACTATTCGCGCTTTGAAATTCGGCCAATTTTTACACACACACAAAATTGGCTCGGTTGTGAAAGACGGCGTTAAAAATGTAGGCAGAAACAAGATTTCTGTTGAATTTATTTCAGCTCAAACTGCAAATGATTTCTTAAAAAATCCCATATTAGGAATGTGTAAGTTCAATGCTTCTGTACCGACTTACAATATAACTAGAATGGGTCTTGTAAAGGGTATTCCGGTTGACTGGTCAATGGAGGAATTAGTGGAGTCATTAGAGCTCCCATCTGGCTGCGGTTCAATTATGAAAGCTCGTAGGCTTAATCGCAAAAACATTCAGGAAGGCGTAGTCACTTGGGTCCCAACCCAGTCAGTGGTTCTAACTTTTAGAGGTCAAATCCTCTCAAGTAGAGTTTATTCGTTCCATACAGCATTACCAGTTGAGACCTATAATTTACCTACCATACAGTGCCTAAATTGTTGCCGTTTTGGCCACATTAAGACACAATGCAGGTCACAGCCAAGGTGCTACAAGTGTTCAAAATCGCACACAGGTGAGTCATGCGACGTAACTAAAGAAAATGCCACTTGCTTACATTGCTCTGGTAGGCATTTTACAACCGAGAAGGACTGTCCTGAATACCTCCGTCAAATTAAAATTAAAACCGATATGTCCACGGATAACATATCCTATATAGAAGCATCCTCTCGCTATCCTCCTGTTCGTCGGTCATATGCAGAGATGACAAAGGAAATGTTCACTCCCCCCGTATATATTCCCACTTCCTCAACACAACCTCCTTCTTCACCAAATAGGTCCTATCGTAAAACGGTAACGCATTATCCTCGTCCTGTAGCCGCTCTAGGCAAAGGGTACGATAAACAAGCCCATCAATCCATTGTAGGTGACATCCCTTCCTCTCTCCCTAATGGTTGTGCACTAAACAACCCTCAAAGTCCCCTAACCCCTTATAGTAGTAACCTATTAGAAAACCTCGTCCAAATGATCCTCAGTATTATTACTACATGTAATGATATGTCCTTACCGCCCAACGTTGCCGCATCACTTGCTCAACTCTTTTCTATTCTTAAAAATGGCCCCACTCAGCTTCCTTCAATGGAACTGTAAGAGCATCCGCCCAAAAAAACATGAAATCATATCCTTAATCAACCTGCATAATCCTGCCATTATTGCCATCTCTGAAACATGGTTAGTTCCAGGTTCTCGTTTTCGGGTTCCGGGTTTCTTCTGTTTGAGAGATGACAGAAGTGATGGGTATGCGGGTAGTGCCATCCTTATTCGGCACAAAATCCCCTTCTCCCAAATCCCCATATCCTCCCCCAGCCAGCACATCAATGCTGTTGCTGTTAGATCCTGTGACATTTCCTTTTTATCTCTGTATATTCCTCATCCTAGTCCTTCCCTTATCCCTGAACTCCGTTCTATCTTTTCCTCTCTTCCTAGCCCTGTTCTTGTCATGGGAGATTTCAACTCCCATCACACCTCCTGGGGATCCCACCTTACTGATGGTTTTGCTCTCCTGTTGTTGGACGTCTTTGATGAATTCAACTTTTGCATTCTCAATGATGGTTCACCAACTCGGAGAGCTTATCCTAATCAGAACCCCAAATCTGCTGTAGACCTTTCCTTAGCCTCCCCTTCCTTAGCTTCTATGTTGTCCTGGAAAGCCCTCCCATCCACTTTTGGCAGTGATCACTTTCCCATTATCCTTGCTATGCACTTACGACCTTCCCTGCCTTCTAACCCTATCCCTATTCATAAATTTAAATTGAATTTTTCTAATTTCTCTCCTTATGCTGAATCTGTTGATAGCATGATTGACATCCTCCCTGATTCTCAAGATGATGGAAATATTTTAATTTGTTATGATCTTTTTCTTAATGCTATTTTAAATTCTGCTAATACCCATTTTCCTAAAAAGCACCACTCAAAAACACGTTTGCTTTCCACCCCCTGGTGGGATGAGGATTGCAAACGCCTGGCTGAACTAAGATCGGAAGCAGAAAAGGCATACTCTCTGAACATGTGCCCTGAAAACTTTATCAGGTATCAAAAATTGGATGCCAAGTTTAAACGCTTGGTGTCAAAAAAGAAAAAATTTTGTTGGGTTCGCTTCTGTGAATCCCTTACTCCCCGCTCTCCTCCACGTCTAGTTTGGAACCAACTTAAAAAATTTCGCCGCTCCCTAGCCTCTGATAGCCTATCCTCTAATGATCCTTCTGTATGGCTTAATGATTTTGCAGACAAACTCGCCCCTCCCTTTGTCCCTTGTGAGGACAACATCTTTACTTCAATGCCAGCATCTATCTCGGATGAAATGGATGCCCCCTTTTCTTTTTCTGAGCTTCAGTGTGCTCTGGATGGATTGAAAGATTCAACACCTGGGGAAGATGGCATTCCATACTCTCTTATCCAAAATTTAAATGATAAAGCAAAACATTGCTATCTTAACATAATTAACACCTTGTTTATGACAGGAATCGTCCCGCAATCATGGAAGTCTCAAATTATTATCCCAATATTAAAACAAGGTAAAAATCCCTTAGACAGTAATTCTTATCGTCCTATTGCTTTATCGTCTACTCTGGCAAAAGTTACTGAGCACCTTTTGAAAAATCGCCTGGAATGGATAGTGGAAAGTAGAAACATTCTGTCTCCCTCCCAATTTGGCTTCCGGAAGGGTTTCAGCACAACTGACAGTTTAAGCTTACTCACAACAGACATTCGATTAGCTTTTGCTAAGGGAGAATATCTTGTAGGCATTTTTCTGGACGTAGCGTCTGCATACGATAGTGTCCTTCTTCCGATACTCAGGCAGAAAATGCACCAGCTGAGTATTCCGCCAAGAATGGTTCATTTTATATGTAGTATGCTATCTTGCAGAACAATATCTGTGAGACATCCACTATTTGTGCTTCCTCCCAGATTTATCTGGAAGGGTCTCCCTCAAGGCTCTGTCCTCAGTCCCTTGCTCTATAGTATTTATACACATGATCTCGATATGTCTGTTGATAGCTTTTGTAACATTTTGCAGTATGCAGATGACATTGTTTTATATCATAGTTCAAATTCAGTAGAAAATTTATCTTTTCGACTTAACTCTGCTTTGCATTACCTAGGCCAGTGGCTGGGTGACAATGGTCTATCTTTATCGATAAACAAATGCCAGGCTGTCACCTTTACCAGGAAAAGAGTAGCCCCTGTCTTTGATTTGGTTTATCAGGGTGAGCGCATCAACCTGGTGGACAAGGCAAAATTTCTTGGTATAATACTCGACAGCAAACTGAATGGATTTTCCCACATAGAATATATTTCCAAAAAGTGTGAAAAATCACTTAATGTATTAAGAGCAGTATCAGGTGTATGGTGGGGTGCACATCCCTACTGCTTAAAATTAATTTATCATGCCCTTGTACGTAGTCATATGGATTATTGTCTGTTTGTTTTAGACCCTATTAGTAAGTCACTATCACAAAAGTTAAATAAAATCCAATACAAAAGCCTACGGATTATCCTAGGTGCCATGAAATCGTCGCCTACTAATGCCCTACAGGTTGAGTGTGTTGACCCTCCTTTGCAAATCAGAAGACAATTTTTAAGCGATCGTTTTGTCATAAAATCATTACAGCTGTCTTCCCATCCTCTTTGGCCTAAACTCAACAAGCTCTCCCAACTCTGCAACCCAAACCGGCCACGTTCCTACATTTTAATCAGCTACACCAAATTTTCAAACCTCCCAAATCCTCTCTCAACCTTTTGTATCAATCCCTTATTCTCTACTCCCTTCAAAGCCCTTACCTTCAATGTTCCTATCGTCACAGATTTGGGTCTGAAAAAAGGAGATCCTGGTATAAAGTTAAAATTTCAAGAAATTCTTCATCAAAATTGGTTAAATCATCATCATATATATACCGATGCATCTAAACTTTCCCCGTCCAGCTGTGTTGGTGCTGCCTGCTGGATCCCTAAATTTAAAATCATTCTCCAATTTAAGTGTCCCCCTGAAACATCTGTGTTTACCGGTGAAGCTATTGCTATACTGGAAGCCATCCTCTTTGCCCTCTCCCATGACTTAGGACCGACAGTAATTTTCACTGACTCACTAAGTTGTCTCTTAGCCATTAAGGAAAATCCCTTTCGTAGCAAATTGAAAATTTCTATTGTTTTTAAGATTAGAGAGGCTTTGCTCTCTTGCAGTCAAAAGGGTCTGCATATTCTGCTCGTCTGGATTCCAGGCCATTCAGGCATTGCAGGCAATGAGACAGCAGATTCGTGTGCTAAAGCTGCAATCCAAACTGGTATCCTTGATCACTACAAAAACTCCTGCCAAGACCTTCGTTCCCTAGCCAAAATCCATATGGACAAGTCCTGGAATTTATCTTGGAGTTCATCAAAATTGGTAAAGGGTAAATTTTACTCAAATATACAACCAGACATCCCAAGACGCCCTTGGTTTTCTCTTCATAGACATGCTCGTCGTTGGGTAACATCTAGCATATGTCGCTTACGTCTTGGCCATGCGTGTACACCTGTTCATCTGGCCAAAATCAGAGTTCGTGACCACTCATTGTGTGAATGTGGCCTTGACGAAGGCACGGTTTCCCACATCCTTTTTTCCTGTCCCAAACTCATCCGTCCTATATACGACATCCTTCCCCATGATATTCCCCGCCCTATAAATGTTCAATGTTTGTTAATGTTGGTGTTTAGTCCCTATTGTAGATTTTTGTGTAAATATTTTGAAATAAATAAAATTAAGTTGTAAATAAATCATGTGTCTGTCCTATTGTAATTATTTTGTAATAGTTTAGTTACTAACAGCTGTAGTCTTAGTTTAACATTAAATGTTTGTGTTGTTTTAGGTTATGGTGTAACAATGAAAGTCTGACTATTTTGCCTGTTTTCAAAATTAAATAGAGACTGTTATCTCTACTGCACCGACCAATTAATCTCCTTCGTGTGTTCTCCACTCTACGTGACATTGGCGGAATCAACCGTGCTACTTTGGCACAACTGAAAGCCATTAAACCAATCAATCAATCAATTTTATTTTAAATAAATATCATTTCACATTAGCCTGGTACTAATATAAGACGTAAATGCATGTAAAGGGTTGTAAATTATGGTAAAGTATTGTAGTTAGTTAATCCTCAGTGTTATGAGGTCGTGAGAATGTAATTAAGCAGTATATTGTGTAGCGCTAATGTGACAAGCGTGATGTATGCTCTACGTGACGCATGTTTTCGTCCGTGGTAAATGAAACACAGAGTAGAATTGTCAGTCAGTATTTTTAGGGCGGATATATCAGTGTAGTAGCTTGGTGGATTAAGCACCAATCCTTCTCCTATATGGAGAAAGAGGTCCAGCAGTGGGATATAAAAGGTGGTAACGTAACTATAATTATGTTTATAAGATTTACTTTTATTATGGAATTTATTTTGCAATAGTGGCTTTTGATAGTTATCAAAAGGAAAATTATTATTTTTACAGTGTAATCATAAAGATTTAGGAGTTTCGTAGTATTCTTAACAGCTTCCATTGTTGAAATAGAATTGAGTGCATACGCGATTTAATTTCAAACAGTAAACGAACTACTTGATTCTATTAAATAAAATAAAAAAGGCTTAAAATATAAAAGTAATATCCTAAGTATTACATAAAGTATATTTCATGCGGTCGCCCTTCACACCTACCGACACGGCACCGTGACGGATCGTAACGCGGGAGGCGTGGGAACAACATCGTAACGAATCCGTCACGTGACCGATCCGCTGACGACGTACTGTTTGAAAATATTGATAATAAGTTTATCACTCTGTTTTATGTTATTTGATTACGGTGAATATGGTAAGTGGTAAAATAATACCCGTATTGCACTAATCCGAAAAAGAAGTTTCTTAGTTTACGACAGTCGGGGTAACAATAGCTTTTATTTATAGGAAAATCAATCATTGCTCTATTTATATATTGTTGATGGCTGTTTCATACATCCTTCTTACATACATACGTACTTTTCGCAAGACGACAAGAACTACACAAATAGGAAGACACCCAACAGTTAGTCATGGTGTGACCGAATAGAATGGCCGGCAAAGTAATGTAAAGTAAGGCTGTTAACTAATATAACACACAAAGGCTTTTAAAACAAGACATACTAACTACGAAATGTGGTTACTTTGTACTACTGTGTCGTAATTACGTTTTATTTTATTTTAAAATTGACTTAATTTTCTTGAAAATGTATTTCTATTTTTAAGCCAGAAGTATTCAGGTAGTAGGATTATTTAACTGTTACTTTTACATTTGACGTCACCTCGAGTACAGGGTAATATAATTATTGTGTATGTGATTGTAAATACACGGTTGTTTCAAAGTTAAGCCGATCGTTGTGCATTGAATGTTGATCACCTACATGGCTGGAACTTTCCACCACTTTGACAACAATATCAAAATACTCTGCCACGTACCTACCTGGCGTTGAACCCTTCTGTCATGATAAACAAAAATCGCTAAATGATTTACAAAATCAAGTGCAGTTTCAAATGTTTATTTTCAACAAGGTATTTATTTATTACGTAAATGCGTAAAATATGGAAAGTTTTAAAAATTAATTTAAATAAAAAAAAAAACCGTATTTCTGCCCTGTCCTATACCCAAAGGTTGTGTGTAAGAAATCACTCTTTTAGCGATAAGACCGCCTTTGTACATCTTCCTCTAATTATACTACTTTTGTTTGTATCTTTGAATGGTGTGCAATAAAGACTATTATTTTGTTTTTATTGTACACCTTTAAATTATTATTTCTATTATATATTATTTTTATTATTAAAAATTTAAAACGATTTAACAATCCATACTTTAGGCTATAACAAACAAATCGCGCTACAAATCTTTATAAGCATTAAATCTGCGAAGAGACCTAAAATACGGATAACTAGGTTGAAAAGATATTTACTAGTTACACTTAAATCATACCGAAGTGAATAAACATAAATACATATCTTAGTCAAATATAAATTTAGTTACGTATTCTATGAGTACCAGGTACAGTGACCTAACCTAACAAGACCAGGATCTTTCAAATGCCTCATCAATGATATCACACACAAATAAAACATAACAAAATTTTTATCTAATTCTCTAACCGCATACCCTACCGTGTGTTACGTAATATTTCAATATTTCACAAGGGATGCCACCCTTGTTAGTTCAAGCAATTTCTCTAATGCACCGCGCGCATTTATCAATGCACTTCACTGTAACGCGTTATGACATTCCTTATTATGTTCCAGAGAAACGGTCCCTATTCTATAGTATTAAATGTCATAATAGTGTGACATGTTTCTCGTTGGGTCCACCGTACGTTACATCTTGTAATTTTCCGGGCAGTGCTAACTATGAAACATTCATGAGTTTATTTTAAGCCTGCGGTTTATACAAGTTATTGGATAGTTTTATATGATATTGCGCCATCAAAAAATTTTTTCTTTTGCTATAAGCCTATAGGCTTATTAAAGCGGCTGCAATCTAAAACACAGACATTAGTTTACTAACCTTAGAAAGAAATGAGCGTTTAAATTAGAAAAAAAAATACTTTTTCCTTTATCCTAGTATCTATTACTTAAACTTATTGATACTTAGTTACTTACATCGAAAATATTATTTAATTTATATAAAAGATATTTTATAAAGAAATGGTTTTTATTCGGAAATCTACATATCGCACCATCGGTGCAACAAAGTCACAACAGCTTTCTTAATTTTACAGGAGAGGACTTCTAATTTTTTTATCGCATTTATCTCCTCATTTCTGGATTACTATTTATGGTAGGTTTGAAATCTTTATAAAATTAATAGTTTATTTTCATTGCTATAGTTTAAAAATCTTATATTGAATGAATTATCAAAAAGTCCTAATAAAAGACATAACAAAAAAAGTGTCCTGAATTGTAACTGAAGGTGCGATATGCGAAAATCGGTTGGGAATAAATGTCTAAACTTCGCTAAAGCGCCCCATAGGAACAGGTTCTCTTTCTTAGCAATAAAATAATTAAAGGCTATTGAATCATAGACCAGAAAGACACGACTTGTGAAATAATAAATAGGTTAGGTTTTTATAAAATTTGAAAACTTTTTATAAAATAAAATAATATAAACATTCTTGGCGTTATACCGCATAAACTTTTTAATATCTAGATGGTTTCACCCATAACACCATAAAGTCGTGTCCGCGTGGGCGACTCGTAATGCGGTGAGTCAGTGACAGATTGCTATAATCCGACTACAGATTCGATTCCCCGTTTGCACATATCATTAGCACCTATTACTGCCCCGTATGGATTGCAGCTTATTTCGTAAAATCTGATTGAAAATTATACGGAACGATTAGTTTTGCGATGGTAAACAGATTTTGACGTAGTTTAAACATTTGTATAAATAATTAGATTTACATGTAATTTGTGGCTGACGACCGCTCTGGTGTAATGGTGCGTGTGTCATGTCGGCGGCGCGTAAACACCGAAGGTCACAGGTTCGATCGGAGTGGATATTTGCGTTTAAAGAAATATTTATTTCCTTTCTGTTTGCTAGTCCTTGTGGGACTCCCTACCATGCCTCGGAGAGCACGTTAAGCTATCGGTCCCAGTTGTTATCATGTACACCTGATAGTGATCGTTAGTCATAGTAGGGAATATAACCCGCATTGGAGCAGCGTGGTAGATTAAGCTCTGATCCTTCTCCTACATGGGGAAGAGGCCCAGTGGGATATGACAGGCTGAAATGTTGTGGCTACTTTACTGTAAAATACATAATATAATGAATAAATGTCATAGCTGCAGAATAAAATATTGATCTATTGCTACAAAGAGAACAAGCGAATGAAATATTACAAATAAAATGTAACTTACTTATCAAATTTTCAAAGAACTATTGGAGTTGATTCAGTATCTTCAGATTTATCAGGGCGAGGTGGTGCATGCTAACGAGACCCCATCTCGCCCCACTCAGGCGTAGGTCTGCTCACACGTGGTAGTTTTTAGTTAGTAGGAGTCTGACCTCCTTGGAACTTAAAAAGCCGACCGGTGGCGGGATAACCATCCAACTGCTGGCTTTGAAATACACAGGCCGAAGACGGGCAGCAGCGTCTTCGGTGCGACAAAGCCAGCCCTGCGGTCACCAACCCGCCTACCCAGCGTGGTGACTATGGGTAAAACACATGAGTTCACGTTATTTTTGGCGTAAACTTGTGAAGACCTATGTCCAGCAGTGGACTGTATGGGCTGTAATGATGCTGTAATGACGGGAAGAGAGGGGGTGGCTATATTCAAAAAATAACAATCAGAATTATTCTAACGTACAATATATATAACAAAAATCTGCATGCTTTGCGACTGATACTCTAAAATAATCAAAATATTGCCTGATCGATAATTCCATCTATCATTTACGATTGCAATGATAAAACGAGCTTACGTAAGAGTGTAGCAAATGTTCACAAGTTCATTGAAGATGAGTTACATTGAAAGTTGGTACGTTTTTTCTCAAAAATAGAGTGCTTTTTTCTTTCATCTTCTTTATGTCATATTTCATCCTCTGCTTTTTTTTCTTCTTTCCTTCGTAAGATTACGTAAGATTTACCGGTGGAGGCTGCATGAGGGATGCGGAAAATCGAGATGTCTGGTACGAATTTGGGGAAGCCTATGTCCAGCAAGTCCTAAGCCAGCCCTGCGGTCACCAACCCGGCTGCCCAGCGTGGTGAATATGGGCAAAACACATGAGTTCACGTTATTTTTGGCGTGAACTTGTGGAGGCCTATGTCCAGCAGTGGACTGTTTAGGTTGTATTGATAATGATATGTCCAGCAGTGGACTGCAATAGGCTGAATTGACTGACTTTCTTTCTTCTCTTACTAGCTATAGATTCAAAAATACACTTTGGTATAGTTTAGTATTTTTTATGAATGTTATAAACAGCTAGTAAGTACCTTATTACAAATGGATAAGTTACACTAAACGCGCTAAGCTATATCAGAAAACAACTCAAATATCCTGTAAGCGTCATCGCCACCGCGACCATCAATCTCTCTCCCGGAAGAAGGAGCGGGACAGTTTATCGTCAAAAAACCGCCTAAAAGGCCGCCATTGCGAACACCGGAAATTCCCGTCGTTTTATAAGCAACATGGCGGCGCGTGGCGCTTCTGTCACGGATCGCGAATAAAAAAATTAATCACTAAAAGCATTATTAAGGTTTGAAATATATTATATAAATACGGGAATTGTTTTGTTTTTTTTTTTTTTAATTTGAAGGTTATTCTTAATGAGTTTCTTATGATACACTACAATTGAAGTGTGAATTTAATTCAACGAATCAAAATGGTCTAGAAGCGTCCCACGGTTGGGCAAACTCCTTTCCTGTATAGGAGAATGATTGGATATACCAGTACATAAATAGATATATGTTAAATGTTTATTTCAAATTTAGAAAGTAATGTTACTTTATGTGGAAAATCCCCATGTATAGGGGAACATGGCGGGAATTAGTTTAAGCTAGTTATTGTATTTCTAGCTAAGCGGTTTCACCCACCTACTTTTCGATCCCGTAAAAATGCTGGGGTAAAAAGTAGACTACGTACTAAGTTTCATCAAAATCGGTTCAGTAGTTTTTGCCTAAAAGAGTAACAAGTCCTATGCATCTTTATAAGGTTTCGCATTTATTATATATATTCGCTTCAGCCTGTAATATCCCACTGCTGGGCCTCTAGCCCACTGGGCGCCTCTTTCTCCATGTAGGAGAAAGATCAGATCTTAATCCACCATGCTGCTCCACTGCGGGTGGCGAATATATATTACAAGGATTTATTTTATATGATATTTTTTTTAATCTATTTTCGTTTTGCCTAGGCAATCAAATTACGAAGGAAAGTAGACACGGATGAGTTTGCAAATGTACGTGGGATGATCACAGAAAAGAGATTGATCGACGCTGTCAAGATAACATTGTGTTACCGACACCTACGGTTGATACGGAAAAAGATGTATATATATATGTACTCCCAAGCATGTTAATAAGTAACAATACACATATATATATAGACTTGAGTTTCTGTGTTTAACAAAAAAACAATGTGTTTGCTCTCAAACAGAACAAAACATTTGAGAACATCTTCAACGTAGTCAAAATCAATTAAATACTAATTATTAGGCATAGCTCAAAAACGTTATGTTATGTCAATATGACTCAATACATACACCAGTAATATTCCAGCTAAATTGTCTCTAAGATTGTAGTTTTCAAACAAACAATAAAATCACTTTAGGTTCCATTTATAAGACGTATAAATTTTCAGACATTGAAAGAAATATTTTTTACAATCACTTACGAGTTTGGCGCAACGGTTACAGCCATGGATTGTACCTGTTGCGCTGGCGGTTGCGGGTTGGATCCCTTTGGGTCCCCCGCATATGACAAACATTTGTATTGGCCATACAGGTGTTTGCCGTGGTCTGGGTGTTTGTGCAGTCCTTGTGGGTCTCCCCACCGTGCCTCGGAGAGCACGTGAAGCCGTCGGTCCCGGTTGTAATCATGTACACCTGATAGCGATCGTTACTCATAGTAGGGAATATATCCGCCAACCCGCATTTGAGCAGCGTGGTGGATTAAGCTTTGATCCTTCTCCTACATGGGGCAAGAGGCCTATGCCCATTAGTGGGATATTGCAGGCTGTACCGCGTAGCGCGTACGAGTTTGTATTATTCTCAATTATTATTATATTGATAAGGTTTAATCAAAATCTGATAAAAAAAGTTTTAATTACGGTTACGGTAGTATGGTTAAGTGTTGGAATAAGAATGCTAAAATTAAAAAAATATATATAACCTAAAATCAAAGACAACTTTATTAAAATAAGCTTCAAAAGCACTTTCGAATCGTCATTTTTCAAATTAAAATTTTAAATTGATTATTAGTTATTACCCTATACGCAGTGGATTAAATTACAACCCTTTACAAGAGAAGCGATGGCTGGCATAGGTACTTCTAACTACTGGGTATCCTCACAGGTTATTCCGATACTGTACTCATCATTATCATCATTACAGCCTATACAGTCCACTGCTGGACATAGGCCTCCACAAGTTTACGCCAAAAATAACGTGAACTCATGTGTTTTGCCCATAGTCACCACGCTGGGCAGGCGGGTTGGTGACCGCAGTACTGGCTTTGTCGCTTCGAAGACGCTGCTGCCCGTCTTCAGCCTGTGTATTTCAAAGCCAGCAGTTAGATGGTTATCCCGCCAGCGGTCGGCTTTTTAAGTTCCAAGGTGGTAGCGGAACTGTGTTATCCCTTAGTCGCCTCTTACGACACCCACGGGAAGAGAGGGGGAGGCCATATTCTTTAGTACCGTAGCCACACAGTACTGTATTACAATTGTACACGATACTGTACTCACGTATACTAAATATATATGTAATATTTAGTTATAATCTCAGTAGCTCTACGTAACTCTACGTTCTATATCAGCTATTATATCAAACAAAGACAAATTGTCTCAATTATAGACTGCAATTTTAACTTCCGAATGCGTTTCTGTTGACAATATGGATAATTACACAATGGCCACCAATATGTCACTTTTATTATCTTCAATATCTAAAGCATAATCATAAGAGATAAATAAAAATAAACGTTAAAGACTAAGCAATAAAGATAGAATTTCGATCACAAAATAAAAGTCCAACCCTTGAAGGCAGAACGGATACAAATAAACGCCGGCGGACAATTTAAAAAGTTAAACTTTCAACTAACCTTTGAAATAATTAACAAGAAACCATAACTCGGTGCAATAAAGTAACTATTTCAACAACGCAAGTTTCTGCACGAACCTACATAGTCCACGGTATAAGAAGCACCGTTTTGATCTGTTACTTTTAAAATTAGGTTCTAAAGTGTATGTAAAAAGGTTCGTTTTGGAACGGTGAAGGTTTTTAAGGTTATTTCGTAAAAGGATGGCAAAGAAAACAATAGTATCCATTTGACGGCACGCGGCCGCACGCGGCGCGCACGCGCCGGCATGGCGTCGACTTTTGACAGTCATTACGATGTTTTGTGTTGATTAGATTAATGTGCGGTCTCAGTATTTCCAGGGTAGATATAAGTATGCATGTTGTTATATATTTCATTACTTTCTACTATGTAATTTTTATTATATGTAAGTTACAAAAAAATAAGATTTAGATGGAACTTAAAAAATATATTTGCTATAAATTTTTCTATCGACAATTTTTATTAATTTTAGCGTCTGTTTGTGGAATTGTATAATCTTATTTTTTTGTGTACAGAGTGATTGTGAAAGTCTCTTTTGAAAGATAACAAAAGCTAATAAAAACAATACCTTAAAGGTCACTTGCACAACATGTAACAAAAAATGTAAAAAAACAATAAAAATGTAGTTGTCGTTACAAAATGGCAAACAATTAACTAAACTTATGAAAAGAAGTATTAGGTTTTTAAATAATACTTTAAAATTCATGAACTTTGACATCTACCTTGTAACCGTCTCTAGATCCCAGAGGAGATAGGAATGTGACAAATTAGGTGAGGGATTAGTGGGAGCTTAAAAAAATAATGAAAAAATAACACGACCGTAACTCCTGACCAGCTGCGAAGTGTAAATTACGCACGTGCCGTATGATGACGCCTCTGGGAGTTCAGAACATAATTCTTAACTCCCAAGGAAATAAAATAAAAATTTTCCTTGTGCGAGTTGGATTTGCAATTGAAGGGTCCCACTTCCCGTTTAGTGATTCTATTATAACCACAAAAAAAAACGTCAAAAGAAATCTTTTTAGAGTTAAGTCAAAGGTATTACTGTAGATAAAATTGCGTTAAAACAAAAAAAAAATGCGTATTTATTACAAGTTAGTTATTTTGGGCATTTCAATTACATTGAATCCGTGTCACAACAAAAATTTCTAGGCTCTGCTATAGATTTTACTCATTAGAATCTATGTTAGCGTAAATTTTGTACACAACGAACAATGTGATCTAAATTATTAGGGTATATTTTGTTTTCAATTGTTCTCTATATTTTGTATTCTCAAATTTTTTTTTTTTTTTTTTTTTTTTTTTTATAGCGGCCATAGTATTTATAGTTGTTACAAGTATCAAGTGCTTGGAAAGGATGGATAGTAGAGCTTTAATGAATGAACACCCACAATTCGTTCTAAAGATTTTGTTATTAAGTAGCCTTTAAATAGTGTAGACAAAAGAACTCAGATTATTTAATATAATTAATTATTTAAATAATTAGTCTAAAAGATTGTGTTTTTAAATAATTTGATTATAAGATAAGAGTATTTCTGACATTAAACACAATGGAATGTTTATTGTAAAGTTTGTAATTACACCAGGGATATTAGTCTTCATATATATACCAAATATATTATTCCTTGAAGTCTAAAATGACTACAGTTGTTTATTTAAATTGTGTTAAAAGTTACTACAGTTATAGGCGTAAAAGCTATCACAACATTTGAAACAGTTTTAGTTGATCAATTAAATAAAAATTATTTTGAAGTAGGAGTAATTTTTACGTATAAACGATATCTTCTACAACATACTTAAGAAATCTGTAATTGATATTTGTATTGTTCCATAACACACTAAACAATTGTCAGTTCACATCGTTCCTCATGAATCGCTTCAACGATTCCGAAATATCAATATTCATTTGTCATCACGGGAAATATTGCTTCCGACGAAATCAATTCAAACGTATGCATCACAAAAAGTACGCGACCTAGACGTCACCCTTGCGGCACACCCCATCACATTAACGCGAGTTTTAATCAAAAAATCATGGGTGTGAAATCCAAACATGGGGTTCGAAACTTTCCCATATCGATAATGAAGCAACGTGTACTGTTTGGGGAAAAAAACATGTTTTTTATGCATTGTTGGTTTGCTTTTTAATCAGAAGACAATCGGGAAAAATTTGTGTCAATAATTACGGGAAGCGTGATTTGTGCCGATACACCGATGACTCCGGCGATTAGTGCGGTGGGGTGTTTTTAATGGAAATGCATACAATGTGGTCAGTGCATTATTAGTGTTTGCGTTAATCGGTGTTTTATTTGATTTCTCTGATAATTTCATGATTTATTTGATTCGGCACGTGATGTCACATGTGCGTGGATTTTTTTACGAAAAATATATTATTCTAACTAGGTGTCACTCTAAAAATAATATCAAAAGATTACTGTTTCATCAAGGACTTTTCACTATCTCGGAAACTGTTTTAGCTGTTCTAAATTCTTAAATAAATTATAAAAGGTACATCAACTGTGCAAAAAATATCATGGTTTAATTTTCAACTTTTTTTCTATCTTTGTTTTTAAAATATAATGTAGCTAAGTTCTTAATTATAATTTGAAATTGCATAAAAATTATTATTTATTTATTTATGTTTTTATGTATTTATTTATTTATTTAGACACACACTAACAGTATTACAAACATTACATTACAATAAGCTATACTCCACAATATCAAGATAGTATGCATACCAATTACAGGTATGTACATCACTCTTAATTAATTAAATTTAATCTTTATACAATCAAAAATGGGAAAAAAAACAAAAAAAAAATTGATGTGAGTTCACGTTACATACTCTCGTACAGTAGGTAATATAGGGTAAAACTAGGAAATATATTATATACTTTATTGCACTCAAAAAATAGATATAAAACATACAATAATAGAAAGGTTTATGGCAAAGGTGGACTTATCTCTGAAAGAGATTTCTTCCAGTCAACCCATGGTCATGAGTAAGTGTTTCATATAGCGAGGCAAACAGTGCAAGAAGTATTCATTCAGAAGAAAATAAAAAATAATATAATCTAAAATAAAAACTATAATAATAAACTTAACAAGTTTGCAGGTTATGCATAATTATTTCATTCTTGATTTTTGAGTACACTTCTAAAAACATAACTATGATATTTATAAGATTAGAGTGATCTAAGAAACATTAAATAATGAATACAACCAAATTAATCTTATTACATTACTAGACACTTAACGGTTTTACCCAATTACATTTGTAACAGTAAAAAGCTGTCAGCGCTTTTCATCCTAGCGATTCTAGACACGTTGTTCGAATGTTAGAACTGCTGTTAATTAGTTAAATTTTCGTAAAAAAATGTACACCGATAATAAAACAAATATTTTATGTAGTACAATCGGCATGGGTAACTAAGAGCCCGTGGATATTGTGTGATAATGATAAAAAATAATTCTAGCCAAAACAGAGTTTTAACTTTCTAAGTGTATCAATTTTAGCGTATGTATTGTACTCTTACGTGATTAAGACACGATCACATTTAGCTGAGGACATAATGAAGTGTAATTTAATAAAGTGCAGCGAACACTGGATCAATGAGGCGCGCTAGCCCGGGGCTGTTTCACCCCATATGTTGCGCCGATTTTGGTGCACCCCGACCGTGTCGGATTGATACTTTAAACTATATTATTTATTTTTTAATTTTAGGTTAATTATTTGGATTGTTTTTAATAGATTATTATTAACGTGTTGAAGAATATATATTTTTAAGTGAAATTTCATTAGAATCGTTGTAATTTGAAAATCGATGAAACGTCAATGCGTCACGATAAAAAAAGAATCATAAATGTATAGGAGAGATTGAGATAGAAGATAAAATACATCACTGCTCAAAATGCGTAAGCGACGCGATTTGTACGGCGCTTGCAACCCTTTTCAGGAGACCGTTATCATCGTCGATAGAACAAATCGCAACAAACTACCCTCCTACGACTTTTCAGAAGTTTCACTTCAGCCGTGTGTGAATTGCAAACACACATACATTGTTATTATTAGATATTATGGTTTTGAAAGTGAAATATTAGATAATGTTAAGTCATTTTAATGAGATTACTATTTTTATTTTGCAATCTTTTACTTTTTTTTCATTTATTACTTACAGAAAGGCAAATATGGTTTAATTATTATGTACAATAGCAAGAGCTTTAATTTAAAATATCTGAAATGAAGAAGTATGTATAAAATTTGTAAGTAATTGCAGAATAAAAAAAATAGTCTTGATAAATCGTTATATGTAAATAAACAATAGACCAAGTATCAAACAGTCACAATCCGCCTACACCGCGTCAAGTAAAACTGAGTGATTTTGATAGACATGTAAAAAAGATTATATTCTATAGCGCTGAATAATTATAAAAATGTACGAATAATTTACTAAATATGGCTTTTGAATGTGCATTTTAATTATTCAATAAGGGTTGAATGGGGTTGTTATATTATTCCTCACTATTGTCTGTTTATAATAAACTTGTCAGAAATATCACGAATCTGTTTTAAAATAAATAAATACTTACATGAAAGATATTTGTAATACTGGTGTTGTTATACATTTCAAATATTTTAACAGATTTCAAAAAAAGGAGGTTCATATAAAGGAGGAGGTATATATTGTAAACAGTTATTTACTGGACACTGTTATTCAACAGATAGCTCAATCAGTAAATAGTGAAAGAGGATAAAACTAGTATATTCAAAAGTGCAAAATCATATAAAACATTGTTTAATACATCGGTAAAAAGCAAGTTAATTGTATTGATAAAAATTGATACAAATTATGTGAAATGCTTTCGTCATTCTATAGTAGGGTGGGGGAGATTCTTAATAGTGTTTTGTGAATACTTTTTGTGATATGAATGATTTAAAATTGATGGATAGATGTACCTTTTTAGACGCGCTCGATTTATTTTATTACTGGTAAAAGTAAATTAACCCTTTCAAAGAGATCTCTGGGAAAATATTTTAGCACACACGGCCGTCTGTTCCTAAGGTGAGCAACGTAATGCTTGTGTTATTTTAATTACATACATATAATATAAAAATATATATTATCCTAAATTCACTGCGAGAAATGAATCCTCAACCTCCGGTGCAGAAAGCAGGGTCACTACAATCTGCGCCGAAGTTCTAGATATAATTAAAAATGTATATTAATATGACACCTATAACTTCCGCTCTGATATAGTGGCGCGAGTAAGCGGTTTGCGGTTTCGATTCCCGCTCGGAATGGATATTTGTATTCGTAGAAATAATTCATTCCGGTTTGGATGTCTGTCTTTGTGGCTCTACCAGTCGTGCCTCGGAGAGCACGTTAAACCGACGGTCCCGGTTGTTATAATAAATACCTGATAGCGATATTATCATATCGTCTCATAGTAGGGAATATATCCACCGTAGTACAAACCTACTCGGGTCAAATTCGAACCCACAACTCTGGAGCGTAGAGCAGTTTCATTATCAAACGAGCCAACGGACAATTAATAAATTATATCTCATATATCACAGTCACGAAACAGCTTCAAGTTTTAGCTTAATCTTACTAAAATCTAAGTAAGTAATTAATAAAGGCTTAAGATAAATAATAAACTAATAATAATTGTGTTTGCTCGCAAACGAAAAAAAAAACTGACTTCAATTACATCGACAAGTAATACAACGTAGGTAGACGAAAAAATAGTCAAGTAAATACGCATTAACAAAGATTACTTCAAAAGTTGTAACCAGATCACGATGAAATTTAAATGTGTTCACATGATAAACATCGGCATTCGATTAAATTAAAAATCATCAAAATCGGTACACCCACTAAAAAGTTATGCGGATTTTCGAGGGTTTCCCTCGATTTCTCTGGAATCCCATCATCGGATCCTGGTTTCCTTATCATGGTACCACACTTAGGATATCTTCTTTCCAACAAAAAAATAATAACTATCAAAATCGGTTCAAAAACAACGAAGTTATTCCCGAAAATACACAAATATATATATATATATCCGGTCGAATTGAGTAACCTCCTCCTTCTTTGAAGTCGGTTAAAAACACGACATGGAGCTTATTTACTTTTATAAAGGAACTTCTATTTTTTTCTTATAGGAAATAAGTCTTGGCAAACCCCTAACTTGGATGATTATTATATATTTTAACTTGGATGATGAGGATTGGGCGGGTAGATTTGAAAGTGTCAACACACAATTTTGGATAGTGTTAGTTATTTTTTGAATTTAAATTAATTTTAATAAGTTTTCCTGCTCGTTTAATGCATATTCTTTAAGATTGCACCCTGTTACCCGCCAGCTATTATTATCCTACGTAATTAATTTCTTTAACTGCAAAAATCAACACCTACTAAATTATCAATAACTATGGAGTCTTTGAAGGATACCATTATTGCTATGTCTGAGATGTTCAACAAAAGGATGGACGAATTCCAGCAAAAACAACAAAAAGATCTCCAGAAGGGAAATTCTCACTCTCCAGTTTCAACATCATCCTTGGCTGCTGAGTTCGAGTCATTCAAATCTTTCATTCTCATAGCACTTAAATCACTACAACGTCAGGTCGAATTACTAGACAGAGAGGTTGACCGCCTGGAAATGAGGAGGAGGCGCAAAACGCTTCTGATGCATGGTGTCCCGGAGGATAAGTCTGAAGACACGTCACTAAAAATTACCACCCTCGTAGCAGACCATTTGAAACTTCTTAACTTCTCGAGCAGCAGCATCAAGGCATCGTACCGACTGGGTCGACCATCTGACAAAAAGCCTAGACCTATTGTCATAAAGTTTACCGATGCTGCGGTACGCGATAAAGTGTGGTTTGCTAAAACTAAACTTAAGGGGTCAGGGTTTATTCAATCTGAGTTCTTAACGAAGACTCGCCATCAAGTGTTTTTAGAGGCAAGAAAGCGTTTTGGTGTGGTTAACTGCTGGACACGCGACGGAATAATCCACATCGTGGCGGTGGACGGTGAGCATCACAGGGCTGAGTGTCTCTCGGATCTCGAAGGCATTCCACACTCAACAGCTGAGAGCTCTTCATTGCAGGAGAAGAGTCCAGCTTCTAAACCAGCTGATCAAAAACAACGGGCAGCTTCACGCACGAGAAGGACTGTAAAACAGAAGTAATACCTTCAAGTATTTTTATTTTGTCGTTGTTTAACCTTTGGCAAGTTTATTTTTATTTTTATTTTTCATTCATTAAACCTCTGTCGGTACACAAAAAAAACTTTATCACTGACTACTTTGCATTATATTTCCTTTATATTTACACATTTCTTTTAACAGTAAGGTAAATTTATATTATTCTGTTGTTTTTGTTTTGTTATGTCATTTGTTTCTAAGAGTGACTTCTGACAATGACATTTCAACTATTACTGTCAGTCGTTTAGAAATGACACAAATGTCGTTAATATTCAATATTGTTGTTAATTGTCTTTTTTTTTTTATCCTACCTGATAATGACTGTATTGTGTTGTTTTTTTTTTTTATTACTTTTTGTATATTATTGTTGTCTGGTACCAAAATCATGTCAATTTTTACACTTTTTTTTTAATTTTCTTTTTCCAATAGCTGGCGGGCGGGTCGTTAAATTGGACGTGTATATATATACACACATATATATATAATTCATATATATACTTTTTATTTTATATATAAGTATTTTTTTCTGTAGTATCACATATATTAATCTATCTTACATATTGTCTCATTTTGATAAATATAGCATATTTTTCTTATTTATTATATTTATATTTATCGTTAATGGATAGCGACAGCAACAATTCTTTCTATTCCTTCTCTTCCTCCTCTGAGGTACACAGTCTCGACTGTAGTTTTCAAAGTATTCCATCTCTTTCCGATAATCTTGTTTCTCAATTTATCGATGTTCCTAACAATCTTAATGTCGTACACATAAACGCACAAAGTATTCCTGGTCATTATCCTGATCTTCTATCCAATTTTCAAACAGGGAATATTCATGCAATCATGGTATCAGAATCCTGGCTTAAACCTTGCTTAATGTCCACGTCCTATTCCCTCCCTGGATTCCATCTCATTCGCAGCGATCGTGTTGGACGGGCAGGTGGCGGCGTTGCCATCTATCTCCGTGCTCACATCCCATATTCAGTCATTCATAAATCTCTTTCTAATGATGGTTGCGGGCCAGATCATCTCTTCCTCGAAATTTCGTTATCACGTACCAAGATTCTTCTGGGTGTGTATTACAACCCCTCATTGACTGTTGACTATTTCTCGTCTCTTGAAAATCTTTTAGAGTTGTTTACTCCTTTATATAGTCATACTGTAATCATGGGGGATTTTAATACGTGCCTTCTAAAATTCGACGGGAGATCTTCACGTCTACGCTCCGTCATTAATTCTGCCAATATGCACATCCTCCCCCTTCAAGCCACTCACTCCTTTCCTAACTGTGTTCCATCTCTTCTTGACCTTATTCTTGTCTCCTCACCTGACCACGTTGAAAAACATGGCCAGTGTTCTGCGGATGCATTCTCATACCATGATCTTATTTTTGTTTCTTATAAAATAAAACCCCCTAAAGCTAGGTCGAGAATCCTCCTGCAACGCAATTTTAGTGGTATGGACATGAACAGACTATGCGAAGATGCTGCTAAGATTGACTGGTCTTCAGTACTTGGTGCGTCTAGTGTGGATGATAAAATTGCCATTTTTAACTCCCTACTTACCCATCTTTTTGACACTCACGCCCCGGTACGTCCCGTGCGTGTTAAGCATCTTCCAGCTCCATGGCTTACAGCTGATATTAAAGCTCTGCAAGACCAGAAAAACAGGGCCAAAGCGAAATACAAGTCCAATACAAGTTCATCTAATTGGGAAAGGTATAAGATAGCTCGTAATCGCTGCAACAGGGCATGTAGAGACGCACAACGACGCCATATTCATAAATCTGTACTCGAAGAAACAGACCCTGCTAAGGTATGGAAATTTTTAAAATCGCTTGGGGTTGGCAAAATCAAAGAGACTGTACCTTTTAATTCTTTCGACCTCAATGGTCTTAATAATCATTTCACAAATTCGTGTACTATCGATGGTACCACCAAGTCAAACACTATTGCACACCTTTCAGCCATACAAACTCCATTTGAATTTTCTCCCTTTAATTTCTATCAATTATCCGAGTGTGATGTTAAAGAGAACGTACTAGCAGTCTGTTCTAGCGCAGTGGGCTGTGACTCCGTTAGTCGTAAAATGATTATCCCTATCATTGATCACATCATTCCTATCATAACACACATATTTAACGAATCCCTCTCTTCCAGTACTTTTCCTTCCTGCTGGAAAGACGCTCTAGTAATCCCTTTACCCAAAAAACCTAATCCATCTGAGTTTTCCGAATTTCGCCCCATCTCCATCCTACCTTTCTTGTCCAAGGTTTTAGAGCGTCTTGTACATCAACAGCTAACATCATTCCTTTCCTCGAACAACCTCTTAAATCCTTTCCAATCCGGCTTTCGGAGGGGTCACAGCACGGTTACTGCTCTTGTCAAAATTACTGATGACATTAGACATGCTATGGATAACCGAAGTCTTACAGTGTTGGCATTACTTGACTTCAGTAATGCCTTCAACACTGTGGATTTCGATATTTTGCTTTCTGTCTTGCGTTCCTTTAATATATCTCCACCGGTTATTGATTGGTTTCACAGTTACTTGTATGGGCGCCGGCAACGGTTACGAGTTCAAGATACTTTCTCTGACTGGGCTAACGTCGTTGCCGGCGTACCGCAAGGTGGCGTGTTGTCTCCTCTCTTATTTTCTTTATTTATTAATTCAATCAGCAAAAACATTTCTTCTCTCTACCACCTGTATGCGGACGATCTTCAAATTTATACCCATTCTAAGCTGGCTGACTTACCCTCAGGTATCAATCAACTCAATAATGACTTAAATAACATTTATAAATGGAGCAACTCGTTCGGGTTAAAAGTCAATCCTTCAAAGTCCCAGGTCATTATCGTGGGTAGTCCAAAGCTAATCAGTTGTATAGACTGGTCACTTATACCACCTTTAGTATTTAACAATACAACTCTGAACTACAGCAAGAATGTTAAGAATTTGGGAGTAACGCTAGATCAGTTTCTCTCCTGGTCACCTCAATTAACTGAACTTAGTAGAAAGATATTTGCAGCCGTCGGGTCACTTCGTCGTCTTCAGTTCTTTCTTCCTTTGCCTACTAAAATTGCACTAGCCCAATCACTCCTTTTGCCGATTCTTGACTATGCAGATGCATGCTTCTTAGATCTTACAGAGGAGCAACTGAATAAGCTTGAGCGACTCCAGAATCTTTGTATAAGGTTCGTATTTGGCCTTCGCAAATACGACCACGTCTCCGATTTCCGTAAGAAACTCAAGTGGCTCCCGATTCGTTTTCGCAGGAATACTCATGTACTTTCCCTACTTTACTGTGTACTTTTCAATCCTGATGCCCCTCAATATCTTAAAGAACGGTTCACGTATCTTTGCAATTCCCATGAACGTTCCCTTAGATCTGATTCCAATTTACTTCTAAAAGTTCCTTCCCATAAATCCTCCTTCTATTCTAATTCCTTCACTGCTAAAGCTGTCCGCCTTTGGAATTCTCTTCCGCTTTCAATAAGACGTGCTTCTACTCCAGCCTGTTTTAAGCAACGTTTAAAGAAGTACTATATGTCCCTTAACATACAATAATATTCAGAATTTTAACATGCATATTTTATATTATCAATATATATTTTACAATTATACACGTATATTAATACTATTTTGATTATTTATGTATGGATATTTGTACTTGTATGTGTATGTGTATGAATTAAGGAATCTATTATACACTATTTTTTTTTTATTCATCCTTAAGGATATTGTACACTTCCTATCCGTCGCTACTATATCATGTCCTGTGCCCAAAGGTTATCTGGAAGAAATCGCTCTTCAGCGATAAGATCGCCTTTGTACATCTTTTTGTTGTAATTACTACTGTTTGTTTATATTTTGGTGTACAATAAAGTATATATTATTATTATTATTATTATTATTATTATTATTATTATTTATATTTCTTAAAGTTTTTGTTGTAAATTTCACAAGGCGAAAAATTGTTTGTTTCTTATTCAAACATGGCCAAACCCAAACCCCCTGAGGCTGAGGGGTCTAATTTCGAGAAATCATTGCTTAGTCATTGTTCAAAAATGGTGTGAATTAAGTACACTTACTCGTATTTTAGAATTTAGAGAGTAGGCGTATTTTCTTAGGAATTTTTAGAAAAACGCCTGTTTTTATTATCACTTCAGCCTATTACAGTCCACTACTGGACGTAAGCCTCAACAAGTTCGCGCCAAAAATAGCGTGAACTCATGTGTTTTGCACATAGTCACCACGCTCTGGGCAGGCGGGTTGGTGACCGCAGGACTGGCTTTGTCGCACCGAAGACGCTGCTGCCCGTCTTCGGTCTGTATATTTCAAAGCCAGCAGTTAGATGATTATCCCACCATCGATCGACTTTATAAGTTCCAAGGTGGAAGTGTGTTATCCCTTAGTCGCCTCTTACGAGTCCCACGGGAAGAGAGGGGGTGGCTATATCTTACTACCGTAACCACACAGCAACAACGACTGTTTTTATTAAAATATATTAAATCTAGATTTTCTGTCAGAATTATGTCGCTAGCATGCATCAGAGGTAGTTGTTGTTAATCGACGTAAACAAAGGGCTCTCAATTCGATTGTATTTTTATGAGTAATCGTAACTTTTGCCTAGATGTACCGATTTTAATTCGAAAGTTGATTTTTGTCGGATGATCCCATTTCACTAACATGACATCATCATGATTCAGTTGAGTTTTTTTCTTTTATGCAAATAAAATTATTAACTCGTAAGTATTCGACAATTCAATCAGAAAATTACGTAAAATAAATCGCAAAAGACATTTGACTCAGCCGACCTCGGACCCTCGCTAACAAGTTGACATCTAAAACAGAAACGCAGGTATTCGAAAATAAAAACAGGTATCCGAAGGACGGGGACAAAAATTTATATCCGCGATAACGCAGTCGCCAGACGGAATGTGGACCGTCTGACTGCGGCAGTACTTAACCAGTGATTCAATGGTCAGTACATGGGGTTAGATCTGCTGATTAATTGTCATAAACCCCATGGGCTTAGTCACATAAAATCCTATCCTTCTGGAGACGTCAATAAAAATCTTTTTTTCTATCCGTCTCATGGTGATTCAATGGTCAGTATTCAAATAGGGGTAGATCTGGTCATGTACTGATTGTTCTCAATAGTTTTGCTCATATAAAATCAAATTATATTGCAGTATCGCACGATCGATTCGTTCGATTCAGCCTGTTACATCCCATTGCTTGGCATAGGCCTCTTTCTCCATGTAGGAGAAGAATGTATTGAGAAGGACTGAAGAATCAGTGAAGAGTATTTTTATACGGTCATTTTCACGATGATTTAATAATCAGTACATGGGGTTAGGTCTAATGCACTGACTGTTTCTCTTATATTACTTCTGAAAAATATAATCTGAAAATGCTTTTTTATATTGCTGTTTTTTTTTCAGAGAAAACAAACATGGCAAGTTAATATCTTCAATGAGCAACATAATATTTTTATCAACTATCCTCCGCTGTTTCATCTCACATAATTTAAAGAAAAACCTACTAAGTATACCGGTATATATAGTATTAGTCTTTCTCAGTAAATGGACTATCTAAAACAAAAATAATTATTGAAATAGAACTAGTACTTCCACAGATTTGCGCGTTTCAGCAGCTTTAAAATATTAGTTACCCTTACGCCGAGTTGCACGAAACAAAATTAAATTTAAGTAGAGATTAAACTAATTTAATCACAAGAATTTCATACAATTCTTGCGATTAAATTAGTTTAATCACTACTTAAATTTTAATTTCTTTCCGTGCAAATCGGCGTTAGATATACGATAATTAAATAAATACTAGATATGCCAGGACTCAGCTAGAATCGAACTCATAACGTCCGGAGCATAAATCGGGGTCATGTGCCAGCGACACATTAGTATTGTCTTCAATCTTTTTAATAAACGGACGTGTCGACCGAAACTAGTAGTATTTCTGACAGCTACACACATACATTCATAATTACAGTACAGTCAATGCAAATTAAACGGATTAGTCTAAAGCAAATACTTTCACAATTGAAATTACAGTATCAAATAGTATAGTTTATTATTATTTTTTTCAATATATCTATTGTTCGACGCATTGTTTTAAAAGCGAAAACACCATATGGCCCCCATAAAACAAGCTTTTACATGTTATCTGTTGACATAAGAATTACCGGAGAGATAGTGCTCACCTACCGGCTTACTCGCTAATGCTCTGAACTCGTTCGAGTGCTTTTATTGACTGGATTATAGTATTTGATAAAATTTTAGATTACGTGTAACGTATATTTTTTGGAGTTAACTCCTCCAGAATCGATTGTCATATAAGGCCCCCGGTATGAAAAAAATATGATGAGTAAAATCTACTAAACGAATAACCTTGTTACGTTTCTCGTAACTTGTCATTTATTTACCATTTGATATGGTATTAATCTTTTTCTTAGACTAATAAGCCCTTTTTGTGGCTATTTAGACAGTCGAATGGAAGGAGTAAACTCCAGTCGTGCGTCAGAACTGATATACACACTTTTTTTTGTAACAAGAGTCAGATAATGTCGAATGCAATTCAATAATCTGTTGAATTAATTAAAAGATCTCCAGCTATTTACGGAGCAAATTTCTTTACAATCGGTCTAGAAGTTTTTGATAGAGTATCAATTTTGATAGAGTATCTATCAAACCTTCATGCTCATCAACTTTCACATTTACAATTTTAGTGGGATATGAAACAATGAAAGTATAATGAATCAAAATAAAATCAAATATCCGAAATGAGCGTATATAGCGTTCATAACTTATATAGGATACTTTTTTTTTGAAGTTATACTTCTTTTGGCGTATTAGGGAAAAGTTATGACAGTAAATTGTTACGATGCGCGCGCACACCATCACGAAAAAAAACCGACACCCTAAAGTTAGCTACTCAACGAAGAAATTAGCAACGTGGAGTTAGCTAGACAATGAAGTATAACTTTTTACGTGCATACATGAGTACACACACACTTTTTTTCTTTTTTTGTTTTCTTCGTTAGACAAGGTTTGTAAAAATGAAATGATAAAATAATGTAAGAATGAAAAAATAAGAAAATATATTCACGATAAATTAAAACAGTGGTATGACTTATGCCAGGTTTGCTATTATTAAACAAAAAAAAAATCTGTTTCTAATTTACAAATAAATAGTTCCGTGAGAACGTCTATACGTCTGTTGCGTTATCTACCGAACTGCGTCCTCACAAAGGCCTTGCTTGTCCATCTCGAGTGTCCTCAAAGGCAGATGTTTCTTAGCGTCGCGGCACAGCTTCCTTATTGGATATGAATGGTTCAGTGGTGATGATCGTTTTGAGGGGACGTGGGTTTGAATACGATAAAATGTATACAATTAATATTTTGTGCATGACGCATAATTTTGTTACGATGGCTAACGCTATCAGATGTCTATAATTACGGTAGAAGAGACCGACTTGTTTGCGTACTCTCCGAGGCATAGAAGATAGACTCACTAGGACATACCTTTAAACCAGAATCATTAAGGTAGGACCCCGCTGGAAATATTCTGCTTCAAATCTGGAACACCCCGAAATTCGTCAGCCTTACAGAATATCATGCTAAATAATACTTTCAAGTAGTGATGTGTTCCTGTGGTGACTAAGGTCAGTTGAGGGTTAGGGATTGCAGGCGCCCATAAGCTACGGTACGGCCATCAGGCGGTTCGTATGCTTATTGGCCTCCCTAATCTTGTAAAATAAAGAAATATATATTTAGACAATGATAAATACTTGCAAAAAATTCTATTACACCAGGTTTACCAACACCAAAACAATTGTCAAATATTACAGACTAGCTGACCCGGCGAACTTCGTATCGCCTAACACAAACTTTATCGCATGGTATTAAAGTTCAAATTGACTTTTAAGTATTATCACAAATCTTTTGTATGGGAGTATAGAAAAGTGTTGTTTTTAGACTTTTTCAGGAAATTTGAAATTTTTTTTTGAATTTTTCCCTCCGTAAGAACCACCCTCGTACTTCAAGAAATTATTTAAAAAAAGAATTAGCGAAATCGGTCCAACCGTTCTCGAGTTTTGCGCTTAGCAACACATTCAGCGACTCATTTTTATATTATAGATAAATAATTTTAATGACGTCTATAAATATATTTAGTAATTGTTGCTATGGATTTTATAAGCATCCATTAGAAAATTCCAGAGTGCATTTAAGGTAAAAAAACAGTACTGTACACGCTTCAGTGGCTGATCTCATTCCGGGCACGTTCACAATAAGCGCTGAGCCCCTAATGTTGGATTAGCGCATGCCGACAGGAGAACTGATTCTTCGTGTGTACTAGTCGCTTCCTGTGGGTGTGCTTGTCTGTTTCAGTAAATATATTTTTTTTATTCATTTTTGTATCTTTAGTTCTTTTGTATATTTTTATTGTTGTATAACACAACACACAAAATAGAAGTTACTTTATAAAAGTAAATAAGCTCTCGTCTTTTTAACCGACTTCAAAGAAAGAGGAGGTTACTCAATTCGACCGGATATATAATATATATTTGTGTATGTTCGGGAATAACTTCGTCGTTTATGAACCGATTTTGATTATTATTATTTTTTTGTTGGAAAGGAGATATCCTAAGTGTGGTACCATGATAAGAAAACCAGGATATGATGATGGGATTCCAGAGAAATCGAGTGAAACCTTCTGAAATCGTAGGAACGACTAGTGCGTTTGTTAATTTTGTTCGTCTACTGACGTTGTATTACTTGTCGATGTAATTGAAGTCGGTTTTTTTCATTTGCGAGCAAACACAATTATTATTTTATTGTATTGACCAGCCCTGTTCCGCTACTTCGCGGATCGCGAGTTCGGTATTTTCGTGGCCTCGGTTTGACAGTCCACTGGGATATAGTTTTATTTTAGGGGTACGAAATACACACAATACACCATCACAAATGCCTCGACCATGGCAAAGAATTGTATTTCCAAAACAAAATTGTGTGCGGAGATCGCACTCGTAACTGTCATGCTTTTACTGTAACTAAGTCGTCGTATTATTAAGAAGAAAATTAATAATAAAACAATATATATAAACACACCTTTTTTTTTATAAAATCCTGTTTCTTGTAAGCAACGTCCAAGCCGCAATCAAACCGCCAATTTCAATTTTGACACAAAAAAGTTTTTATATATATTTTTATTTTAACAATAGTTGCTAGTAACAATGTTTACAGCGAGCTGCGAATGGGCAACACCGTGTAACACGACACCATGGATCGGATTTACTTAATCCCATCACCGTGGACCGCGAAATCCTCTCCAAAGGGTCTTTATGGTGTTTTTTGTGTCACCTTAAGCTACTGTTCGGAAAGTATGTCATACTTGAAAAAGAAAAGATTTTTTGTTGTAAAAAGTATAGCTTTTTATTACTGTCTGTTATTTTGTGAAAAACACTGCGCTTTTCGCATACTTTTTTCTGGAAATCTTACTTCTCTTGTTTTCTATATAAGAAAATCAAAAAACAAGATAAGAACAGTAGGTATCAAACAAGTAAATGATTTAACCTAATAAACTTTTTACGTAAATTCAAAAAAGAAAAAAAAACAAACAATAATTTAAAAAAAATAGCAAAGTGAATCAAGTTTTTTTTTTTCGTTTAAGAAAAAATTTACACCTATTTTGAACATAATTAAATCGTAATTTAATATAAGAATGTGTATCCTTTTAAATATTGAATAGTTTAAAAAAAGGCATTAGTCTATCGTGTCCACAGATCTTAAAACCGAGCCACAAAGAAACGGCGCCAAGCGGAGTGTTAAACGCGCTCTATTTTGACAAAGGAGGTTTTATATAATCTTTTTTTTTATCTGAGCATCGATTTTTTTTCATTGACTGCTCTTTTATTGAAAGGACTTCATCTAATGATCTTCATGCTTATAGATGTGTGGATCCTAGTAAATGGAGTTTTAAAAATGTCGCTTTATTGTCATTATTTGTATGGGTATGGCTATTGACAATCATTATCGTGTAGTGGAGCGAAAAGTTAGTACTTTAACACAAAAGTTTGCAAGTTTGGTACCCGCTTAGGACAGATATTTATATTTGAATAAATAATTCTTTCTGGTCTATTTCTATGACCTTGTGAGTCCCCCCACCGTGCTTCGGAGAGCACGTAAAGCTGTCGATCCCGTTTGTAATTATATACACTTGATAACAGTCATTTTTTGGTAGTGATTTATCCGCCATCCGGCAGCGGAACAGCGTGGTGGATAAACTTTATATAGAGATACAAGCCGTTCCCAGAAGTAACACGTTACAGGCCGAATCAAAATCAAAACATGACTGAATCGAAAAGAAAAGACTTCAGTTTTCATCGAAAAGTATAGCGTCGACGAAGTAATGAAGTAAATAAGTCATAATACCTACTAATGTTATAAATGTGAATGTAAGTTTGTTTGTTTCGCTTTCACGCAAAAACTACTTAACTGATAATCATGAAACTTTGTACTTATATTTTTGGAGGTATTAAAAGTAAAATGAATAGTTTTTACTAAAAAAATTCATGCGAGCGAAGCCGCGGGTAAAAGCTAGTTAGGAATCACTTAAAAGTAATCGTCAGATCTCGATCAAATTTAAATGGAACCACTAAAAAAAAATGAATTATCAAAATCGGTAAAACCCATTAAAAATACAGTTGAAATGAGAACGTCTTTTCTGAAGTCGGTTAAGAAGTAGAAGAAGATGGATATATAATTATAATCTCTTTTATATTTTGCTCTCACACAAAGTTCGTTACTTTACTGACATAAGCTGTGCCGTCTTTGTCGGCCTTGTCAGAGAAGCGTTCTTCTTGCGTCACGGATCTTTAGCGCTTTGCTCGCTTTGTTGCGCTTTTTGAAACGTGTCGAGAGCTTTTTGTCAACAATTGTGTAGTATTTTGTATATAAAGCTACTTGTGACGTGATAGGTGGTTTTTGATTCATATAATTGCTGTCCAAGGTTGTCTTTGATATTTTAATTTAAGTTTTATTTGAAACTAGATGTTCTACTTCGTCCCTGTGGAATTTAATAAAAAAGTTATTGTTCAGTCGCAGAACTATAAAATAAATAAATTTCTAAAATAAAAGTAGCCTAAGTTACTCTTATTACATCGGCTATCTGCCAATGTGTAAAATGTTGTTTTTAATTCCATTACTGTTGCTTGTGCTAAAATATTTAAATTAAAATGCTGTTAGAAGTAAAGGAGATAGTTTGGATGTTTGTCAATTTCTACCAAGTTTTCTAAATAAAATTTTCCAAGCGTAGTTACGTTTCTTGTATAGTAAAAGGGATTGTTGTTATGTAATGGAGACGTTTGATGTAATGTAATAACGATTTCTCTTGAGCTTGGCTTTCCTCTTTTCTCTATTAAAGTGAATAATTAAATAGTTAAATCTGTTTAATGCGTGAAACAAAATATTGCACCCCTTTTTTAGAAATTTAATTAGAGTATGAAATTTCGAACTAATATTTTTTTTTAATTATGCATAAAAAGTACAATAAATCAATAAAAAACATTACACACACTATTACGTATTTGACACAACACACGCATGTAATATACTATTTTGTTT
The DNA here is from genome assembly GCF_905220565.1 of Melitaea cinxia. Lineage (NCBI taxonomy): Eukaryota > Metazoa > Arthropoda > Insecta > Lepidoptera > Nymphalidae > Melitaea > Melitaea cinxia. The sequence continues at coordinate 12,297,506 of NC_059415.1, forward strand.
ATTGTCAAAGTCTGTGATCAAATTGAGAATAGATGGTCGAATTTCGATTACTGGGCGACCACTAGTAAGGATATTAATATGTTTAACATATACATGTTATCACCTTTTTTTCGTAAATTAATGCAGAATTAACATATAGAAACGTAAAGCGGTTAATATTACACCGAGAATTGTGAGATTCGGGCGGAAATAGAACCCATACCTAATTCTGAAGTTGAGCGCTCGGCTGCTCTAACATTAGTCACTTGCACGCACCAAAACCCCAAGGATGTCTTCGCCATCAGCGAGGTCTACAATGACATCTATAGCTTAAGCCCAATAATCCGTTCCCTGCGCGTGGAAAGCTTCACGGGCGCGCGTATCTCTGCAAGACAGAACTGGACCCTATACCTGTTCTTCACGCAGGAAGAGAAGAAGTTGCTGGTGGACCAAGGATACGAGAAAGGGCAGGAGTCGCGTGTCTTGACTATCCACGAGGCGCAGGGCCAGACGAGTGAGAGTGTCATCGTCATCCAGACGAGAAACCGGAGGCTGCGAATACATGACAGCGTTTCGCACGCGATAATCGCGATAACTAGACACACCTTAGTGCCTGTGTCTACTACACCGATGACAGGAATGACGCGATCTGTTGTTTCGTCAGGAGGGCGGCGGAGGCTACAGAAAAAGATATCCTCGAGCATAGTCTCAAGATGACGATTCATAATAGAGACACCGCCGTCGTTGAGAGTATTCTTGAGATGTCAGAATAAAATTCGAATAGGTTGCTTTACTTGGGAGGAGTAGGTGGTGATTTAGTTAATATTAAAATATATATTTTTAAGAAAACGTTTACGCATGTAAATAATGTCAGATTAAGCTAGATATAAAGTATATTATTATAAGGAAAAAAAAAGAAAAAAAATAATAAAAAAAAACAGACAAATTGTACCATACATTAGAATAAGAACTGGTCGGTGGACTCACGGCTCTTTTGGAGACATTAAGTTAGTCTGACTTGAACAGTAATGTTGCTGAGTAACGCCTACCTTGAAAAAAAAATTGCATGTTTTAGAATAAAAAAGGACATGGGTTCAAAAGCCCGTGGATGTATGTCACTTGTATAAAAAAAAACATTAGTCACTTAGAACGTTACTTATGATTAATCTGCAAATTAGTTAGTAGGTACGTGTCTTAAAATTTTGCTGAGTAATTTTCAAAATTTACATATTAATTTCAGCTACGATGGTACTCCGTAGGTCCTTTTAAATCATACTTTGTAACTGCTGAAAAATTAATTTAATACACTCATAGATCAAGTAAAAAAAGGTAGATAACGCACCTAGAACAGAAAAGTGAAGCCACTTTTTTAAAGATGTGTGAGTGAGTGAAGTGTTGACACCTTTTAAAAAAAGTCCCTAAAATTTTTATTAAACAATTAATTTAATATAGGTAAAATGGGTATGTGAAAATAAAAACCTGTTTATAGTTTTAAATAAATTTACTAAAAATAAAACAAAAAATCGGTAGAATAATAAAAAAATATATTCGTAAGATAATCGTATGAATGGACACTTCCTATCCCCTCTGTTTATCTCTTTTCAGTTTGCAGTCGGTTGTTTTTTAACTATTTTTCTTAAACCTAGAATCCTTTATGTTGTATAAGTTTTTTAAATTTTTGTCGCTTAGAACTCAGAGTCATCGTCATTGTTTGCATTTTACTAATGTGATGTAGTCTTATGTTCAAATATTTTTCAATCACTAATCGTATTAAATTGACTTTATGCGCATGGCCAGCATAATCGTGGTCATTTTCTCAGTCTTACAGCCGCTACCCATTCACCTCTTATTAAAATATTCGTTGGAAACCTAAAACCATGAAATTTGATAGTAAAATATGGGTATAGTTCGCGTCATGTAAAAAGAACGCTGGCCTTGAAGCTGCGCAGAAGCGATTTATCGGTCTATTTGGTGGTACGGGGTAGGGGGACAGGAGTGTTTATCACGTGTCGCATGCTTGCCGGTGTGCTATTGGTTGACAGCGGTTGACAGTTCGACGTCGACTCAAAATATTATCGCGCACAAAAGTTTTAAATTACAAAATTCTCCATTTACTATTTATTTCACTAAAAAACAAATATCAATTTATCATTTTAAACACATAAAAACTATTAAGATACGAATATCGAGAGTACAGATAATTATTATTTTTGAATACGACATTTCAATAACTAAAAAATTTGTTATTGCTTTTGTTTAAAAAAAAATTGTGATTTTGTAAAGTGATAATTATTATACTTATTTAGTCCGAATTATTCACACTTGTATTTCTAGTATTTTTTAATGTACCTACCAATAACCACTATACGAATCCGCGAGTGAAAGCCTAATTAAAAAATAAAACAGTAGTACTTGTGCGCGAGTATACCCATGCGCAAACGCACCCCCTCCAGTTTCTTTCAGCGTTCTTTTTACATGACGCGAACTATACCTAGTTTACTCAAAAATTGTAAAAAGTTAAAACATAAAACAAACGAGTTAATAATTCATAAATATATTTTGATTTTTTTATTTTTAATTTATGTAACATAAAATAACTTTTCTTTCGTCTACTTTTTACTTAATTATTTTTCTGATTGCGTACAATTTACTTACCCACATTTTGGGGTATTGAAAAAAAGAACTACTGGCAACACTCCCGTAGTACGTCATTTCGTGACATTGAAATTATAAGTTCCGAATAACCTCAATATTATTTTGAAATAACAATAAATTTAAAGTTTTATATGTACTTACGTGTGAAACGATATTCCTTCAGATTTTTTGTTACCTTTGGTATTGTTTTTGCACCATTTAATCACACAAGACGGCATTTTATAAGCAAAGTTACTGTATGAAGCCTCGTGACATACTAACGAAAATGAGCGTAGTTTGATGCATATGTGTGCGTGAGCGCGTGTATTTACTTGAAGGAGCCGAGTTTTGTGGCTTCACTAACAACAAAGGCCGCGCATTATCTACTTTTTTTTACTATATCTATGAATACACTTTTAATAAAATTCAAAGTATCCTGCTCAAAATCTGGATCAGCCCGTGGGGAAGAACCTCAACCTTACAGAAGATCACAGCTAAATAATACTGCTTTTAAGCAGTGTTCTCTTCCTATGCTGAGTAAGGTGGCCAGAGCTCCTTGGGGAGATTGGGAGTAGGGTCGGCAATGCGCTTGCGATGCTTCTAGTGTTGCTGACGTCTATAAGCTACGGTAACCGCTTACCATCAGGTGAGCTGTATACTTATTTCCCGACCTAGTTATATATAAAAAAACCGCACTCGAACTAACTAAACACATGCTTTTTGCCTTTTTAACCGACTTCAACAAAAGGAGGAGGTTACTCAATTCGACCGTATTGTTTTGTTTAGATTATTTTTAACTTGGAACTTTATTTTAAAGGTAGTAAGGTTTATTTTAATAGTATTACATATTATGAAATAAATTTAAGGATTCTATCTCTTAAATACATAAAGCAGACGAAGAACGGTATATTATCGACATGGTTCCGTTGGCACCTTTTTGATACGGAACCCAATAAAGTGAGTGAAAGAACAAACAAGTGCTCGTAAATAGAGTTAATTAAGAATTCTAAAAGGCTTGTTTCTTACTAATTAACGAAGACATCACGACTGCTCGTCTTAAACGACGTGTTTACAGTTTAATTAGAACAAACAAATTACGTTTACTGCAGCCGATGGATCGAAAAAAAACCAAAATGACTTAAAAAATACTTTAATTAATTAAAATAAAATTACAATTAAGAGAGGTGAAACCTATTCGATGCGAGAATTAGGAATGACAAAATTTTGTATAAAAATTAATAATGAAATTAAATTTAAAATATGACGAAATCGCTGCGTCGGCGGCTCGTGGCTGGACGGACGTTGCGACATGGGCTGCATCGGTTTTCCGTTGTTTATTGAATATGGATATTAAATGCATGCTCGGCATTTTCATGGATGAGCTTAGGGTACTGTATGATAGATAGTACGGTTCCGTACTTAACACCTCCACCCGCAGAACAGCAACTATTTTGTCAGCTTCAGAGAAAATGTTGCTGGAAGTTCATCTCGTCTCTTGATGCCTTTATCCATATCTTCATATACTGGTGTCTTAGGCGTTTGCTGCTTCTCTTCATTTTCTGATTTTAAGGGCCAATATCTATATTTTCGGCTTACTAATACAACGATAACTACTGATACACATAAAATTAAGATATAAAATGGTATCGTTGTATGGTATAAAACAATTGATTGTGTCTTGTCAATCTGTATAGGGGTTTCTAGTAACAATTTATCTTGGATGCTGTGAAGATCATCTAGACTAATCATCTTGGAACCGGTATGGGTATAGGTAGTCGTTTGGTTAATTTGGTTGTATGGGATCCTTGATAGCTTCAGCGGCTGGCCTTTTATCTCATCATTTTCGTTGATAACGGTGAATTCTTTAGTTCGCAACAGGCAGTTCATGGGAATAGTGGCCAAATAGCTTCCTTGTAGTATATTGAATTCTTTTCTCTCACAGGCTAACTGTACTTTCTCCGGCTTAGGTAATGAAATAACATAGTGTTGATCATCCAGTTTATCTATTGCTACAGCAGACAACATAACCTTCGTGAAGTGGCAGGTTTCCTTAAGATTTTGGTTGGTAATAAGCTCTTGAATGCAGTCTGGTTCTGTACGAATTTGATGACTTATTTTTTGGTCACAGAGATATAATATCCTGCTATACTTCGGGCATTCAGCCTCTATGTACACGAATGCTTTTTCGTTTGTTGCTATATAAGGAAAGGGAGGAATAAGGGCTAGTTGTTTTTCATTTGGAACGATGGATAGTTTGTACAAGTTATACCTGTCTATGTATATTATAGGAAATTTGTAAACTATAACTATTGTTCTATCATGATAGTATGAACCTGGTTTGATTAAGTCATAATATTCCCGTAATTCTAAATCAGGAATTTGCTCCTTACTGTATATAGTTATTAACTTATCTAGCATCGTTTTTAATACTCCTATATCTATCATAGAATGATGAGTGCTGGAGGCACGAATAAAAGCCATTATATTTTCTAATCTAATTATTTCTAGCACTAAATCCTCTACATTATTACTTATAATTCCTAATAATTGGGCAAACTGAGCAGACTGGACTAAACTGTTGTCTCTACGAGTATTTACTTCTATAAGAAATTCTAATGTGTTATTAATTTTTTCTTGATTTATAGTTAACTGATCTAAAATACCTTTATGTTGTAACATCCATTCTTTACTAAGACTAATATGACTATTGAATTCGGAAATAATTTTATTCTGGTTGTTTTGCAATATTTGAATAGCCTCATTATACTTTTGAGCATCAAGATAGTCTAAATTACCAGTAACACTTTTTATTAATGATCCAAGACTATCTACAAGACCTCTTTTAACTCTAATGGGTTCTAAAGATTTAACTTGACTTAGTACCTTGTTTAGCTTGTCTGTAAGATAATTAATCTGGTACTCGTAAAGAATGTAAGTTTCATTGTTCAGTCTGGTCTTAAAAGTGTTAAGTTGTGTCTGTACAGAATTTATCTTATCCTCAATATCAGTCAATTTTACATACTGTATAAAGGAGTGGTAATGTGATATTAGTCTGGTCGGTCCTAATTTGTAGGGCAAAAGTCCAGGTCCATCGGCTAAGCTCTCAAGTCTTATGGTTTGAGGATGCGTCACGTGTATTGTCAGCAGTAGCAGAATCCTGCAACAATCGGTTATTTTTAGGGGCGCGTTTTAGACGTGACTTAGCTACGGGGCCTCGCTTTTTTGACGTGTATATATGAATTGGTAAATCAGCTAAGACTGTGTCTTGTGTGTAGCGAGGTGCAGTTTTCTGACGAGAAGCAAAGGGATTTTTAATAAAAACTTGTTGTCCTGGAACATATTCTACTTCTGGTTCGCGAGATTTATTTCTATTTTCAATTAAGGCTGTTCTATTGCTCAGTGAGGACTCATTAATTATGTCATAAACCTGTTTCATTAGTTGTTTATGATTCTGAGCGTATTGTTGCAAAAGATGTTCGGTAAAATCTATGTCAACGGGATCTCTAGGATCGAAATGTCCGTTCAATAAATCAAAAGGTCTACACTTTGTAAAACTGTGAATAGTACTGTTGTATGCTATAATAGCGTATGGCATTAATCTAACTACTGGTTCATCTTTGTGTTGTAACTTAAGAATTCTTATGTGTTCTAATAGGGTCGAATGAAATCGTTCAATGTTACCGTTATCATTAGGGCTATGAGGTAAAGTTTTATGATGGATTATCTTATGGAGACGAATAAACTCTGAAAAAAGCTGATTAGTAAATTCCGTACCGTTATCGGTTATTATAGTGAAAGGTATTCCGTGGTGAGTACTGAAAAGTAATAATGCTTGTAAGATGCTAACAGCGGTTCCATCTCGTAAATGATACGCTTGACCGTATTTAGTAAAGACATCAATGAAGGTGACATATTTTTCGTTTTGAACTGTAAAGAGGTCCATGTGGATAATTTCAAATGGCTTGGTAGCATATTAAATTATACTATATTAAATTGAGGTTTAATGGGATTTCTGTCGTATTTACTTTGACCACAAATAGTACATTCATTAATGTATTTAGTGATCTGCTCTCTCATTTTCGGCCAATAATATTTCCTAGACAGAGCGAGGTAACATTCGTTAATACCACGGTGGTTCGTTTTACCGTTATGATAATTCTGAATGATGTCTTGTTGTTGAAGATAATCTTTAACATTTTCGAGCTCAGTTTTACTTAATACGAGGTTAAGAGAGGAGCTTTTAAACTTTTCTTGTAAAATTGGTATTATCGAATACATTTCTAAGGGAGGATCTATCAATATAGCTGTTTTAACTTTCGGGTTAACGTATTCATTAATAGAATTGATAACATCGTTTTCTAAACTAGATTTCGACAACTGAATAGCTATCCGCGTATGGTTTTCAAATGGCTTAGTTATAATCGGTCGTCGTTTTACATCACTAACTACAGTAAAGTAAATTTGTCTGTGAAACTTGTTAAGGGGAACGTCAGTGATCGGGACTTCTAATATAGGTTGTTCATTACTAGTGTGTACGGTGTCAGTTGAAGAGTTTCTATGTTGAGATGGGGGTGTTTCTGATGGGTTATTAATCATTGACTCAAGCTCTCTAATACTATCCATTACCGATTTAATTTCGTCAGTTTCACTGATGTGAATTTGAACACGAGATAGAGCGTCTGCGTTGGTATTAAATTTACCTTTCTTATATATGACCGTAAAGTCGTATTCGCTCAGTCGAAGTCGCCATCTTGTTAGTCGTGAGTTAGGTTCTTTTAGATTCATCATCCACTGTAATGGTCTGTGATCAGTAACTATTTTAAATGTTCGGCCAAATAAATAAGGTCTAAAGTATTTCGTTGCCCATACTATTGCTAATAATTCTTTCTCTATTGTACTATAGTTGAGTTCGCTATCATTTAATGTACGAGACGCGTAACAAACAGGCTTGTCAGAACCTATGGGTCCCTGAGATAATACAGCTCCGATGGCTACATTTGAAGCGTCTGTGGTGAGATTGAACTCTTTGTTAAAGTCTGGATACTGAAGGATGGGGTCGTTAATTAAAAGAGTCTTACACTTATTAAAAGCTTCTATAAATTCTTGACTGTGGACTACCTTACTACCTTTTTTTAAACATAACGTGAGGGGCTTAGTAATACGGGCAAAGTCAGGGATGAATTTTCTGTAATAACCAAGAAGACCTAAGAATTGTTTTATTTCCTTGGGTGTACTAGGTATAGGGTATTTTTCAATAGCTAAGATTTTGTCAGGATTAGGTTTAACACCTTCTCCGCTAATAATATGACCGAGATAGGCGGTCTCAAGTTTTAAAAACTCGGACTTGTCCATCTGTATTTTAAAGTTGGATTCTTTAAGACGTTGAAAAACTTTTTCTAGGTTTTCCATATGTTCCTGAAGGGATGTACTGTAAACTATTATATCGTCCAAATAAACTAGACATATGTTATTTTGAAGACCTTTAAGGACATTGTCCATGACTCTTTGAAATGTAGATGGTGAATTTTTTAAACCCATTGGCATTCGAAGAAACTCGAAATGGCCATGTTCCACATTAAATGCGGTTTTAGAAATATCCTGAGGGTCCATTTCGACCTGATAGAATCCACTAGCAAGATCAAGGGTTGTAAAATATTGACACTTGCCTAACTTGTCAAGGACATCGCTAATATTCGGTATAGGATACTTGTCGTCTATTGTTTTTTCATTAAGTTTTCGAAAATCGACTACAAGACGCCATTTCTGTTTACCGGATGCATCTATTTTTTTAGGGACTACCCATATGGGTGAACTCCATGCAGAGTCTGATGGTCTAATTATACCTTGTTGTAACATTTTTGAGATTTGGTCTCTAACCTCTTGTCGGTGAATAAAAGGATATCGATAGCTTTTAGTATATACAGGAACTTCGTCCTTCGTTCGTATGCGATGTTTAATTTTGTTAGTAAAAGTTAATGGCTCCCCATCTATATAAAACACATCTGCATAACGAGCACAAAGTGTTAACAAGTTAGCCTTTTCTTCTTCATTAAGATGATCGGTACGTAATCGCGACAATACTTCATTTACTCGGTTTGATTTTCCTAATGGTTTGCAATTAAAATTGAATATCTCAGCGTAAGCGGGTTGATCTAATGAAAATATGATGTCGTTAGGTGAAGGATTTTCTATTTCTACAAATCCGCGACTACCGGTAACAGTTGTAAGACATTCGTGAATAATGCAATTACATAGAACTTGTTCGTTAATAAAAACTTCGCCATCCGGGGCGTTAATGGGTATTTTTACTAATTTTGAACTTCTACCTGGGATAATATCTTCGTATAAATTAACGTTACGGGAATTGTAAACCTTAATAAAGTTTGTTGCATTTCGTGTAATTAATTTGAAATCTTTTAAATCTATTTTAGCTTGCCACTCAGATAATAAATCTAACCCTATTAAACCATCGAAATAATCATGAAAACGATAAACGAATAACTTTATATTATTATCTTCATTGAATTCGTTAAAACAGGGCAGTGTTACGGAATAATCATTTCTACTAATACCATGTACGTTTGTAACTTCGAAGGGGTCATAATTTAAAGGATAATTAGGATAAAAATTTTGTACGGCCTCGGGGCTAATAAACGATTGGTTAGCACCTGTATCTATCAAGAACTTTAAAGGTGGCTGTGAGATTTCAATATAGGGCAACTGTCGTTGAGTCTGTAAATTAACGTCTATCCTTGCTCTTTTGATTTTTTGTCTACTTGAAAATCCTGAGGTTGGGATTCACCGCTAGGGCCTGGCTGAGATTCTAACTCATTTACTATTTCATTGTCATAACTATCGTTACAGTAAGTCGGGTTGGCAGCATAATCATAGGGGTTGAAGTAGTCATTCGGGTCTGTATAATAGTCATAGTCCGGATAGTCAGTATAGTATGAACAGTCGGGTGAATAAAATTCATTTAGATTGACCTCGCGTGTTTTAAAATAATTAGTTGGTGGTGGGTTCCCAGATTTACGCCAATCATGACCTGACATCATAGGCTTAGGAGTATAATGTTGAACTCCACTCATTGGTTTCGCATTAAAATTTTGTGGTGGATTTGATCGGGGTGGTAAGCGAAACACATTACTTTGGGGGTTGTAATTCGGTGGTGGTGCGCGAAACATTTGTTGGGTTCGACTAGGGAAACGATTTTGTTGACTATTGAACTTAAAAGCTTGGGGCTGTGCGATAGGAGAGTTAAATCTAAAACCTTGGGGTTCCGGCTGGTAATAACGCGGTCCTACTGGAACGGGCCAGTTAGGTACGGGTCGCATAGCGCTGGGCGTATTTAATACTATGTTATGTGACGTAGCTTTAGACGTATTCTGAGTATTATGCTTAGGAAGATCATTACGCTGCTGTAAATAAATTACATTTAGTTCTTCTTGAACGAATTCTAAAGCCTTTTCAATAGTTTCCGGGCGCATGCAACGGATACGTGAACCTAGGGGTTCTTTTAAACCTCGCACGAAGGCCTGCATTGTAACCTTTTTATAAAGTGTCCGCTTAGCTTCAATTGTCGTCTGTAAGCTCTCATGTAACGTTACGTATGTCATTATAGTGCTGAACAAGGTTTGACATTGATCATAAAATTCCTGAGGGGATTTATTACCCTGCGTAGCTAAAGAGAGGTCATTGTACAAAGCCGTTTCATCTCTTTGATCCGAAAAATTATTAATTAATGCTGATCTTATACCAGTCCAAGTGTCAGGGATGCCGTTGGAATTAATAGTTGACGCGGCGGACCCTGTTATTTTATTTAGTATACCGTTTAAGAGACATAAATTACTTAATTCACTACCTGGCTCGGCACTCGCATATTGCAAAACTATTTGATCACATATATTTATGAACCTAGTTAATATATTCGGGTTACCATCGAACTCTGGCACCAGGCGTAAGGCCTTAAAAATAACGTCGGGATCGTATGACATGTTTGAATTATATGAAATATTTAAATTAAAATCTAATTTACTGTCTATATTTCTATAACTATCTACTATATAACGGCGAGCCTGACGGGATGCAGGTTCCCGGGGACAAGGCTTTTCGTGATGAAAAATCTTGAGGATAAAATGACTTAGGATAGAAGGAAGCAACACGAGAAAGATTCAAGTGTACTTACATATGTTTCATCTCTGGCTCTTTTTCGTGAATCGATGCTTGGATTCTCCACTCAGCTTGGCAGCTCCGTAGATTCTGGATACTCGTAGCGTGACTTGACAGCCTCCCGGGCGACTCGCGAACGCGAATATCGATATGAGAAAATTCTAATGCTCGCGAACCGGCCCGCGAGTATCCTACCGACTGCGCCAATTACGTTTACTGCAGCCGATGGATCGAAAAAAAACCAAAATGACTTAAAAAATACTTTAATTAATTAAAATAAAATTACAATTAAGAGAGGTGAAACCTATTCGATGCGAGAATTAGGAATGACAAAATTTTGTATAAAAATTAATAATGAAATTAAATTTAAAATATGACGAAATCGCTGCGTCGGCGGCTCGTGGCTGGACGGACGTTGCGACATGGGCTGCATCGGTTTTCCGTTGTTTATTGAATATGGATATTAAATGCATGCTCGGCATTTTCATGGATGAGCTTAGGGTACTGTATGATAGATAGTACGGTTCCGTACTTAACAAACATGTAAACATACACGTGTAGCGTGGTCTGTGCGTTACGTCACATGTATTAAAACCCAAAAGTTAATTTTTGAGAAAAATACATGATCTGTTAATGGCCCGATTCAATATTCTATCTAGCTCTGAATTTATTAATTTATTCTATACTTTATTGTACACCACAAATATATTACAAACAAAGCATAAAGATAGTTACAGACAGTAAAGTACAATGGGCGGACTTATGGCTAATTAGCCATTTCTTCCAGACAACCCAGACATAAAAAGGAAATTTATTATCTAAATTGGGTAGGTGGTGTAGATGTATAATAAACTTACATACAAATGTCTACATTCTAACACTTATATTAAATACATAAATAAATAAAAAGAAGAATAACATATATATATATCATAAACTAATAAAGTATGTAAGCAATATACGTAAATTGAAAATAACAATTAAGTGAAATGATAAAAACACAATAAAGAATTTGCACCATATTTACACTAAATCCTTAACGTGTTTGTTAAAAGTCAACAGTGATTTAGCTTCCCTTATGGGTAAAGGCAGACTATTCCATAATTTAATAGCCTGAACAGTAAAAGACTGACTAAAGTACTTGGACTTATGTACGGGTAGCTCCAGCATAAGTCTTCGAGATGTTCTTAATTCTGAAGCTTCGCGGAGATATATAAATGTTTCTTTTAAATACGAAGGAGAATTTGTATTAAATAGTACACAGTACAACAGATAAAGAATATGTAGGTTCCGGCGAAGGCGTATAGGAAGCCACTTAAGCTTGGAACGAAATTCGGAAACATGGTCAAATTTGCGTAGGCAAAGTTAGCTTATTAGTTGGTCCTCGATCAAATTAGAGTAGCTCGCATCTGCATAATCTTGAATAGATAAGAGAAGAGAGTTTGCCAACATAATTTTAGTAGGGATTGGCAGAACAAAATTTACATACTAGAGATAAAATTTTGACGTAAGTTCCAAGCGAATTGTGTCAAAATATATCGCTAAACGGCCTTAAAAGATAGTAAGTCAAGTAATCGATAGTTACTCTTTGAAAAATTGGTAATGACATTTGTCGTTATTAGATATACCATTATTAAGCAATAGGTATTTTCTGAGATTTGAACTAGATCTCTACTTTAGTATCTAAATAAATAGAGAACAGCCGATTTAGATAAAAAATTCCTGACAATTTACACAGATGGCTGAAATAGCGTCTAGTTCGTATCTCCTACTATTAATTGTGTTGAACAATTAATATTTTGATGGAGACGTTAAAGCATACATATCCCCCCGTTTGGAAACTCTGATCACATTACTCACCACATGAACTGAATACTGCTTGAAAACAGTATTATTAAACTGTGATCTTCTGTAAGATCGGAAGACGTCCCCAGTCGTTCTGCTCCAGATTTTGAGCAGGATATTTCCTTATGTCACCTCAGTTTTGAATTAACAATTAACCTATTTGCTGACTGATTCAACTTCGCCTAGCATAAGCTATTTTTGAATATTATTATTAATTATCTCATCAGACTCAACAGTCATAATAAATAAATTAGATAAAAAGTGTGTGTGTCAACTCCAATACACGACTGGAGTTTACTCCTTCAGATCGATTGTCTAAATAGGCACAAAAAGGCTTACGAATCTAAGAAAAAGGTTAATACCATATCAATTGGTAAATAAACGAATCAACTAACGCCATCTATGGGAACCTTATCGGGTGATAGATGGCGTTACGCGAAACATAACGAAGTCATTCGTTTAGTAGATTTTACTACTTATATTTTTTCCGGGGGCTTTATATGAAAATCGATTCTTAAGAAGTACACACCAACGAAATACTTTTGTGGGGTGACACATATAAGCAAACACAAACGCCCAAACAACATGATACCGTGTGACCCATAAAAATATTAGTCACGAGCCGGGATTGAAGTAATCTGTGAGACAGTTACAGTGAACAAATGAACATCTATCTTAAAATTAGAGACGGTAATAACATCGCATTATGACTCATAAGAATTTTTAAAGAGTAACAGATTTCCTTGCCGATTCTTCTCTGCAGAATCTATATTCCGAATCGGTGGTAGCTTCACATCAATTATAATTAATTTACCTAAAACTAATATAATCTTTATTTGTAAAATGACGATTCAAAAACGCTTTTGAAACTTATTTGAATGAAGTCATTTTAGATTTTGATTACATTATGAATCCATGTTGATTATTATTTTTTTTATTTTGACTAAAAAAGAAATGTTGTATAGTCTAATATATAATACTCACAAATATCTCAGGACAAAATCTAGAAGAACAAAAAAATCAAAATATGTTTTCAAATGTTACACAACGTGCCAACCTACAGTACACTTTATACTCTCATAGTTCGGTCGGCTCTAATCAAATTTATAGTACTTCGGTAACATCGATGTACTTTGAACGGACGGACTGAAATGTTGTTAGTAGATTTAGTGTGTCAATGTTTCTATATTTATTTGATTTTCAGTAGTTAAGATGTTCATAGCTAAATATTGAACTTAAAGATTTGTTTGTTCACTAACGGCCGTTTTCCTGGTTTTGTCTACCAGGGATAAATTTTTGAAGTAATTTTTATACAACTAGGTCGGCAAACAAGCTTACGGTTCACCGGATGGTAAGCGATTACCATAGCCTAACACCAGAAGCATCGCAAGCGTGTTTCCGACCTTATCCCTAATTCCCCCCCCCCCCAGGTGCTGATCACCTTACTCACCAATAGGAACACAACACTTTGTGATGTCAAGGTACCTCAGTCGTACTGCTCCATATTTTGAGCAGGAAATTTCCTGCTGTGCTCTACCTCAGTTAATACTTAAAGTGAAGTAGCACCTCTAGTAAGCAAATTCGGATCTAGATAGGAATTGAAACTGCAGTGAGCCAATTCTTAAGTTTTACTGAAAATTAAGCATTGTATGTTGAAAAAGCTACGTTTAACGTACACATACGATCATCCGTTCCTGAAGTTTAGGTAACATTTTTTTTTTGCAATAAATGTGTACGTACAGACAAATAAAAAATAATTACATATCATCAGAGTGACGAAGCACAGTTGTCTATTTCTGAAGTGAGCAACTTAATGCTTGTATTATTGGTAAATACTACCGGCTAATATAAACACTAATTTTATTCTTATCTAAATATATAAATCTATACAAATAAAAATGAATGTTGCTAAGCGCATAACTCGAGAATGGCTCGACCTATTCGGCTATTTTTTTTTTCATTTTTTTGCTTAAGGCCCACGGAAGGTTTTAATACTAAAAGTAATTTTAAAAAAATAATTTTTAAGATTAACTTTATACAGAAAATAGTCTGTCCGGGCAGCTAGTAAATAACATATTACAATCTCGCAGTAGAAAGAAGGGTCACCGCAAACAATACCAATGGGCTACTCGTTTTATTTTTATTTATTTATTAAAACTGTTACACTACAAAAAATTGTAAGTGTCCTTGTGAGGACCACTTAACGCCAGGTGTCTGGACTACTCATCTGTCTCAACTGAGACCAAAATTAACTGGATTTATTTTTAGTTATACAAATATCGTTGTGTTTCGTGGCTTTACTCTCATCGTTGGATTGAAATAGTCAATATTTTTTATCAGGAATGAATATTAATATTAATTATTTTTAGATTTTGAAGGTATATATATATATATATATATATATATATATATATATATATATATATATATATATATATATATATATATATATTTGTTTTCTTTACGACTAGTTCGGCAAACTAGCTATCACATGATGGTAAGTGGTCACCGTAACCTATAGTCGCCTGCAGCTTGAAGCATTGCAAGCTTGTTGTCTACGCCACCCTTGACCCTCTCCAAGAGCACTTCTCACCATGGGCACACATTACTAATTATATTTAGAGCATTGTTTTTTAGCTGTGACCTTTAATAAAGTTGAAGTAGGTATTTTTCCAGTTAAACTGCTCCAGATTTTGAGCAGGATATATCCACTGTGGCCTGCCTCAAGAAGTTATAAAAACGTTTTCCCCAAGATTATGTGCTTTTGTGCACTATACCCTGCCTTTATCATTATAAAAAGCAAAAAATCTCTCTCTGCCCTGTTAGTACTAGACAAGAAAACATAAATGCCTTTTTTTATCTGTTTTTTTTATTTTGTTACTTGTATCTTGAGTAAATATTTGTAAGGTTTTATATATGGATTAATAAATAAAACCTTCCTTCCAATACATATAATGAAACCACTACCTATGAGAGTTTAGCAGGTCAAAACAAATGAAGTATCCAAATCAATAAGTTTCATTCGCTGTTTCCGGTCTGCTTCTACCCCAGCTTCCGGCGCCGGCCGGTGTCGTCCGGTACCGTCCGGCGCTGTCCGGGGGTCACAAGATTAATTCTTTTGTTTTCTAGACAATGGCTGGACATTCCTTAATGATTGTACTCTGAGCAATAAATCTCACTTGATAGATTCTTACCGAGATGCATGGATTTTGTTACAATTTTTTGTGTTGTTATTTTTTTATTTTGTTTTAATTTAAATTATTTATTGTACTTTTATAGATTTTTTTAAATAAATGGCTTTCTTAATGCTTTTGCCATTTGTATCATATAGAATATAGTATCATATAGAATATAGTATCATATAGAATATAAGAGAATACTTTAAATAATAATTGATTAATGAAATAAATTGAACAATGCGATAAAAAGTAATTAGTGTTTCTCGTAGTTAACAAATTGTATTTATGTTATCTTTAACGTTGTGTCTTGATAAAAAAAAAACTGTATAAAAATATCATTAATTTCCTTTTTTTTACAAATATAGATTGAAAAGTACAGATTAAAGACCATTTCAGATAAATATTTCACTCTATCCAGCTTAAAATGCTTCGTTGCATTAAAAAAATTATACTGTAGTGTAATTATGACTCATATATATCTAATATTAGAATAGATATACAAACCTGAGTATATTCAATATTATTGAGCCATCGACTATTTTTTCTCTATTCTTAAATAAACTTTCAACAGAGATATACAAGATGGGGTACCTATTTTCATGTGTTTTTAGCAAAAAAAAAACACTGTTAAGGTAATATTTTTTTCGCATTTCGCTTTTTCTAAACTTAAGTAACCTACCAAATGTCCTATCAGCTACATTCCGACATGTGCGATCTTTTTAAGAGCCCTTACAACTTCCTTCCTAATTAATTTGATACGATTTTAACACTTATCTGATCAACATAAGAACTATTTTCAAATAAACCCCTTTGTTAATCTACATCTGCTAAGATAAGTTTATTATCTGTGTCCTATTTTATCTGTCTAATGACGTGGCGGGAATGTTTGGCGCCGATTTTTTTACTTTTTTTTTTGCAAACCTCACACATAGTTGACAATGTGATTAGACGTGAAATTAATGACGCATTAAAAAGGGTCTCATTAAAAAGTTTATATATGTGTCTATTAGGCAACTGTCAGACAATTGCACAATAAATAAATCCAAGGAGAGAAGGTAAAGTCAATATAATGATTATTATAAATTCATTATAATTAGTTTGACCAATATGAAGTTAACTGGTAACAGTTGTTGATGACAGCGATAGTCACATTTAAACCGACTTCAAAAAAAGAGAAAGCTGTTCGATTTGACTGTATTTTATTAGTTGTCATACCAAAATAAAGTGTGTGTGCAATTCACACACGGCAAAAGTGAAACTTCTGAAAAGTCGCAGGATGATAGGCCGTTGCGACTTCTTTCATCAACAATAATCGCGGTCTCGCGAAATAGGTCGTAAGCGCCATGCAAAATGCGGTGTTCGCGTTTTAGCAGTAATCTATAATCTATAATATATATAAAAGCGAAAGGTCACTCATCACGAAATCTCCGAAACTATAACATCTATAAACTTGAAATATGGCAGGTAGGTTCCTTATAAGACGTAGGCATCCGCTAAGAACGGATTTTACGAAATTCGACCCCTAAGGGGGTAAAACGGGGGTTAGAAGTTTGTATGAAAGTCCTATGTTTTTGAAGTAAGAGACTTGAAATTTAAAATGTATGCTTTATAGATAGTCAGAAGGTGTCCAAATAATGTATCTTTAGAAATCAACTCCCTTTTGGGATTAAAACGGGGGATGGTAGGTTGACTCACTCATCACGAAATCTCCGAAACTATAACACCTACATACTTGAAATTTGGCAAGTAGGTTTTGTACAGGACGTAAAAGATAAAACGGGGGTCGGAAGTTTGTATGAAAGGCCTATGTTTTTAAAGTAAGAGACGAAATTTAAAATGTATGCTCTATAGATGGTGAAAAGGAGTCCAAATAATGCATCGTAATCTCTATATATATAAAAGCGAAAGGTCACTCACTCATCATGAAATCTCCGAAACTATAACACCTACAAACTTGAAATTTGGCAGGTAGGTTCTTTATAAGACGTAGGCATCCGCTAAGAACGGATTTTACGATACTCGACCCCTAAGGGGGTAAAACGGGGGTTGGAAGTTTGTATGAAAGTCCTATGTTTTTGAAGTAAGAGACTTGAAATTTAAAATGTAAGCTCTATAGATGGTGAAAAGGTGTCCAAATAATGTATCTTAAGAAATTAACTCCCTTTTGGGGTTAAAACGGGGGATGGTAGGCTGACTCACTCATCGCGAAATCTCCGAAACTATAATAGCTACAAACTTGAAATTTGGTAGGTAGGTTCCTTATAAAACGTAGACATTTGCTAAAAACGGATTTCACGAAACTCGACCCCTAAGGGGGTAAAACGGGGGTTGGAAGTTTGTACGAAAGTCCTATGTTTTTGAAGTAAGAGACTTGAAATTTAAAATGTATACTCTATAGATGGTGAGAAGGTGTCCAAATAGTGTATCTTTAGAAATCCATTTCTTTTTGGGGTTAAAACGGGGGATGGTAGCTTGACTCACTCATCACGAAATCTCCAAAACTATAACACCTACAAACTTGAAATTTGGTAGGTAGGCTCCTTATAAGACGTAGGCATTCGCTAAGAACAGATTTTACGAAATTCGACCCCTAAGGGGATAAAATGGGGGTTGGAAGTTTGTATGAAAGTCCTATGTTTTTGAAGTAAGAGACTTTAAATTTAAAATGTATGCTCTTTCGATGGTGAGTAGGTGTCCAAATAATGTATCTTTAGAAATCCATTTCTTTTTGGGGTTAAAACGGGGGATGGTAGGTTGACTTACTCATCACGAAATCTCGGAAATTATAACAGTTGCAAACTTAAAATTAGGCAAGTAGGTTTCTTATAGGGCGTAGACATCCGCTAAGAACGAATTTTATGAAACTCGACTCCTAAGGGGATGAAACGGGGGTTGGAAGTTTTTACGACAGTCCTATGTTTTTGAAGTAAGATACTTGAAATTTAAAATGTATGCTCTATAGATGATGAGAAGGTGTCCAAATAAAGTATCTTTAGAAATCCATTTCTTTTTGGGGTTAAAACGGGGGATGGTAGGTTGACTTACTCATCACGAAATCTCCGAAATTATAACAGTTACAAACTTAAAATTAGGCAAGTAGGTTCCTTATAGGACGTAGACATTCGCTAAGAATGAATTTTATGAAACTCGACCTCTAAGGGGATGAAACGGGGGTTGGAAGTTTCTATGAAAGTCCTATGTTTTTGAAGTAAGAAACTTGAAATTTAAAATGTGTGCTCTATAGATGGTGAGGAGGTGTCCAAATAATGCATCGTAATCTATATATATAAAAGAGAAAGATCACTGACTCACTCATCGCGAGAACTCAAAAACAGCTAGATGGTCCATTCATCCAGGATGGACAAAGATGAAATTTGACAATTTGACTAATTATAATCTACCTCAGATTATAATTAGTAGACGTCCGCTAAAAACGGATTTTGCGATATTCCACCGCTAAGGGGTTTAATTGGGGTTGATAGTTTGTATGAAACATATACAGCAGGGTCGGTTTAAAGCAAAATAACCGCGTTGTAACCCTATGTGTTCATGAAAAATTTATATTGATCACTTATAACTTTTAACTGAGGTAGGGCACAGCAGGAATTTCCTGCTCAAAATATGGAGCAGCCCAACTGGGGTAGTACCTCGACCTTACAGAAGATCACAGCAAAATAATACTGTTTTCAAGCAGTATTGTGTTCCTGTTGGTGAGTAAGGTGACCAAAGTTCCTGGGGGGATTGGGGATTGGGTCGGCAACGCGCTTGCGATGCTTCTGGTGTTGCAGGCGTCTATAAACTACGGTAATCGCTTACCATCAGGTGAGCCGTACGCTTGTTTGCCGACCTACTGACATAAAAAAAATCATTTTATTTATAAAGTGTACCACTAAGTATCTACAATTTACCAAAACCGCTACACGCAACGAGTTACATTAACAGTAGTCAAGGCCGTTGATGAAATTGATACTAACGTATTCAGCCTGTAACACCCCAATGCTGGGCACAGGCCTCTTTCGCCATGTAGGGGAAGAATTGAAGCTTAATCCAACCACGCCGATCCTGCGGGGTGGCGGATACGTTCCCTACTATCAGTAACGATCGCTATCAGGTATTTATGATAACAACTAGGATCGACGGAGGTAAGGAGACCCACAAGGATAGACATCCAACTGGTAAGAAATATTTAATACAAATATCCATCATGAGCGGGAATCGAACCCGCAAAGTATCGGTGGTTTAGGCGATTACTCGCATCACCACATCAGAGCGGCTGTTACTATAATGATACAAAGTACTAGAAGTACTAGAAGATATAAATGTAAGTCCTAGTTGTTGCCAATAAATAAATAAAAATTTAAACAGATTTTTTTTAATGATAACGTTTCTATTTTTATCTAGGTATAAGATGTAATAACATTATATTAATGAGTTTCTACACAATTAACAATTCACAACTTAAGAACTATATATTTACAAACAGTTACGGTACAAATCATGTCCGCGTGAAATAGTGCCGAGAATTATTTTTTTTTAATTAAAATAATTAATTAAGTGCTTTTTTTTAAATAGGAAGTTCAAAACATTTATTGCCATGTTACGAAATATTAATTACAATGGTTGGACAGGAAAATAAGCTCGATAAAAAATTCTTCAAAAAGCTCAACTTTTATAAAAGTCAATTTAAGTTCAGAATAATTAACAAAAAATAGGGAACGTTGTACCTACCTACCCATTGTCAGTTATTACTTACCTAAAAATTGATATGGAGCCAATTAAGCCCTTAACCCTCTAATGCCGCGTCGAAATTTGATTACTAAATAAAAACTAAAAATTTATAAAATTGTTCATTTCGCTTCTACTTACATATTTTATTTACACTCGGTAGCATTAATTTTAATTGATTATTTGTACACAAAAACAAAATTCGATTGCAGAGAAAAAATATTTGGCATTATTAAAAATATATTGCAGTATTTTCAAATTTATTTTACAATAAAGACACGCTATGATAAGGAAAATTACAAACAAGTAAGAAACAATGAAAAAAAAAAACGCAAAATTTAAAAAATACGATCACATTTAATGCACGTTTTAGATAAACAAACAAATGTACAATTACAAAACATTCATCCACTGGACACGGGCAGAAACAAGCTTAAAAAAACACTAAAGATTAACACGACTAGATTAACATGGTAAGAAAAAAGAGACCGCGGATCAAAACCATAAATCATGCTCATTATATTCGAACAGGATTATTTTTTACTAAAGAAAATGTTCAAAAAAGCATCAAAAGGCTATAAGGGGGCGCCATTTTGTGAGGGCTCAGTCGATTAGGGCGGGAAAATGGGAAGCTATCGACGTATCGCGAGACGCCTTTTCAAAAGGCGTTCTAAACTCCGACCAATGGGAACGAAGGCCACTCTGCTCATGCGCTTTGGCGTCGATCCATAGAATTATAGATATAATACGGCAGTGTGGGCTTGGCCTCTGCCGTGACGAGATGTGTGTGTATCAACACAGACAGTTTTTTCTGTAAAAAAAAAAATATGTCGAAGTGCCTAATGGTCGAGTGTTTTTCGTTTAACATAATTTAGTGTCATTTTTATTTTTGTGATAGAACATATGTGTTAAGTTTTGACTTTTAGGTGACTATCATATATTTAATAAAATTTGAAAAACAAAAAATAATAGTCGAGTAGTAAACGAAAGTCGGTTAACCCTAAAACACGCAAGGCTCCATTCGTACCTTGATTGATCCTTCGTTCGCGGAGCGTGGTACCCCGGGGATAGTGACCACCGTCAGTGATGGTGATGGCCAGCGGCGGTGGCGGGCTGGTGCAGTCCCCGCCCGACATGTTGCACCATCACACCATCATGGATACCTCGTCGCACGTAGAAATGATGCCCAGTAAGTCAATATGAGTATAAAAATATATTTTATCGTTCTCTTGTGGTGATTGTATTGGACAGTGTAATTAAATAAAATGTAATACATGCCTACTTGATGGGTTTTATGATTCAAACATTTTCAACTATATATGTATACATGTATATATGTGGATATATGTGGAGTTACATACTGTATGTAACATACACCTACATATTTTGACATACTACCTTAATCTAGTGATATCAATTGATAACATATTTTCACATTCATATATCCTAGGTATATCAATCCTTAAATTTCAAATGACCTGGTCCTAAGAAAAATATTACTAAAACTAAGTACTACTAACTAACCCTAAAAAAGAAATTAATTTAAAAAATCTACAATCATTTAAAATAATACACCCAAACATCAGAGTTGTATAAATAAATTTGTAAAAAAAATATCATTTGTATAAATTCATTTTTTGTACCTTTTCTTATTTCTTCTTAATTGTCTAATTAGTTAATGACTGCTGTTAATTTTTTAAGTTGAGTTACTTAATAAATTGAAAAAAAAAATTCTAAAAATAATTTAATTTAGTCTACACAGTTAACTTTTTATTTTATTTATTATATATAAAAATCTAATTTTAATTATTTTATAATAATTTGATTATCGATAACAAATTAACTTTTTCACAAAATAAATCATTAATTTCCACCCGCCTACAATAAAGCTAAAAGGATGGTTATTATTTTAGCAGTCTATGTATGTATGTATGTATGTATGTCCATCTGTTCCCTTATATCTCCCAAACTACTTATCATATTTAGAAAAATAGGTATCTTTGTAGTGTCTTAATAATTTACTGGTTATGGGCTATATGGTGTCACAATATATTAAATGTTGCGCCCTCTAAAGGACATAAAGTCACGTACAATTTTTTTTTGTCGTAGTCGGGTTTGAGTTTTTAACTTTCTTTATCTTGTTAGTTGTTCTTTACCTTTTCAGTTATTTTTAATCCTAAATAAAACCAATAATCAAATAATATCAACCAAAATTTAACCAATAAATGTAAAAGGGGAGGTCTTGATTGATTTATAAACCGCAGGGTGGAATCGACCCCGGCGTTATTTTTGCTAATGCAAGCGAGACGGCCATTAGAGGGTTGAGAGATTTATTATAGCGACTTTGATGTCGGGTTAAAATCTGACGTAACGTTCTAGGATCACTTTAGTTTTAGATTTTGAACCTTAAGGTCAGCTTTTATTTAAATAGGTGTTACTATTATACACATAAATAATAATATTAGTATAATTATGTGATATCGTAAACGGCTTCGACGTTTTAGGGTTTCTTTAGTTTTAGAATTTGATTCTCTAATTATCCTTATAAGGTTATCTTAATAAGCACACACTCTTAATCAGTCTGCAATGTTTGTGTGTATAATAAAATCATTTTTTTTTTGTAATTTTATTTTATTATATGAAAAAAATAGAGCTTTTTAATGGTTACAAAAAAAATTTTTATTTTGTTTCACGATGTTTTAATTAGTTGTAAATGGTCCAAATTCACAATTATGTTTATATCCTTTATTAATAAATAATTTACATTAATACAAAGTATTGAATTTTTAATGTTAGGTACATATACCAATACCTTGACCGAAAATTTTAAAAACCTTTGTATTTTTTATATCATTTATTATAATTATTAGATGGTGCCCGTGCCTATGTCTTATGAGTTAAATATTTATTATAAGATCAATAATAATATATATAATAATAACAATCAGAAATAAATAAATTATGAATTTTATTACAGTACCTATTGCATGTTTTATATAAGTACGTGTAGCTAAGAAAGAATATTCTAATTTACTTACCAAAAATTGTAGTAAAATCATATTAATAATAATAATAATAATAATAATAATGAACACATAATTTTAACACACCTCAACACATTATTTAACACACCACACGCTGCATTTACTTGGTTTTGACCCGCAAATGCAGACAAACCAGCCAAAGGCTGAGAAAAAATACCGAAAATAATAATTATAATAATAATAATGTTAATAGTAATAATCTTTATTGCGCACCATTAAAAGATACAAACAAAAGTAGCAATTAGAGGAAGATGTACAAAGGCGCTATCTTATCGCTAAAAGAGTGATTTCTTCCAGACAACCTTTGGGTATAGGACAGCGCATAGAAAAGCGGTTAGGAAGTGTACAAATAACTGTTATAGAAATTAGTAAACTGTAAACGTTAGGGTCTTGTGTCTGTCTGTTACTATTGTTAATAAATGTGTTATAGTTAGGAGCACACACAAATTCTGTAAAATCTTTTATTGTATGTTTTTGAATGAATCATCGAATAACAAGTTGCCAAGTCGAGTCGAGTTTAATGGGTTAAAATTTTAGTAAAAATGTAAGTGTTAGATCTCAAATAAAATAAAATAAATAAAGGATAAAGATTTTCCTTTTAGTAACTATAGTTCTGTTTACAGTTTTCATCAAAATCGTGTCAGTATATAAAAATATGAAATATTTCGAAAACAAAGAATTAAAATAATATTCGTAGTTTTATTTCCTATTTGCTGTTCAGGATTGTTTTTTGATATACAAAGGGCTTTCATATTTTTACTCGCATTTCGTTTTCAAACTTAAATGATTAATGGTAATAAACATGTTTTGGAAGGCAAACGGACAGACAAATTCATATGGCCAACCCGCAGTGGAGTAGCGTGGTGGATTAAACTCTGATTCTTCAACTAGGTACCTAGAGAAAGAGGCCTATACTCAGCTGTGAGATGCTAAAGGCTGAATCGTTATACTTAATATAAATAATTATGTATTTGTATCTAAATATAAGACAATGCTAAGACTGATGTATTAAGTCTAAACTACTGATGATAGAAGTTTTAATAGAATTTATGCTGCGTCATTTAATAATCTCTGATCTTTCAAAATTTATCCCCTGGGGTAAATGAAGTATCGTATCGGATTTTTTTTAATATAACTAAGTCGATAAATAAGCGTACGGCTTACCTGCGATTACTGTAGCTTTATTGACGTCTGCAATACCAGAGGCATCGCAAGCACGTTGCCGACCCTACTCCCAAACTAGTCCAAGAGCTCTGGTCACCTCACTCACCACAGGAACACAACACTGCTTGAAAATAACTTATTTAGCTGTGATCTTCTGTAAGGTCGAGGTACTTCCCCAGTCGGGCTGCTCCATTTTTGTGCAGGAATTTTCCTGCTGTGCCCTACCTCAGTTCAATCGTGTTATTTAATATCTTTAAATAACTATTATATTTATTACACTAATTATTAGTTAAATTGTAATAATTACAATTATATCTCAATTGTTAATTCTTATCATATTATTATTATTTAACGATACAAATGTATAATTATGTTGTGAGAAAAAAATTAGACTTCACAAGACATTGTATTTAAATTTTTATTGTTTGTTAATATAATTTATAATAAATTGCAGAAGTATTTGTATTAGAAATCGTAATCAAAATCTTGCAATAATGACAATAATTTAAAATTTATGTAAAAATTATGTAAAAATAATTATATTTTGTAAAATTGTCTCTATCAAATTCAATTTATATATTCAATAAACAAAATTAAGTTAAAAATATAAAGTTATCAAGATAGAGATAGAGCTACATTTATAATTTATACAATGACGATTCCATAGTTGTTTTGGAGTCATCTTATTTAAAGAAATTTTTGATCTTTATACAGCCGGATCGGTAAACAAGCATGCGGCTCTGGTAAGCGATTATTGTAGCTATAGACGTCTGCAACGCTAGAAGCATCGCAAGTGCGTTGCCGACAGGAGCTCTGGTCACCTTACTCACACCAGGAACACAACACTGCTTGAAAGCAGCATTATTTAGCTGTGCTCTTCTGTAAGGTCGAGATATTTTCCCAGTCGGACTGCTTCAGATTTGAGCAGGATATTTCAGTTACATTTTAAATAAGTAAGTACAAAAATAAATTACGAGTACTCCTCATTATAATTATATTACATTCTTAAGTTTGATAGTTTGTATAGATGGACTAGCATATGTTTTTTTGTTACGAAATACACAGATAAAATCGTGTCTAAAAGCTAGTTTTACAAGCAAATTCATTTCAAATATAATTCAAAATACATTCACGAAACTCGCAAGCAATATAGTTACAACAGAAATGCACAAAGTCAAACACACGCTTCCCTTTAGCGAGGAATATTGTACGCACTAAGTAGCAACACAAACATTCAGCTTAACGGCTATTTATAGATTTAACCCGTTTCCAACTTGCATACGATTGACTATTGACTCGTGCTCATTCAAATATCGACTATTATAAACTTTTTAATTACTATTTTAATGAATTTCTTTCTTTGCCGTGTGGTGTCGGCCGAGTAGAACAGCACCACTCCCTTTCTTCCCGTGGGGGTCGTAAACGGCGACCGAAGTTTCAACCTGCCTCAAAATCATCAGGGTCCTGAAAAAGGAAAACTTCATTTGAAATTTGGAATGGAGTCTCCGTCAAGTATTCGTGGCATAACTCTAAAATGCGAAAGACTCCTGCAGCCGAACTGGCTCCACACGTATCAAATCGTGGTTGCTGTGGGCATAGCCAGTGAAGTCGAGAGGGTGGCGCAGAGCTTAGGCAACTCTGCGTTTTGCTGAAGAGTGTCCTAGGCGAGACAGTGTCTGGCTGACACTATCTAAATCGTCTGCAATAGACGGACTAAGACCAATAATGATGATGATGATGATGATGAATGATTTTCTTATATATGTCTTATACAACTAGGTCAGTAAATAAGCGGCTTATCTGATGGTAAGCGATTACCGTAGCTTACAGACGCCTGCAACACCAGAAGCATCGCAAGCGCGTTGCCGACCCTACCATAATGTTTAATCATCAAAATAATGTTGATGTGTTGTATTGTTATCTTAAAGTCATAGAATTTTCTCATAAATATCTGAAAGCATTAAAAGACATTTAAGAAAAATATATTATGATATATTTTGTATTTGCATTGTCATTTTTAACGATGTTATATAAAATTAAGATAAATATGCAATATTAACGATTACTTTCTAATATCAAAGTTATTGGGTTGTTGATCTAAGATGTGATTGATTTAAACGCTGGCTTTATGCGAGACATATGACTATCCGCCAACCCGCATTGAAGCAGCGTGGTGGATTAAGCTCTGACTCTTCTCCTACATGGGGAAAGAGGCCTATGCCCAGTAGTGGGATATTACAGGCTGAAGCGTTATGACTAAATTGATAATTATCGAATAAAGTAGTAGTGTACGAGTATGTTAGTCAAGTTTAATGTAGTTATCACCTATAATTAAAGTTACACTCAGACTCTACTGTTGTTGTATATGTACTTGAAACATGGTGTATACTTTGTTTTTTTTTTTATGTCACTAGGTCGGCAAACAAGCGTACGGCTCACCTGATGGTAAGCGATTACCGTAGCTTATAGACGCCTGCAACACCAGAAGCATCGCAAGCGCGTTGCCGACCCAATCCCCAATCCCCCCAGGAGCTCTGGTCACCTTACTCACCAACAGGAACACAATATTGCTTGAAAACAGTATTATTTTACTGTGATCTTCTGTAAGGTCGAGGTACTACCCCAGTCGGGCTGCTCCATATTTTGAGCAGGAAATTCCTGCTGTGCCCTACCTCAGTTAAAAAAATTGTTGGTGTTCTATAAACAAAAAAATAAATGAATAAATAAGTATTTCTTTCCGGTTCTTATTAACACCATCTAACATTAACATAAAATGAGGATTTAATACATATTTGAAACCTATTAGAACAACGTGGTATTCTTGTGTCACAAAAAATATCCGTGCATTTATCCATCCTAAGCTATACCTGGACTTTACGAAGTCAGACCACCGGGGCTAGTTTTATTGGTGCGAAGTCGGTAGCGTTCGCACCTACCTCCTAAACATTTGCCACTGACGCCGACACGAGGAAAAAATATGTGAAAAAGCGAGTGCTGTATTTGTGGTTCATGTTGTTCTTT
Source organism: Melitaea cinxia (assembly GCF_905220565.1). NCBI lineage: Eukaryota > Metazoa > Arthropoda > Insecta > Lepidoptera > Nymphalidae > Melitaea > Melitaea cinxia. The sequence goes on from NC_059415.1 coordinate 12,325,266, forward strand.
CTTATTTGAAAAGTTTGAGGACTATTTTAGATTTTTAAAATGTTCAAATAACATTATTAATTAGGACTCAATAATAAATAGTTTTTATAATAATAATAATAATACCTATATTCTTTATTGCACACCAAAATATGAAAAGTTTGAGGACTATTTTAGACTTTTAAAATGTTCAAATAACATTATTAATTAGGACTCGATAATAACTAGTTTTTATAATAATAATAATAATAATATATTCTTTATTGCACACCAAAATATGAACAAACAGAATTGCAAATATGCGCATTATATTAATAAATAGTTTGACGTATATTGTTTTGATTGGTTTAGCCTGTATCTTACAGGTATGCATAGGCCATTTTCTCCATTTAAGAGAAACGTAGATATATCAGATACATTTAATATGATTTGTAGATTTGTTTAAATTTAATTTACAAGTAGCTTTGATATGTGATAGTGTGTTCCTACAAGTAGAGGAAAGAGATTATGTTAAACTCATTCATATTATCACCCAAGGTAACGTAGTTATATAGAAAAAAAGGTCAACGAGAGGTCACATGTTCAAATTTGGTCCGCATCGCCTTTTTAAGTGCTTACCAAACTTATTAAGAAATGAAACTGTCGTTAGACGTTAAAAAATTTATTTGCATGTATCGAGTAAAGACTTCTGAAATATATTTAGGTACATATAGCTATCTGCCCATCCACAGACAAAAAATGTGGTAGTTTAAGCTCCAGACCTTTTTACAAACCTGTTTAATATTGTATTACACTATCAAAACAGAGAGATGGTCTTTCTAGATCAGTCTGAATTTATTAAATATATCTAGATGAGGTAACAAATAAAATAAAAAGTTCAAAACTGTAAATTATTATTTATTTCTTTAAATGCAAAGCTGGACCAATTTAAATATATTTTATGTTGAATGTAAATATAGTAATTCATGTTATGTTATCCTTTTAAAGTTATCATTGTTGCAACATTCCGATATAATGAATATATAATGAAATTAACATTATCAATACTTGCAGGACCTCCTTTTTCTATTATTTGTAAAATTAATAAAGTTTTTTTTATTTTGATATTTAGATCTACCTTTTAAAATACAGCCAAGTCGTCTCAGCCTTTCTCAAATAGTGAACATGCAGACAAAATAAACATAATTTTTATGTATACAATTAGGCAAGGTAGATAGGTCCTAGTCATAATATTTATATTGTGTCGACGCCTGTGGTCAGCCGCGTGTCGGCAGCTATGATCACCGCATCACAAATTTACGCCTTTATAACCGGAAATAACCGGTCTCTCCTACCAATAATACGCTTAGTAGACATACCTATGGATTTTTTTTATGAATGGAAAACGGTAAAACGTTGAACAGGCTTAGCTTATAAGCTGTCGTTTATTATAGAGAATTTTTGATGTGGCTTGATAATTCAAAAAAAAAAACATCAAAAAAAATTAATGTAAAAATTAAATTTATAAATATACGGGTAAATTTTCCTAAAATAGACAACTTAATAACGAGCGATGCGATGTAATGAAATCAAAATCGAAAATAAGTTTATTGAAATAAATTTAAAAATAACCTCGAATCGTCATATATAATAACAAATAAAAATTTTAATTATTCTTAAAAGCGACGCTACAGCTGATTTATGATAATTGTTATGAACGTGTGACGCTATGTTTTTTTTTTATTTCTATCTTACAAAGTTATGCATATACACAACCACAAATATCTATAAGTAATTATTTCTTAAATTTTTAACTTATACATAATATTGTTATGAATTAATACTTCGTAAATTCAATTAAATTAATTTATTTATTTATGAATTTTAATTTAGTTCTTAAGTTTTTTTAAAATTATTTTCCCATAATTGTACGTTCTCTTCAATAACTATATTTTGTACAAACCATATTTATTAGTTGTTATGAATTAACATTTAATTATGCAAAATGTAGTTTTAAATACTCAAAACTACAAAAAATTATAAGGAAGTCGAAATATAACATTTAATATTATATTTTATATCTAAACAATCTTTAAAATATATAAGTATATTTATATAACTTAATTAAAAAAAAGTGATTAGCAATTCAAAACATAACTTTAATAATAAAAGTTTATACATTTTTTCTCTTAATTTACTTTTTATTATCAAATAATTACTAAAAAAAAGACAATGTTTTGAATTTTTATATAACATAATTCATGTAGGAATCAAAGGTGCTTTCGAAGCCTTGAATCAAGTAAATTTTGATGTGACAGATTATATTATTATACTATAGTTAGGTATATACAATATAACTTATTTTTTATTACAAAACATTCAAATGAGTTGAAGTACTAATTTGCGCAATTGCCTCACAAATGAGATTCAACGTCAAGCGATTTAGTTTTATCTAGCTATAACCGGTTTTAACAGGTTAGCCTTTAAAGTTAGGTCTAGAATATATTTTATTGACGTACTAGCTGTGCCCGCGACGTCGTCCGCGTGGAATTAAAAAACATGTTCTAGTTACAAAAAAAAAAATCTAAAATAAAAATAGCCTAAGTTACTCCTTATTACATCAGCTATCTGACAGTAAAAGTTCCGTCAAAATCGGGCCATCCGTTTCAGAGATTAGCCGGAACAAATAGACATACAGACAGACACACAAAATTTGTAAAAAATTGTTATTTTGGTATATGTACCGTGTATACATCCATATGCATTTAGTAAAAAACCGGTTATTTTAATATTACAAACAGACACACATTTTATTTATTTGTATGTATAGATAATAATATTAATTCGTAAGAATAAGTTTATTATGTTTCTTACAACGCAGTTTTTATAAACATAAGAAGTTATTTTTTAAGCAAATACGTACCTTATGTGATTTAAAAAAATGAACTAATTAAAATACTTACAATATTGAGCTAGATAATAACTGTCCACCAACACAAAACCGTGTGGAATGGCGTCAAGTATCCAATCAGCATTCTTACTTTAAATCGTTATACCGAATTTATACAAAATAAAATAAATTAGTTTTCCAAAAATCCAAAGTAAAAATAAAACGACTTCCTGTTTAGTTGACATTTTCAACAACTGCTTGCTTGTATTGTAACGTGATGTTAAATAGCCTATGATCTTTATCAAGACAAGCCTTGGAATGAAAGAGTAACTTTTTAATTTGCTGCTTATGTACCTTTAACACATATCATATAATCATATTATTATATTATAATATTATATTTATCAGTATGTGCAAATATTCCTGTCTGGTTGTCTGTCCTTGTGTGTCTCCCCACCGTGCCCCGGAGAGCACGTTAAGCTGTCGGTCCCGGTTGTTATCATAAATACCTGATTACGATAGTTACGTATTGTAGGGAATGTATCGGCTAACCCACAGTTGGCAGCGTGGTGGATTAAGCTCCAATCCTTCTCCTACATTAAGAAAGAGGCCTATGCCCAACAGTGGGATATTACAGGCTGAATCGTATATATTTGGAATTGTAATGTTAACGTAGTTTAAATGGTAGGTAATGATATATAATATAGTGTTTCAAGATGTATCTATATATGTGTATGTTTGTGTGTGTGTGTATGTGTTTGTGTGTGTTCATCACACATTATATTAAAATATTGATATGAGTAAATTAAATTCTATAATCCATTACAGTATTTAGTGTGTATGTAAGAATGTGTGGGATTTAAAACATATAATAAAAACGAAAAATGAAGCTACAAACGTCGGTATTAAATCGACTACTCGCTCCACTACACCTGAACGTATAGTGGGGCACGACCGGTAGGAAGTTAGTGTCATAATTCCAACTCACTTTTTTCCTTAAGTCGGTATCCACAAACACGTCGAACGTGACGAATATCTTATACAGCGGATAAGTGTTTACTTAATTATTTATTTTTTATATTTTTATTGTTATAGTAGTCGTAGCCTGGATGTAATTCTTATCTAAGATAGGTCATGGTTTTGAATTGTTTTAATGCAACATTAATACAATTTAAAAACATGAACAGATGCAAACTAGATCTCTATAATATATATCTCATAGCCTTTCATAGCTCTGTATGAAAAATTGTTTTGCATTTGTATGTGTTGAAATTTTTTCCATAGGATTGGTAATGAAACTGTTACATGTAATACACATAGGTACATACTATTATAATTTTGCTACCCTGTATGAGCAGTTTTAAAGTAGAATATATTCAATCCCCTTTTTGCCCCTTTAAGGGGCGAAATACAAAAGACCTTTTTTTTATAATTTATATGAAAAAAATTTAAAACTTCTTACAAACTTTTTTATTTCACTCCGTCAAGTAACGAATTTTGAAAAATCATTTAGGCTGGCCTTTATACACTAGTCTTAGCGTTGTCTTACATCTAGATGAAAAGACATATCTATATTATTACAATTCAGCCTGTAGCATTTCACAGCTGATCATAGGCCTCTTTCTCCGTGCAGAAGGTTTGGACTTTACTCCACCACGCTGCTTCACAGTGGGTTTGTGTGTCATGTACATATAAGTATATATTGTCAAAGGCATATTACTTTTACAACTTAGAAGATCACAGCAAAATAATACTGTTTTCAAACAGTATTGTGTTCCTGTTGGTGAGTAAGGTGACCAGAGCTCCTGGGGGGGATTGGGGATTGGGTCGGCAACGCGCTTACGATGCTTCTGGTGTTGCAGGCGTCTATAAGCTACGGTAATTTCTTACCATCAGGCGAGCCGTACGCTTGTTTGCCGACCTAGTGACATAAAAAAAACATGCTACAAACTTTTTTTAAAATATTTGGTAATTTAGTTTTTTTTTTTTTTTAAATAGTTAACTGTAAATTAAGTTCCTAATAATGTAAAGAATACACGAAACAATTTTGTCTGTCACATTGTGCATCCATTATAAAAATGCTGGTAGGCTCGTAGCGAGGGGGGCCTAATGCGAACATATGTTTCAGAGATACGTTATCTAGTACAAACCTACAGTAGTAAAACGTTGAGTAAACGCGAAATTATCTGTACATATACACCTGTGGCTCGCATATGTTGAATTTTATTTTATTTTCCGTATTTTGTTTCTCCTTGATAAAGGGTTTGGGGTTCCGTGGTAAAATGATAAAAAAATTATGCGCTGTTCGCAGTGACCCTGTTTTCCTCTACAAGGGCTTTAGAAATAATTGTGTTTGCTCGCAAACGAAAAAAAAACCGACTTCAATTACATCAATCAAAGATTACTCAAAAAGTAGTTATCAGATCTCGATAAAATTTGTATGTGACCACATGATAAACATCAGCTTTCGATTAAATTAAAAATTATCAAAATCGGTATAACCAGTAAAAAGTTATTGCTGATTTTCGAGAGTTTCCCTCGATTTCTCTGGGATCCCATCATCAGATCCTGGTTACCTTATCATGGTACCAAACTAGGGATATCCCCTTTCAACAAAAAAAGAATTATCAACATCGGTACATCCAGTAGAAAGTTATGCGGTATAATACAACGTAGGTCGACGAAAAAAGCGTCAAGTAAAAACGCATTATTAGATATAACTCGAAAAGTAGTTGTTAGATTGAGAGATTTGAGATCTCAAATAAATTTAAATGGGACCAATTGGCACACACCACCTTTCGATTAAAACAAAACTTGTCGAAAACGGTCCACCCGGTCAAAAGTTCTGATGTAACATACATAAAAAAAAAAAAAAAATAAATACAGTCGAATTGAGAACCTCCTCCTTTTTTGGAAGTCGGTTAAAAAATAAAAATGATCGAATAACGCAACAGACAATCATCAAGATGGTATAATTGTTTTCGATTTTTTTTTCTTTTTTTACTAGAAGATGGCGAACTAACGTGCGGATCGTCTGATCTGATAGACGCCTGCAAGACCACAACTTACTTGTGTATTAGAAACCCGCTTCAGACCTTACCCCCGACCCTACCCGGGAGCCCTGGGCACCTTTCCACGACAATACTTGAGAGCAGCAGGTATTATTTGGCTGTGATCTTCAGTAAGGTTGAGGTACTTACCTAGTCGGGTTTCACCAAATATCGAGCGAGAAATTTCCTGCTTTACCTGTTCCCTTTTTTGGTATCGCAGGGGAACCAATTTACTGGTGATATTCAGAACGCCCGGTTAGGCAGTCCTAGACCGTATATCGACCTCAGCACTTAGGGGGTGCAATAGGGGGCCTGTGGGAGCCTTCAGCCACTTTAATTGGAGTGTCCCGGATCTGTTGTCTACAGAATTCCTCCAGTGACAGACTGGCCTCGTCGAAAAGGCCAGACTTCTCTTCCATGGGGACTGTCCGGCTCACCTCTGATCCTGCTGACCTCACCGATAAAAGTAATAAAAGAATTTTCATAATTTTCTCAAAAACTTATTTTTCAGACACAATGGCCTCTTAAAACTGCACACACACATCTAGATCAAATGACTTGCAGCATCAACATCGGTATCGTAACTAAACAATACACGTACCTATTGTAACGTATTTTAAACAATAAAAATCAATGAATTACGATCAACAATCCAAATAACTCGAGACAATATAAAAATCCTATTCCATTCACGCCTACATACTCCATACTTTGCTTTATATTATTAACATTTGAAACTCTATCACTAAAGACATTAGAATCATTAGAAATAGCATCGTCAGTCCGTCCAACCGGAACTAGTAAGATCATTATCTCTTTAAAATCGTTCGAACAAGAGGCGCCGGAGATTTTTGATATAATTAAGCTTGAATTAATGTTTTTTTTTTGTACTTTGGTACTGTGGTAACCAAAGCCGGCGGTAGAGAATCGGTTTGATAGGTTTTAAAACATTTAAATTCTAATTAACTACTCTTTAATCTCGACATTCAACTATAAAAGGCTTTTCTTTATTGAGTAAGAATTTTAGTTGATCTTAATTTTTGGTAAGTTATTTACAGGAGTGGGTGTCGTCACTGAATATGGTGTTGGAGAAAATTCTCTTGTTACAAATTAAAAAAAAAATTTGTTTTTTTTTGTATCTTTTACAAGTAAAGGCCTTACATTACATATTATGTAATAAATACAACAAAGCGGAAAATAGCAATGATGCTACTACTTTATTTAGCTTCCAATTTCCAGAATTATTTGTAATATAACCCAGAGTGATAGCTGCCGACCTTGTTTCCATAATACTCACCTTAACTTGCTTTTATATTTTAGAAATATGCAAATTTGTTCGAAAATACAAACACTTACACAAAACACGAATAAATTAATACTACCAAGTGCTCGTCATAAAATACACTCATAATACACTCATAAGCTACCTGAGGAGTGGGTTAAAGAAGAATCTTATATATAAAATTCTCGTGTCACAATGTTAGTTACAATAGATACTCCTTCGAAACGGCTGGACCGATTTTTATGATGTTTAGTGTGTATATTGGATAGGTCTGAGAATTGACGAACATCTAGAGGATGGGGAAAGAAGGGGGGGGATTAAGGGGTTAGTAATATATATATGGCAAAACAACGCTTGCGAGGTCAGCTGGTGGAATTATAAATTTATAAATAAATTAGAGAAGCTAATAATTACTAAATGATGAATATTTTAATGATAAATAATAACTTCACCTGTTATATATACATACTGAATATTATGTAATTAATTATATTTACGTAACAAAGCGCTTCCCCTCTACCTTAATATTTCGTGCCCCTGCGGAGTCCATAATTAACTTTTGTATTTTATTAGTAAATTGTAATTGAAATAAATAAATAACTTGATAGTAGGAGTAGGGTGATATCCCCTAGTATCCCCCAAACAATAACGCCCAGACACCGACAAATATCTGTATGAAAACATTGTGATCAAAATTGCTACCCTGATGGATAGACAACAACCATACGCGCTACGCTTCAGCCTGTAATATCCCACTGCTGGTCATAAGCCTCTTTCTCCAAGTAAGAGAAGGATCAGACCTTGATCCACCACGCTGCTCTATTGCGGGTTCCCTACTATGAGTAAAGATCGCTATCAGTCGATCGCAAGAAAGACCGCAGTCAACAACCAGTTGCTTGTTTATTGAAGTGAATCAGGTACTAATGGCTTACTTTTCGTCCTGAAGTACATACATACATACATATAATCACGCCTCTTTCCCGTAGGGGTAGGCAGAGACCACTTCTTTCCACTTGCTACGATCCTTACATACTTCTTTCGCTTCGTCCACTTTCATTATTCCCTTCATACATGCATTCGGTTTAGGGTTCTCCTGAAGTCTTTCGTCTAAAGTCTGTTCAAAACTTATGAGCAAGTGCAAGTTAGGAACTAATCAGCCTCTCCATTCTCCGTCATCCATACTTTACAAGTATTATTTGTAATGGTCCGTTTCAAAAGTTGTGGATAAAGTTTATCCTGGGAATAAGTTGCGATTAGACTTTTACAGCAGGATTTAGGGTAGACTACTAGTACCTGTTTCAACTCAATAAACTACTGCTTTTAGAATCGTTTTAGCGAATAGAAATAACTGAAATATACAGTGGAATTCATTGTTAAAAAAGAATAACACATGTAAAATATTTATCTGTTGGATATCATTATCCGTCAAATAACGTTTATCCGCGATTGGTGAAGCATTCCCTTAATAAATATTAATACTAAATCAGCAAATTTAACAAGAATATTATACAAATTTCAGACAAGTGCGTAAGCGATTAACTAGATTAAGTACCTTGTTAGCTTGTTACCTTATCTAGATTATTTGGTTTTGAACTTATTTATTTGGTAATTCTGGTTTAATAATACGAAACATTGCAGGGCAAAATTATTTCTTGAATGTTCTATACATACCTATAGAAAATTGTAACCGGCGTATATATCTGTGCTTGAAATATATTTAGGAATACAAATTATAAGGATATTCATTGTTATGTCTTCATAAAAATATTGTAACACCACTATGTTGGTATAATGATGGGAATCAATTCATTCATAACTTTGTATGATACCTTCCGATGATACTAAAATATAACATACGATTTCGCTAATAATACTTAGAATAAAGAGGACACGAATGACATTATGTATGTTCGAGATGACAATCTCAATAGAATTTTGAAGATCAGAATATCAGGAATACCAGAATAGTAGGAAGAAAAATAATTAGTATGAAATTCAAGATTGGCAACAGACTTTTCATTATCATACAATAGTAGTTATAGAAACGACTTCATGGTAGGTGCTTCATGGTAATAGATAAAATACTACATTACAAGCTTTAAATTTAAAAAAAAAAAGTCTCCATCTGTCTCGAGATGAAAACGAAAGCAAACCTCGACCGGTAACAAGCGTCCAATAAAAAAACTATAACTACAGATGAAACGTAAATTTAAAAAGTAAACTGTCCAATAAAAATTTATACTTGTCTAAAATTATAGTTTCTGATAAAACTTAATAGGTTTAAACAAATCCTAATTTAGTGATAACTTTACATCACAAAATTTAGTATTTTTGTATTATAATATGGTTACTTTATTTGTTAAATTGTTATAGAGCAAGTCATGGGCTTTATTACGTCACGTTATGATTCGCAGAAGCCGCATAGTTTATAACTGTCAAAAACGGCGTTGCTTAGATTAATAATTATCGAGTTATCGCAAATATCAACAAGAAATTTTAGAAAAACCTTACGGCTACTTCTAAACTTAACTAAAATACATTTTTTTTTTGTTTTCCTACAAGTGATTCAAAAGACAAGATGACGTTATGTCCGTAATGAGTCACGCCTTTTGCTAAAATGTAATCCAGCTTGAAAAAAAACATGCTATTAATAAAAAATGTACGTCAAATTAGTGTCGTTTGAAAAAGTTATAGATAGCTGGCCAGCATGGCGGATCATGTGTAGGAGTTTTTCAAAAATTCGCGACCCCAAAATACTCATTTCGGTGACAAAACATTTTCTTAATATTCCCTTATCTTCACACGAACAAAATTGTGATTTAAATTCAGTACAGACAATGCCGCGGGTGATATAAAACCTTCTTTATCAGCTGCGTAAATTCTGTCAATTACGAGGTTGGATTTTCGCTTCGATACAAAAAAAAATATATAAAAAAAAGTCACCCCGCCTCGCTACCACTGGCGCCGGACTGAGATAAGGCCGGGTTTCGAAGTCTTTTGTCTTTTTTTAAACCTTATAGGTCTTTTATGGGGACACTCGATAACGGTTTTTTTTAACCCGTTCAATTTAGTGGGCTGGATTATTAATCTGTGCTATTGGTAACGTATTTCGTTTTAATGATTTTTATTAATCTATATACAAAATTGTCGTTATGGTTAATTCTATATATTATTTTACTTCAAATTGAAATAATTATCCTCTTAAAGATTTGACTCTTGAATTATGTAGTAGGTACGACTGTAATAATCGTTAAAACGTAGATGCAAAATGTTCCGGTAATCCCTTAACCACATTTACTTAACAACCTTAACAATCAAGCACAAACATAATTTATAAATTAGTTAACACTGAAATAGCTACTAAAATTAGTCAATAAATTTCAACAAAAACGTCTCAAAACAAAAAAAAAAAAACAAAAATCAGTCACAATTTATAAACAACGCCCCTTTGTGACAGCTGTCAAACTAAACTGACAACACCAAGGTGTTTCTGATGTCTATTTTATGACAAAAGAGTTTTTTTTAAAGAAATTCGACAGTCGCAAATTTTTTGCCGACTACAGTGTAACTTGTCGACGAAAAATTTATTGTTTTTTTTTTTCATCAATACCATGGCGCTACAAGGATTAGTCGATCTACACTTTCTTTTTTAATTTAATTATTTCAACCTAAATATATTGTAACCATGTCAAAAAATATAGATTTAAATTTTTTTACATAATTGGTGATAATTCCGCCTTTACACTATGTTAATTTTGAACATTCTAATGTAAGTTAAATTTAAAATGTATAATAAATTATTAAATAAATGTATACGATACTAGCATCCCGCCCCGGCCTCGCGCGGGTATTTAACAAAAATTTCAAAATATTTTTTTTCCATAACTTTTTTTGAAAATGTAATATAGTCTATGTCACCTGCGGATAAAGTGTAAGAAGTGTAGCTTCCCAACAGTGAAATAATTTTTCAAATCGGTTCAGTAGTTTCGGAGGCTATTCAATGCAAACAATCAATCAAATCTTTCATCTTTATAATATTAGTATACATTAAAAGTAGTATTTTATTCGAATTAATTTTTTTTTCGTATTACATATATAATTATATATAACGGAATCCGTGTCCAAAAAAAGGGATTTCTTTTATAACATTCCACGCTTAGATAATGTCAAGGAAAAGGCAAAAACATGACACCTCGTTTAAAGATAATAATATGATAAAATTAATTATATTCATAATACCGAATGCCTAACATTTTAGTGTTGATATATTTATATATGATATGATATTTATATATGATTATAATAATACAATTTATAAATAATTTTGATAAATACTAGGTATTATATGACTAGCTCGTTGGCGTAATTTGGTGTGATCCTGCTATTTACTCCAGGAGTCCCATTTCGACTCTGGGTGTCGCTAATAAATGTGTTTATTTAATACCTTTCAATATTCTAACTAACGAAAGTGCAAAGGCGTATGTTTATCGAATAATTGTGTTTGCTCGCAAACGAAAAAAACCGACTTCAATTACATCGACAAGTAATACAACATAAGTAGATGAAAAAATTGTCAAGTAAATAGGCTATCATCTAGTAACACATTATCAATTACAGTTAATCTACATGATTAGCTTTCGATTAAAACAAAACTCATCAAAATCGATACACCCAGTAAAAAGTTAAGAGGTATAATACAACGTAAGTCGACGAAAAAATAGTCAAGTACAAACGCATTATTAGGTATAACTCAAAAAGTACTTGCTAGATCTGAAATAAGACACGCACCACGATTTAAGAAAATCATCAAAATCGGTCCATCCAGTCAATAGTTCTCAGGTAACATACAATCGAACTGAGAATTAATCCTTTACCCAACATTCAGGTTGTTACCTAAATTTCAGGTATTAAGTTGCCTGCCTTAGAAACAGACGACCGTGTGTGTATGTTAAACATATTTATTTTATTATATTTAATGTACATTTATTAATCTGCCACGCCAGAACAACTAAACGGATATAGATTAAATTTGGCAGAAGAAGTTTATAAGTCTGGACGAGGATACTTTTTATCCTGAAATAATATTGGGTTTTTTGGATAGACTTATACATGGAAAGTCGCAGTCAAGAGGCAGTAAGTAATAATGAGAGGCACGGAATGAATTAAGAGTGTACCCTACCTCAAATTGCTTATTTTCCACTCGGCAGGATGTCCATATCTTCCAAAATACTGAATATTTAAGTTTGAAATTTATGTATGGTAAAGTTCAGGACATAAACTATCTTTCATATGTTTCGAAAACACGATTCCATAAAATTTTCTCGATACAAAAAAATCGCAAAGTTACCTCTATTTTTGTATTAAAACCTTAATATCTCAGTAAATATAGAAGTTATGGACTTGAGATTAAGCATGGTAATTGAAATAAGTATGAAGAACATTTTATATGTTGCGTTTTAAAAAAAATAACTATTGGTAATGTTTGTGGGGAGAAAATACATATAATTCGCGCGATGAACAACCAAGCGCTCTCAATTATCATGTGTTTTTAGTACGGGTGAAATCTGAATTCGAGCTGAAGTAGTGTAGCCCCTTAAGGGGTTAAAAGGTTAATGTCCTCTAGTATCTACTAGTACTCTATACTTTGTATATGATTAAAAATTTTACATAATAAAAAAAACCAAATATGTTGAATTGTCTTAACATAGCATTTCTGGCGGCTTCGTCCATTACACGTCTTTAGATTAAGACCTGTCGAATAAAAAAAATTTAACCAATCTAAGCTCAAAATTTTACCGTTTATCGGCATAATTTCTTTACAAAATTAATTCCACGGGTCTTAATCTAGAGACTAGCCCACGTTGATAATTTTCAAATATAATGGTACTAAAGATTCCTAGCACGATATTATTTAAAATACAATTTTCTTGAGTGTATAAGCTTAAAATTAGATTCTGAGCTTAGAAACAAACACACCAACAATATTTTATTAGTATCTATCTAGTTATTTTATAGACATACTAGCTGACCCGGCGAACTTCGTATCGCCTAACACAAACTTTATCGTATGGTATTAAAGTTCAAATTGACTTTTAAGTATTATCACAAATCTTTTGTATGGGAGTATAGAAAAGTGTTGTTTTTAGACTTTTTCAGGAAATTTTAAAAAAATTTTTTGAATTTTTCTCTCCGTAAGAACCATCCTCGTACTTCAAGGAATATTTTAAAAAAAGAATTAGCGAAATCGGTCCAACCGTTCTCGAGTTTTGCGCTTAGCAACACATTCAGCGACTCATTTTTATATTATAGATTACAAGCAGTCTTAACAGTAGCATAGGACGCTTAATTAAAAAAAATATAGTGAAATAGAGGTGAAATAAAAAAAAAATACAAGACAAATAAAAAATGACACGAGTCAATAAATTTCCTCTCTCTACATAAAATTATAATAAACACAATATTTATCGAACTTTATAAACAATTCTCATTAATAAATTATTAAAAATATTTTTACTACATTTTAAATGTTTATTCAAATCAGTTGTTTCTTAGACGTCACTAAATTATTCATTTCGTGACATAATTTGACTATTTTTTCTTAAATTATGATCGTTAAAAATTATATTTTTACATATATTGTTAAATAGCTTTAATGAAGCTGACCTGGCGAACTTCGTACCATCATATTATTTTTTCTAGAATATATCGAATTAATTAAAATTGTATTTTATACAAACCTCCTCCAGACTATGATGAACAACAAGAACCGTTTGATGTAGTGCAGTCAATTCTATCTTTTTTTTTTTATGAAGATAATAACGCATTTACTTTTACGCGTCACCGAAATATCGGAGGTAAAAACTGACAATCGTGGTAAATCCTGTATAGGTAAAAGCGTTGATAGTAACCGCGAAATCTTAAAAAAAATATGTAGATATATATAGAAAATAATGTTAATACGCGTATCTCATAGTTGACGAACATAGATGGATAAATCTCTTAAATTTAGAATATTGTTAACTATTTAGATAGTACAAATATCTATATAATTGCCTCGATATAATTCGCGATTGTACACATTTTAATATAACACATTTTTGTAATACAAAACTTAAAAAACAATTTAACTGAGGTAGGGCACAGCAGGAAATTATCTGCTCAAAATGTGGAGCAGCCCAACTGGGGTACCTCGTCCTTACACTTGTTGTGTTCCTGTTGGAAAGTAAGGTGACCAGAGCTCCTGGGGGGGATTGGGGATGTCGGCAACGCGCTTACGAGCTTTTGGTGTTGCAGACGTCTATAGGCTGCGGTAACCGCTCGCCGTACGCTTGTTGCCGACCTAGTTGTATGAAAAAAAAGTTATTAACAGATAATTATGGTCACCAATCCCGGTGGAATCGTAGCAAAAATGCTGCGTTGTTCTACAAATCTTTGGAGTTTACAAATCAATTCTTAACTATATTTCTAAATGAAGATTTAAGACAAATGCCCCACAACCTAAACCAATTTCACATACCATAACAAAGCTGTCCAAACTAGTCACTATTTAGGCCATTTTTTTACTCGAAATTTGAGTTGATTTCGTAAAAACAATAGCTCTGTGACAATTTGGAAATACTTATATGTTTCAAAATAATAAATTTAAGCTTTAAAATTAAGGTGAAAGCGTCGATTTTCGAATGAAAATTGTGTTGATAGAAAAAAGTAGGCGCCACACTTTTGTCGCCAGTACTGATATCCGGTGATTTTTTTTTTCATCGTCTCGGTAGGTCAGTGACCATAGTCGATATATTGTGGTCCTCCAATGATTTATAACCGGGTGACGGTGGCGACACCATATTTTAATTTTTTTTTAAATTTATTTCGGAAGTCCAACATGTGTTGGTATACTTATTAGAGGTATTACTTTTCGAGAGTTTTTAAGAAAGAAGTTTTTGTTAGTTACATCAAGCGTTAGCCCAGTGTTACAAATCGAAACACTTACATACATATGTAATCTAAAATTTAAAGATGTCGAGTCACAGAGTTTGTTCTTGGAAACTACTCGCATCGATTTTTATGAATTTTTTTGTGTATATCTGGTAGGTCTTAGAATAGGTCGTAGACTATTCGAATAGCCCTAGATGGTAATGGTGTCCCTATTCATATGACAGAATAATGTTTACTTGGTCAGCTATAGGTAACAGCAGACAATACTATATTTTTTCTATATATTATGTATATTTAAATACACAAATCTATATCAATATTTATTTTTATGTTTCTAATATTAGTATTAATAAATAATCTAGCTAAAAATAATTTTATTTATTTAACAAAAACCTTCTTAAAACACCAACTAGTGATTGAAGCCTCCTTTTGATGTTAGTTTATCTGATACACACAACAGCCAACATCTATAGAGACAATCTATTGATTTATTTCAACAATCATGAGAAAAGCACACGTGACCCGTTTCCGCGTCACATTTTCACCGCTATCGCGTTACAATCAAAACAGCACACACACAGTAATTATTAATTAACTAATATTTAATATTTGCTTCAAACATATCTTCTCACACGTCGCGCCGGCTTTCCAATTGTAAGCGAGCTTTTTATATTATTAATAGAAGTAGGACTTGTCAATATGATATACGAACTGCATTTCGCGGTTTCACCTGCGTAATATGATTTATATATAGGGTAGGCCCTATACATAGTTTCTTCAGGAGTAAGTAGACTGAAATTCGTCCCTCCCATAAAACAAAGTGTTCATTAGACCACACGACTAAACTAAAACGTCTTAAAAACATAACTCTCTTTTTATATCTTCACTATCATTACAGCCTATACAGTCTGCTGACATAGGCTTCCACAAGTTTACGCCAAAAATAACGTGAACTCATGTGTTTTTCTCATAGTCACCACGCTGGGCAGGCGGTTTGGTGACCGCAGGGCTGGCTTTGTCGCACCGAAGAAGCTGCTGCCCGTCTTCGATCTGTGTATTTCAAAGCCAGCAGTTGGATGGTTATTCCGCCACCGGTCGGCTTTTTAAGTTCCAAAGTGGTAGCGGAACTGTGTTATCCCTTAGTCGCCTCTTACGACACCCACGGGAAGTGAGGGGGTGGCTATATTCTTTAGTACCGTAGCCACACAGTACATCTTCACTAACAGTAACATATGTCACCCTCTTCAACTTCCGCACCCATTCACCAGTTTACACCCCAAGTCAGACGTGCGTAAAGAAGTCTTACTTCGAAAAGATTGCCTCAATACATATATTTACAAACTGATTCCGTTTCTTCTTTCTTCTTTCTTTTTCTTCTTTCTGATTCCGTTCTGTGTGATTTATCATTTTTATTTTACCATATTTAAACAAGAGGTGATTCGTTGAAGTCCTTATGTCTTAAAAAGAAAATCTCTAATTAAATATCAATAAGTTTAAGAGACTACAATCCGAACTACTATTGGGAATACGATGATATGTGATTTGGTCTGCTTAAAATTTGGGTTCAATGGCGGTTAGTGAACATAATATAGGAATAAATTGGAAAATTCCAGTAATTTTCCAGAGAACTTGTTCCCGATTTTTTTTTCTTTTATACAACTAGCCTCCCCCCCTCCCCGTAGGAACTCTCTCACCGTAAACACTACAGGAACATAAGACTGCTTGAATGCAGTATTATTTAGATGTGATCTTCTGTAAGGTCGAGGTACTTCTCCATTCGGGCTGCTCCAAATTTTGAGCAAGATATTTTCTGGTGTGCAACTAATGTAAATATAAAATAATTTTCATCTATTAAGCAGATGGGTGAAGGTCGTCTCTAGTTCAGATATTCTCTACAATATCATTTAATAATATTTGGTAGTTATTAAAATATTAACTTCAAAGAAGTCCATCGAGTCACGTCAAAGTGACACTTAAAGACAAAAAACAAAAAGTAATAACTTATACGGTCTAAGAGTTCGTTATAGAGTTTTTTTTTTATAATCTCTACATCCATCCTTCACATTGTCATAAATCCTTTACAGTAGCTCGGATCTGTCGACTTTTTTCGTTTTTTTTTATATATATATATTTTTTTAATTTTAAGGAGGTCGTTCATTCGTGGAATATTATTGAAATTATTAATAATAGATATTATGTAGGAATATCGTTATGATATGAATGTCCCTGTCTATATTATTTAACTTAAATAAACGACGAAAAATATATTTTTATGAAAAGGCAAAATCATTCGAATTAGAAAGGTGCCTGTTTTGAAATCATAAAATTTGCTGCTACGAAATTATATGCAGTATTCACCATTGTAATCCTTAAGGTCTGACTTATAATTTTGAGTAGGTTTGAACTTGATACAACATCTAGAAGTGTCATTATTCACTCACTCACTCACTCACTTCAGCCTAATACAGTCCTCTGCTAGATATAGGGCTCCACAAGTTCGCGCCAAAAATGGCGCGAACTCATGTGTGTTGCCCATAGTCACCACGTTGGGCAGGCGGGTTGGTGACCGCAGGGCTGGCTTTGTCGCACCGAAGACGCTGCTCTCCGTCTTCGGCCTGTGTATTTCAAAGCCAGCAGTTGGATAGTTATCCGCCATCGGTCGGCTTTTTAAGTTCCAAGGTGGTAGTGGAACTGTGTTATCCTTTAGTCGCCTCTTACGACATCCACGAGATGGGAGAGGGTGGCTATATTCTTACTGCCATAACCACACAGCATGTGGCATTATTACTCTATAAAAGTTCTAGTGAAATCGTAACAAAGTCGTTTTGTACACAAATCTAACAAGTAAAGTCACGGACTACAGCTTGTACTACAAATATTTCAAATCTATCCCAACCCTAGCTAAGTCATCATAATCCGACGTGCAAAGCATCTCAATTGAAAAACGTCTTAAACACATGCACATACAAACAAACACGATCTTTGTTCAAACAATAGGTGAGGTCATATTAGTGTACATCTTGTAATGATTTGCGTAACTAGAACTTAGAATAATAAGGAATTTAACAAAGGCTTATAACATATTTTCAACTACCTATTTGTAATTATCCTTTTAGCCAACTTCAGAAAAGGAGGATGTTCTCAGTTATATTGTATTTTTTTCAAACTCAAGCCTGCGTCGAAGAAGCCTTGTGGTTCTAAAGCTTTTCACTTATATAGAGACAAGATATTTGTCGGAAGGGTTAATTACATTTTGTTCAGCTCAACAGTTCCGAGTAGATGGGAGTACTGTGAGTACGAAAGCCCAGACAGAATAAAGGGTGTCATACAAAACATTAGTGTAGCATACCAAACATTTCTTACAATACAAAAGCAATAATCGAACACAACACCGCTAGTAAATAGCCAATTTCTCCTACTACCAACCTGCCTTTAAAAATATTTTTTGAGGTAGGGCTCAGTAGGAAATGATCTGGAGCAGCCCGACTGGAAAGTACCTCGACCTTACAGAAGATCACAGCTAAATATTGCTTTCAAGGCACAGTCAATTAAGTCTCTTATAACAAGTTTTCAAGCAGTTGTATGTTGGTAAGTAAGGTGACCAGAGCTCCCGGGGGAATCGAGAATAGGGTCAGCAACGCGCTTCCAATGCTTCTGGTGTTGCAGGCGTGTATAAGCTACGGTGATCGCTTACCATCGAGTCGTACGCATTTTTGCCGATCTAGCTATATAAAAATAAGTCGAGTGAAACCGTCTAGCTCTGCTAGTATATATTAAAATAACTGAGTACCTAACACAACAATAAGCCGTGACTCACCGTGAGAATGAAAAGCTACAAGTCATTAGGTTTTATCACGCTAGTAATATCTACCTTATACCTCGCTACCGGACTCTGTGTGGCTCTTAGAATAGCGGGTATAAGCGGATGAAGCGGTAGCAAGTTATGACATAAGCGGTAGCAAGTTATGGCATAAGCGGTAGCGGTTAATACTTTGATACCTTATTTTGAGTAACTTAATTGTTGTATGTATTAACTAATAAATTGAAGAAAAAAAGTAGGTGGTGTAGCTTCATAGAAATGCCAATGAGTCTAATCTATACATCTATACAAATAAATAAAATTGGAGTGTCTGTTTTTAATATTAAAATAATCGCTTTTTACTAAATGCATATGGTTATATACACGGTACATATACCAAGATAACACTTTTTTAAAAAAATTGTCTGTCTGTCTGTCTGTTTGTCCCGGCTAATCTCTAAACTGGCTGGACCTTCAATGACAGATAGCTGATGTAATAAGGAGTAACTTGGCTACTTTTATTTTAGAAATTTATTTATTTTGTAGCTATGTAAACTAAGCAATATTTTTTTTTTAAATTCTATGCGGACGAAGTTGCGGGCACAGGTAGTAATAAAATAATAAAAAAACATTTTTATATCAACTGTACCTACAGATAACACACAATGATTTGACTATTAAAGCTATTGTGTCATTACAAACATCTTAAATAAAACTCACTCTCATAAACAAACAAAAAATACAATTTGTAACAAAATTACACTAATAAACTTTAAATGGATTTCTTAAATATATTTGTGTTTATACAAAATATTATACATATTTACAATTCACAACTTAAGAACTAAATATTTACAGATAGTTTTGGTATAAATCATGTCCGCGTGGAATTGTGCCAAGAATGCTGGCAGCATTTCCCCGTTGAATCGTTATGCCGATTCTCTGGGCAAAAAATGCACCAGCCCTCTTGTCACCAGTGGAGGCAATAAGGCGAGGAGTTATCTCATTTAAAAATTTTTTTGCACTGCTACTCCAAGGTTCAAGTGTTTCGACTGCAAACGGCACAAAGATGTAATTTGGAATTAGTGACGAATATTTGTGCCGTTTAGTCGTTTCAGCTTTTTCCGCTGCGGCTCCCGCTTTTAAGGCTGTTTCCCTGACATGAGACGGAGCAAGTGTGTCAACGCAGGTTGCGTCCCACAAAAGCGCCCGTCCCCATTCCCAGGGAACAAACGTCAATCCATCAGGTCTCTTGCCATCATTGCGACTAATTCCAATTGGCTCGATAAGAGCAGGAACGTCGATGGTGGCAAGAGCTCTTTTTATGGTATCGTTTAGGGAACCGTGGCGGGAAAACCTACCTGAACTCTTGTTACAGGAAAGACCGTGTAGTCCGAAAGAATCGACCTCTTTTCCGCACGGACATCTGTGTTCAAAGCACAGTGGAGCTCCCAACCGGAGACCGAGAGCAATTCTAAAACTTTCATTGTCTAAAAGTATCCCAAGATTTTTTGACGGCATTGCGTGTAACCAGTGACCTGACTCTTAAAAATAAGTTAACTTTAAATAAGTATTACTGTCAGTAACAGTCGACTACTAATTTGTGTTTTAATAAATAAATTTAAAAAAATCATTTAATTATTTAGCGATATTTGATTTAGTATATTTACCCTAAAACTATTTATGATAAGTCTTAGGTTGTATGGCTTTTCGTCGGCCATTTTGTTTAATATATTTTAAAATAAAAATTGTAAAATAAATAAGATGTTCTGTGATAAAAAGTAGCCGATATGTTGCTCCAAAATCTCTTCTAACTTCTAGTCAAATCTCATAAAAATCGGTTTATCCGCTCCGAAGATTAGCCCATACAAATAGAAAAACAGACTGATAGACAAATAAAAATTTTAAAATCGTTTACTTGTGTTTTAATATCGTGTAAATAACTAAATGCACAATCACAGACAGAAACTTCAGTTTTATTTGTATGTATAGATTACTTTCTAAGTTAAAGTTTAGTGGGCCGACATCAAGGCCGCTAGATCGAGATAAAATCTCTTTTCTGCCTCAATTTGACATCTAAATTCACATATCGAACGCCATCTTGAAATTTTGAAAAAAAAATATGGCGTCCCAAGTGTCACCCGATCGAAGATTAGAGATGACAGATTTATTATGAATTTAAGCTAATAGTTATTTAGTTTTTATTCATCGTTAATAATATGTACAGTATTTTAATAATAAGTATAACGATTAGGATTTACTTTTTTGCTGTTAATTATGTGTATTATCTGTGTTCACACAAATAAAATCTTATTATTTAGTTGTAATATAATATCTTACTTAATTATAATTTATTGCTTATTACTATTATTATTTATTAATCCTACTAGAATTATAAATACGAAGATTTTGTCGATATTAGATACTTTTCTCGCAAAAAATACTTAACTGGTTTGGTACGTGGTAGCTTTAGGTCCAGTGTAACAGATCTAGTATGCTAATACTATCAATAATACTAATATCGATGCTAACATAAAAAGTACGCAGAAAAAATCGCGAAACGCAGGTGATGATAGTACTGTGTTGTCGATACAATCGATACATCTCATAAATAATTCTATTGAAAGAAAAAAAAACATAATAAAATATATATTTTATATCGACATTCCAATTGAATCAGAAGCTAGGTAGATAAAACCGAAAGACTCAAGAGAAAGTAATGCCTTATCGATAAAATCTCTTCATACCATAAATAACTCGGTTAAGAAAAAAAAAACAAAGTCAAGTACAACCTTTTTGCAATTAAAATATACACTTCCGCGACGACATGCCTCAGCCACTCACTAAATAAAAGAGAGAAAAAAATTCTTGTTTTTCTTTTTTTACCCGCAGTACGTAAACATGGCATGCCGGCGCCCTTTGGCGGCCCTACAGACAAACTTTTATATATGTATATTTGGTATTGGAGGATAAGATTTATACTTACGTATATGGTTTTGATGTATTTGTATGGAATGTCAACGGACTGTGAGATCATATTTTTTTACATCTCTTGATACGTAGGTAATTAATATTTATTATATGTAGAAGAAAAAAATCTTTTTATTAACCGACTTCCAAAAAAGGAGGAGGTTCTCAATTCGACTGTATTTTTTTTATGTATGTTACATCAGAACTTTTGACCGGGTGGACCGATTTCGACAAATTTTTTTTAATCGAAAGATGGTGTGTGTCAATTGGTCCCATTTAAATTTATTTGAGATTTAACGACTACTTTTCGAGTTATATCTAATAATGCGTTTTTACTTGACGCTTTTTTCGTCGACCTACGTTGTATTATACCGCATAACTTTCTACTGGATGTATCGATTTTGATAATTCTGTTTTTGTTGGAAAGGGGATATCCCTAACGTGATAAGGAAACCAAGATCTGATGATGGTATCCCAGAGAAATCGAGGGAAACTCTCGAAAATCCGCAATAACTTTTTACTGGGTGTACCGATTTTGATAATTTTTAATTTAATCGAAAACTGACGTTTATCATGTGGTCACATATAAATTTTATCGAGATCTGATCTTTTTGAGTAATCTTTGAAACACGTAGTTACTTGACTATTTTTTCGTCGATCTACGTTGTGTTGTATCTTCGATGTAATTGAAGTCGGTTTTTTTTCGTTTGCGAGCAAACACAATTATTGTTATTGACGTAACGCTCAAATAATTAAGGTATAAAATAGTTTCGTTATTTTAATTTTAACTATTTAACTTAAAGCTTGATTTAGTTTAAATAATAGCACTTAATACAGGTAAATAGGTACACGATACGAAATTGTACGTAAGAATACAAAAAAAAACAACAATATTTTGTATGTATGTTTGCTTAAAATTAGAATTAGAGACATTTTTGTCAAAAATTATCACATTGTTATAATAGGCAACTAATAGTAAATATGTTGTAATACCCTTTTTAATATTATTCTTTTTATTCTTTTTATTTGTCAATAAAGGTTGCCACTTAAAAAAATCTTTTGAAACCTTAACCTTATTTTTGCCAACAGTCTTAATCATACAATCAAATCCTAGTGTATATGTATATGTGTATAAAGCCCAAAACTAAGCGTAAATTTACCTAAACATCTAGACAGACAGAAAGACAGACAGTAAAAACACGACTACTTAATTCGTAACGTGTTAATAGTGGACAAATATCAGCAGGATCACACACAATAAGGCATTTTTCGACCAAACCCTATCTCTCGTGTTTGTTCCATCTATTAAGACTCTGTGGAGACGACGTTGACCAAACGAGCTTGGGACACGTCTCTTTTTAACGCATTTTAATAAAAAGGTGATACTGATTTGGATAGAGATTCTGTCTCAGTTCAGTCTTTCGCAGTCCACTGCTGGACATAGACCTCCCCAAGTTGACGCCAGATATCACGATAATTCCTAGCATCTTTCATCCCACCGTTACCGCATTTGCTGCCGTAGCCGGGAATAATGGGGCTGCCGGGAACTTGCCGAAATTTTTGCAGCGTACTTCATAGGGGTTTTTCCATAGGCAGGCAGGCGGGTTTGTCACCGCAGGGCTAGCTTTATAGCACCGAAGATGCTGCTGCCCATTCTCGGTCTATGTATTTGAAAGCCAGCAGTTGGATGGCTATCCTGCCATCGTTCGGCTTCAATAGTTCCAAGGTGATAGTGGAACTTTGTTATCACTTATTCATCTATTTAAGGGTTCGATTCCAAATAATCTTTTAACATGAGAAAGCCTGTTTAATTGTAAAGGTGGCTATGAAACATCCCACTATGACTAACAGAATCGCAACAAAAGTCATAAATATAAACAGATCCGCGTAGGTCAACTGGTTAAGTAAAGATCACAATAAAGATTAGAAACATCCTAGAGGCTCATAAAAATATGGTCGTCACATACCGTGTCCCTTTACCGATGCCGCGGTAGTAGGCGCTAATTCGACCGCACGTCCTTTATAAACAGTTTTAAACCAACAAGATCTACCATACGGGTTATTATCCCACACCGCACAGTAACTTACACCTCCAATATTATTGTGTTTGTTCGAATCTTTCACGGGATATTCGACCTTGAGCGCATCAGAGCGTCGACTGCACTTGTTTGCGCAGTCATTAAGCCAGCAGCGCTGTTTTATGCGTGGCTTGAAGAGCATTGAGACGTTAATTTTGTACTAAAATTGGAATAACTAATCGTTTACTATCTACATTCCGATACTAATTTTAACTGTAATTAATTAATTAAAACTTATATAATTTTATTTTGTTGAATGTCGTCTCAAAAGCGCTTTAAAAACCTACAAGAATAAAGTAATTATTGATTTTGATTTTTAAATATAATTTCATAAGTTAGGTTAGTAAGTAAAAACTTTAATTTTTAAATACGTTTATTACTTTATAGTCGTAGAGGACCAGACGTACGTTGTAAGTATAGTCTAGCGAACTGTCAAACTTAAAAGTGTTAATGTTCAATAATAAAATATATATAATTAATTAAATTTTCCTAACTTTTCGTTTAAGAGAATTGAATATGATATCGTCACAAACTAATTTACGATCTAGTAAAATTTACGAATATTTTAATTTAAAACATTTTTTTTTTATTTCAAGGAGTTGTACTAAATAATTGTGTTTGCTCACAAACGAAAAAAAACCGACTTCAATTTCATCGAAGAGTAATACAACGTAGATCGACGAAAAAATAGTCAAAATCGGTACACCCAGTAAAAAGTTATTGCGGATTTTCAAGAGTTTCCCTCGATTTCTCTAGGATCCTATCATCAGATCCTGATTTCCTTATCATGGTACTAAACTAAGGATATCCCCTTTCCAACAAAAAAAGAATTGTCAAAATCGGTACATCCAGTAGAAAGTTATGCGGTATAATACAACGTAGGTCGACGAAAAAAGCGTCAAGTAAAAACGCATTATTAGATATAACTCGAAAAGTAGTTGTTAGATCTCAAATAAATTTAAATGGGACCAATTGACACACACCACCTTTCGATTACAAAAAAAAAATTGTCGAAATCGGTCCACCCGGTCAAAAGTTCTGAGGTAACATACATAAAAATAAAAATAAAAAATAAAAAAATACAGTCGAATTGAGAACCTCCCCCTTTTTTGGAAGTCGGTTAAAAAGGTTTTGTAACTAACAGAGAAAATGTTGACGAATTATAAAGTGAATACCTTTACCTATATTTGCACTGAGATAATGGTATTACATTTTTTTTTTTATTAGAATTAAATTCGAACGTGGAACTTACGTACCTAAATCTCGAAAACATATTGAGATTATGTAAGGACGCAAAATCAAAATCAATAATTGCTTATTCGAGTAGTTTTCAAAAGCACTCGTGAATAGTAATTTAAAAAAATTTAATTAGGTACCTCTATGATTTTTTTTCATAACTAATTATTATAGTTAAGTACTGGTACCACCGATTTTGAATTTAGTTTCTGCTGAATACAATGGGCATGAAACTGCGCAGTAAGTCTTTAAAAAAAATTATTAGGAATTATAAAATTTATTCTTCCCATTTCAAAAAGTATGCCTTATCCCAGCAGTGGGATATAGGTATACAGTATATTACACATGAGTAAAGATATATGTGGTAAAACAACTTTTTAAAAAAAATAGAACATATTAATTAAACAAAATACTTTTAACTAATCTATACAAATCTTAAATTTTCCTTAACTAACACTAAAAAAAATATGTATCAAAAGTCTATGAGATATAAGTAGGTACTCAACAATACAGATGCTTATCTCCGAGATAGCGGCATGACCTTGATTTATCTGTCAGTAGAATTGTAGATTAATATTTTAACTGACTTTTAAAAATAACTTGTTCTACAATCATTTGTTTTAAATTCGTTTGACAAATTATTTTCACAGTTAAATTTTTCAGGAATTCTTGTCGATTCATTCAAATGAAACCAAACTAATAATTTAAATTAATTCATATACGTTTCAAAAGAATTTTAATTTTACAAAGTATTGTATACATATTATTTTTTAATTAATTTGAAGAATTATTAATTTGAAGTTGCCACACATTCAAAATGTAGATTCTGCAGAGATGAATCCGCAAGAAACTCCGCAGCTACCAACTCTTTAAAGCTGTTGACAATTATTTTCTCACTAGCTGTCCGAACAGACTTTGTTCTGTCAAAATCAAAAGTTAATAATATTATTATTTTTTTATTATTAAAACCTTCCGTGGGCCTTAAGGAAGATAGAAAAAAATATATTAGCCGAGTTGGTCGAGCCATTCCCGAGTTATGCGCTTAGCAACATTCATTTGTATTTATATAGATTTATAGGTACCTTGACAATTACCATCGGCGTTACCTACAGATAACACCTTCATATAACCAGCGACCATTCGTTTAGTTTCGTTATCTAATTAAGATTACTTGTACCTAATCTAAATGTTAATTTAAATGTTTAAACGGTAATATCAGTAAGGTGGAGGTGTCGATCCACACACTAATAAACTCTCATCCGATGTGCGGATTACCTCATTAGAGTATGAGGATAGCCGATTATGGTGTCAATCCAAACAGAAGGTCTTTACCCTGCAGTGCACGTACAGCAATTAATTTATAACATATAATATAAAATATGCTGTGTGGCTACGGCACCAAAGAATTTAGCCACCCCCTCTCTTCCCGTGGGTGTCGTAAGAGGCGACTAAGGGATAACAAGGTTCCACAACCAACTTGGAACTTAAGAAGCCGACTGATGGCGGGATAACCATCCAACTGCCGGCGTTGAAATACACAGGCCGAAGACGGCCAGCAGCGTCTTCGGTGCGACAAAGCCAGCCCTGCGGTCACCAACCCGCCTGCCCAGCGTGGTGACTATGGGCAAAACACATGAGTTCACGTTATTTTTGGCGTAAACTTGTGGAGGCCTATGTCCAGCAGTGGACTGTATAGGCTGTAGTGAATATAAAATATATTTTTATTCTTCTTTTTATTTATTTATGTATTTTCTGTAAGTATTAGAATGTAGACATTTGTATGTTAGTTTATTATACATCTACAGCACCTACCGAATTTAGATAATAAGTTTCCTTTTTATGTTTGGGTTGTCTGGAAGAATTGCTAATTAGCCATAAGTCCGCCCATTATACTTCACTGTCTGTAACCATCTTTATGTTTTATTTGTAATATATTTGTGGTGTACAATAAAGTATAAAATAAAAAATAAATAACCTTTTATTTATATCAAATTCGTATAGTCTAAACGTGCAAAGTCGCGGGTGGAAAGCTAGTCTATATAAATAAAAATGAATTGCTAAGCTAGAGAATGGCTGGATCAATTCTAAGCGATTTTATTTTCGCTTAAATTCTAGAAGGTTCTTACGAAATGAGGGTTTAAGATACTTGTGCAGAATATTGTAAAATTACAAAAAGCATAAAGATTATTTTAACCTCACGCATTAGACAATGTGTAAGGTCAACGTCTGTCCGGTCAACTAGTAACGTTGCTAAGCGCATAACTCGAGAATGGTTCGACCTATTCGGCTAATAGTACTTACTAAAAAAATACCAACCGTGTTGAGAAACTCCTCCTTTTTGAAGTCAGTTAAAAACTAATCACAGTAAACAGCCACCAGTAGAATAGGTTTACGATAAACACGTATAGCTTAAACAAATTTCTCATCAGTAGGTATCGAATCCGCGATCGATAGCATAAAAGCCAGTTGCTGTGACAACTGCACGTCTTCTGAAGGTCGGTTTCTCAATAATTATTATCGCTAAGAACTCGTACAGACAGACAAATCTACTCCACTTCGATATGGGTATCGGTAGTGGAGCTCGATCGCTACCCCGAGGCGATCGTGAAGATAAGGCGGCGCCTTTGTTGTGCCGCCTCGGATTATTGGCTGTAGGGCTGATACATCGGAGCTTTTTTCATTTATTTATTTTTAATTGTTTTCTATTTATTAACGAAAATTTGATTAAAAAAATGTATCTTTTGGACTACGATATCGAAGTTTTATTGGCACAATACCACCTACTTACCTACCTACATTTGTTCATTTTTTTTTTAATTTTAATTTTATTACAGTGAATTGTTTTGGTCTATGTAGTTATGTTGTAAAAATACTGTAACTATTAGTAATAATATTATTTATTAATTTATTAAATATTTTTGGTTCGTTTCTTAGTTAAGTTAGGAAAATTACTTCAAGCGTAATATTGTTTATAGTTTTTATCAAATATATGAAACTATTTTCAACATAATTTATGATAAAATCTACATGTTATTTTTCTGTTTTTTAAATTAATCTAGATAAAGTGTCAGGAAATAGAAGTTGTACTTGTCTATTGTTTTATAGATTAGACTAAAATTTAACAAAATTATTAAATAAAGTAAATAAATATTTTAAATTAAAAATCAATTATGATTTCACTCTTAAGATAAAAATAATTACTATTAAGTAGATATAAAATAAAACGTTTTCAACGCAATGCATATATTGTTTACACCTAGTACGTACTCGTGTAACTTTAAGTCTTCTTATAATTTTGAGATAGAAATAGCATTTATGTTATTTCAGATAACTTTTAGATAACTACAGAATAAAACCACCCATATAGCTTCTCATTTAGAATGTTAAAAACTTAACTTATTTATTTAATTTTTTCAGATGTACTTATTTCAAAAAACTGTATTTAAAAAATGTACTATACTCCAAAAACGATGCCTAGAACTCTCAAAACGCAGATTATTTCAAAATATTTCCAAAAACTATTCCATTTTCAAAACTTTTGTAACTAAAGAAAAAAACATTACAATCACACCAAATATAACTTGCAATTAATTTGTGTCGCCATAAAATGAAAGAAAAAAATAAACAAACTTCTGTCTCAACCCTAAACCCCGATCCATAGATCGTCCGCGCAACTCATTATTGACACAATAAATTCTAACGCACACGTTTTTAAAACCTCTCTACGTGTGTGTGTGTGTGTATTTTGTGCGTGAGACGTGTTCGACTGTCATTCAATAGAAAACAAAATACTATTATGCATTTTAAGTTACGCTTCAGTCTGTAATATCCCACTACTGGGCATAGGCCTCTTTCCCCATGTAGGAGAACGATCAGAGCTTAATCCACTACGCTGCTCCAATGCGGGTTGGCGGATATATTCCCTACTATGAGTATCGATCGCTATCAGGTGTACATGATAACAACCGGGACCGACGGCTTAACGTGCTCTCCGAGAAACGGTGGGGAGACCCACAAGGACTGCACAAACACCCAGACCACGGCAAACACCTGTATGGCCAATACAAATATTTGCCATGTGCGGGGATCGAACCCGCAACCGCCAGCGCAACAGGCTACAATCCATGGCTGTAACCGTTGCGCCAACGCGGCGTCATTTTAAGTATATTAAAATTATTTTAACTGAAGTACTGGGGTAGGACCTCGACCTTACAGAAGATCACAGCTAAATAATACTGTTTTCAAGCAGTATTGTGTTCCTGTTGGTGACTCAGGTGACCAGAGCTCCTGGGGGGATTTGGGGATTGGGTCGGCTACGTGCTTGCGATGCTTCTGGTGTTGCAGGCGTCTATAAGCTACGGTAATCGCTTACCATCAGGTGAGCCGTACGCTTGTTTGCCGAACTAGTGACATAAAAATAAAAATAAAATAGGAAATATTTTTGTCTTATTGATTCAAGTAGATCTTGAGGAGACAACCGGGATTTATGGCGTGACCCTTCTTATATACCTAATTCTACTTATATGTAATGTAAATCAGAAAGTTTTTGAGGTTCCAAAATATTAGTTACTCTTTCACGTAAAAACTACTGAAATTATTGTTATCAAAACTTAGGCTACTTTTTATTCCGACATTCATAAAATAAATTAAAAAAAAAAAAACAGTTGTATGCAATTTCGACTAACTCATACCACTTCCAATTCTAATCATTCTATGCTTTTCTATAAAACTAGTTGTCAACAACTGTACAAAGTTTCACAGATACCCTCTTTAAACAATATTATATTCTGTATATATCTTACGATTGTTGCTTTGTTTCGCCGCATATCGCTATACGATTTTAGTTGTAAAATTCATTTAATGTTCTCATATAGGTGAATATTGTATTCTTTTTGAGAATAGTTTCTTTAACCCCACATTCTTACGGAATAAGATATGACTCAGATGAAACCCGCACTTGTAAGATTTAATTGTGGTAGGGCACAGGAATATCCTGCAGGAAATATCTTGCTCAAAATCTGGAGCACCCCGACAGGGGACGTATCTCGACCTTACAGAAGATTACAGCAAAAGCTTTCAAGCAGTGTTGTGTTCCTGTGGTGAGTTAGGTGGGCAAAGCTCCTGGGGAAGGTCAGGGTAAGGTCGGTAATGCTTGCGAAAGTGCAATAGCGTCTTCGTGATTCCACTCAGTCTTAACGAAAGAACACCCCAGGGGTATAGTTGGTGCTAGTCCGATATACCATCCAGCTCACCCGGACTGTGAGACATCAATCACGGATCTCCCCAGGGTAAATAGGGTCGGCAACGCGCTTGCGGTACTTCTGGTGTTGAAGACGTCTATAAGCTACGGTAATCGCTTAACATCAGGCGAGCCGTACGCTTGTTTACCGACATGGATGTATAAAAAAATTATTGTAGATAAATTTTCTTATATTTTCCAAATTTTTACACATTTCCTTAAATTGTCAGTATGAGAAATCTAAAAAAATAAAAAAAATAAAATCAGTAAGTCGATCCTTTTAAAAAGGCGTGTCCAATGAAAATTGATATCAATTTTACATTCTGAACTATCTCTAGATGTATATATTAATATATCTTGTTTAGATCTTTAATCGTTCCAAAGTTTTTTTTTTTTTAATCAATTTCAAATACTTGTAACTATTTTTACTTTTTTTATTTTATTGTACTTATATTTTATTATTATTTTTTTAATATTTCCTATTTACAGAAGATAAACATTGCAGTATAAGCTTACGCTATAAAACAATAAAAGGCCATATC
This sequence comes from Melitaea cinxia, assembly GCF_905220565.1. Classification (NCBI taxonomy): domain Eukaryota; kingdom Metazoa; phylum Arthropoda; class Insecta; order Lepidoptera; family Nymphalidae; genus Melitaea; species Melitaea cinxia. The sequence goes on from NC_059415.1 coordinate 12,356,239, forward strand.
ATTAAAAATGAACAAGTCTCATTAAAATCGTTTCGTTCATTAGCTCGTTAAAATATCTGTCGGCGTCCACAAAGCGAACGATTTTGTAAGTAATTGGATGTTTATTTAATTGTATTTATTTATATTTTTATTACTATTTTGTATGGGGGATTAGTTTTATCAATGTTTTAATTTCTGTGGGCGGTTTCTTGTTATATATCTGTATGTACATAGATGTGGAGTATAGGTTCTATAAATTCTGACTTAGGTTAAGCTTAGGTATATTTATATATGTATTTAAGAGCTTGTCTGTTGTTTTTTTTAATTCTATAAATTACATTTTTACTTCATAAAGCCAAATATGACAGATTATATAGATCACAGGATCATAAATGTTTGTAATATCTAGTCGCGTTATAGTCTTAACAAACAAACAAACTTCCGACATAAATAAAAAACCTTTGTGTCATTCATAGTTCATATTTCTAACCGACTTCAAAAAAGGAGGAGGTTACTCAATTCGACTGCATATATATATATATTAATGTATGTTCGGATATAACTTCGTCGTTTATGAACCGATTTTGATATTTCTTTTTTTGTTGGAAAAGAGATATCTTAAGTGTGGTACCATGTTAAGGAAACCAGGATTTGATGATGAGATCTCAGAGAAATCGAGGGAAACCCTCGAAAATCCGCATCTTTTTACAGGGTGTACCGATTTTGGTGCTTTTTAATTAAATCGAAAGCCGATGTTTATCATGTGGTCACGTTTAAATTTCATCGAGATCCGATGACAACTTTTGGATTGTAATCTTTGATAATGCGTATTTACTTAACTATTTTTTCGTCTACCTACGTTGTATTACTTGGTGATGTAATTGAAGTCGGTTTTTTTTTTCGTTTGCCAGCCAACACAATTATAACATTTATTGAGGTTATCAAATTATTTCTATATACAGGGTGTGGCGTAAATAGTGGTCCACCGTTAAGGATTCGATAAACCAGGTAATTTACTATAACATATTACAATTTTATCCATTTTTACCCAAAGGTTCCGGAAATATTTTTATTTTTTATTTTTTTACGATATTTGTACCCCTTGTTACAAATTTGGTTGTAGTTTTAACAAATACCATTATTTTTTCATTTTGATTACTGGTAATTACTGCTGAACACTAGAGCTATCGTTAAATAACATGTTTTTAATGTAAATTTAAGGCTTTTGAAGAAAAAAATTGGTTTTACTCTACTTTAAACCCAAATTTTTAACATATCATGCTAATTCAAGAGCGATTTTTGTAAAAAAAATGTACTAAGCTGTCAGTGCCCATTCATTTAAAAATATGCCTACTAAATACCAATTTCAAAATGGTATCACAATAGCAGATCCTTTTGTTTAACAGAAAGATATCCAATTTTAATTGAAGAAAGGAAGATTTTCATTAAAATACATTTTAAAATTTAGTTGCGTTAATACTTATGATTTTTGTAAAAAAAAGAAACTACACTGTCAGTGCCTATTCATTTTAAAATATTCCTACTAAACACAGATTTTAAAACGATTTGCCATCCCATTAATAAAAAAAATTATGGCAATTTTAATTGAAAAAGACTTAGAATAAAAATAAAAAATTAGTACTGTTACAGAGTGATCTTGGCCTAACTTGTAAATTAGAACAAGGTATTTAAAAAAAAACAAGTCATACTGTCATCGTTTATTATTATTCTTTGACATGATTACAAACACTGTAAAAATTACACCAAATGCTCGAAATGGCCCCAATTCGCAGCTATACATGCTCTGCAACGTCGAATATACAGTGTTTGTAATCATGTCAAAGAATAATAATAAACGATGACAGTATGTCTTGTTTTTAACCGACTTCCAAAAAAGGAGGAGGTTCTCAATTCGACTGTATTTTTTTTTAATGTATGTTACATCAGAACTTTTGACTGTGTGGACCGATTTCGAGAATTTTTTTTAAATCGAAAGGTGGTGTGTGCCAATTGCGCCCATTTAAATTTATTTGATATCTAACAACTACTTTTCGAGCTATATCTAATAATGCGTTTTTACTTGACGCTTTTTTCGTCGACCTACGTTGTATTATACCGCATAACTTTCTACTGACTGTACCCATTTTGATTATTCTTTTTTTGTTGGAAAGGGGATATCTCTAGTTTAGTACCTTGATAAGGAAACCAGGATCTGATGATGGGATCCCAGAGAAATCGAGGGAAACTCTCGAAAATCCGCAATAACTTTTTACTGGGTGTACCGATTTTGATAATTTTTAATTTAATCGAAAGCTAATGTTTATCATGTGGTCAGACATAAATTTTATTGAGATCTGATAACTACTTTTTGAGTAATCTTTGATAACGCATAGTTACTTGACTATTTTTTCGTCGATCTACGTTGTATTACTCGTCGATGTAATTGAAGTCGGTTTTTTTTCGTTTGCGAGCAAACACAATTATTTTTTAACCGACTTCCAAAAAAGGAGGAGGTTCTCAATTCGACTGTATTTTTTTTTTTTTTTTTTTTTTTTTTTTTTTTTTTTTTTTTTTTATGTATGTTACATCAGAACTTTTGACCGGGTAGACCGATTTCGACAAATTTTGTTTTAATCGAAAGGTTTTGTGTGCCAATTGGTCCCATTTAAATTTATTTGAGATCTAACAACTACTTTTCGAGTTATATCTAATAATGCGTTTTTACTTGACGGCTTTTTCGTCGACCTACGTTGTATTATACCACATAACTTTCTACTGGATATACCGATTTTGATAATTCTTTTTTTGTTGGAAAGGGGATATCCCTAGTTTGGTACCATGATAAGGAAACCAGGATCTGATGATGGGATCCTAGACAAATCGAGGGAAACCCTCGAAAATCCGCAATAACTTTTTACTGGGTGTACCGATTTTGATAATTTTTAATTTAATCGAAAGCTGATGTTTATCATTTGGTCACATATAAATTTTATCGAGATCTGATAACTACTTTTTGAGTAATCTTTGATAACGCGTAGTTGCTTGACTATTTTTTTGTCGATCTACGTTGTATTACTGTTGATGTAATTGAAGTCGGTTTTTTTTTCGTTTGCGAGCAAACACAATTATTAATGCCTTGTTCTAATTTACAAGTTAGGCCAAGATGACTCTGTAACAGTACTAATTTTTTATTTTTATTTTAAGTCTTTTTCAATTAAAATTGCCATAATTTTTTTTATTAATGGGATGGCAAATCGTTTTAAAATCTGTGTTTAGTAGGAATATTTTAAAATGAATAGGCACTGACAGTGTAGTTTCTTTTTTTTACAAAAATCATAAGTATTAACGCAACTAAATTTTAAAATGTATTTTAATGAAAATCTTCCTTTCTTCAATTAAAATTGGATATCTTTCTGTTAAACAAAAGGATCTGCTATTGTGATACCATTTTGAAATTGGTATTTAGTAGGCATATTTTTAAATGAATGGGCACTGACAGCTTAGTACATTTTTTTTACAAAAATCGCTCTTGAATTAGCATGATATGTTAAAAATTTGGGTTTAAAGTAGAGTAAAACCAATTTTTTTCTTCAAAAGCCTTAAATTTACATTAAAAACATGTTATTTAACGATAGCTCTAGTGTTCAGCAGTAATTACCAGTAATCAAAATGAAAAAATAATGGTATTTGTTAAAACTACAACCAAATTTGTAACAAGGGGTACAAATATCGTAAAAAAATAAAAAATAAAAATATTTCCGGAACCTTTGGGTAAAAATGGATAAAATTGTAATATGTTATAGTAAATTACCTGGTTTATCGAATCCTTAACGGTGGACCACTATTTACGCCACACCCTGTATACTAAGCTGTGAAATCGGTTTGACAGGTTAAGATTCTACCGACTGCAAAATGGGTTATGAAATTTAATGGACGTTTTTTTTATGTATTTTTTTTTGTTTTTTTTTTGCTCCAATAGAACAGTGTGTCCTTTACCTATATGTACCTTAACTATAAATATATATATATATATAAACAATTACTTTGTTAAGGTCTTACGTATTTAGTAATAATAAATGGAAAGAATAAAAACAATAAAACAAAAACTTTGAAACCCGTTAAGCAGTTATACCTTTAAGCTTGTTTATTTATATGTGTATGTAAATGTTTGGACTCGTTTGTAAAAAAAAAAAATAACTACATACACTTTCCGTCTAATTATAAATTGCTAATTGCGTTTAAAAATTAACTTATAACTTTAATATTTTTTAAGTAACGGTTAAATTTTACGATGAGCAAGCATTCGTTGTTGCTCGGTGTAATTCGCGCGAACATAACTTGAACGTTACTATATGTTACGTTATATTTCTAAATATTATGTTACCTACAGGTTTTAAAAAATATCAAATAAAATCAAATCGACGTCAATCTTTCAATCATTTTTGTTCTGAATCGTAGTTGTGCAATAAGAACGATTCAGAAAATTTTGTCGTGAAATGTCTTATAATTTTAATTCATTAATGAAATATAATTAATTTTAGTTTTATATCTGAGATAGGGAGAAATAACTAAGGGATAAAAAAAAATATCCGACTTCAAAACAAGAGGAAGTTTTCAAATTGGACACTGGAATTTTATATGTTAACCCTATAACTTTTTGCTGGGTGTAGCTACCGCTTTTGGTTATTTTAATCGCAAGCTGGCTCTTGCCGTGTTGTTCGATTTAAATTTGATTCGTCGAGGAGTTTTTGATTTATTCTTAATAAAGTGTATTTATTTTAAAAAATCCGACTTAGATAGTCATTGTATTACTTGTCGAAGTAAATTTAAGCTGTTTTTTTTTTTTCGTTAGAGAGCAAATACAATTATTAATTGTGACCAATTTTAGTCTATCATCTTACATTTTCATCTCAAATGATCGTACAATAAATAAACATATATCGTGTTTTATTTATTTGTCATCGTATTTGTGACCGTGAAAGCTTCAAAACTAATATCATAAATTTTTCTCAAAAGTCGTGTTCACAAAAAAAATAAGATACTGCAACAGAAAAATACTGTCAGCGTCAGACCAAATCTTAGCTTTACTATAAAGTCACAGGACTGTCGATCCTTAAGTTAAGTTCTGTAAAAGGCATGAGCATTTAGAGCCTATGAATGTTAATTTCAAATATATAAAAAAAACCGTGTTCGCTACACTACTCGACGTTTAACCGCACTTTTAATTAATTTCCTCAATTAATTTCGCGGAAGCGTTTTCGAATCGTAAAACAGCTTTTAAGCTTTTTAAAAATAATCCATCAAAGTACAATAAAATGCAAGTAATTAAACAATCATTGTTTTAAGTTAAATAAATCATTAATTTTTTTAATTGTGATTTCTCAGAATTTTTTTATGATTATTAAGGAATGCCCATTTCGAAATACTTTTTAAAAGATGATAATGAGTTTCATTTTTATGTGAATTACAAGGAAATTTTATTTTGATTGTTCAAGAAAATTCATTTAACAAACCCATTGCTACTTTAACGTGCAACTTATGCAGTTATAATTGTAATGATACGAATAAATATGCTTAGATTGACAAATCAGTGTATTTTTATTAAATTAATTTAATTAATTATTAAATTAATTATTAAATTAGTAAGTTTTAATATTAATAATAATAATAATAATATTTATTGCATACCATTATAAGATACAAACAAAAGTAGTATAAATTAGAGGAAGATGTACAAAGGCGGTCTTATCGCTAAAAGAGCGATTTCTTCCAGACAACCTGTGGGTAGAGGACAGCGCATAGAAGTACGTAGTTTAGTAGTAGGTACATAAAGAATGTCTATGCCAAATTACATCAGTTCAGCAGGTCTTTCATAATTCGATTAACAAACATCCAACCAATCTTTTGCTTAATAGTAATAAATAAAGGTGTTGTAGATATACCTTGCTGATGTAAAGTCATTCCTTAGAAATAATTTTTAAAATCGATACTTTTTTTACTTTATTTTTTTCGAGTTTTTTCTCTTTATGATAATTATAAGTTTACATAACTACCTACATAGGTACCAATCATAGGCTATATTTTAACGTGATGAAACGGAACGACCATAAACGTGTGTTACACGGTTGTGGAATGCTAGTAAAACATTAATATAAGTAGGTAGGTACTTACCTATATCTATAACATACACACACGGTCGTCTGCTCCTAAAGTAAGCAACTTATGCTTGTGTTATACCTACTTAACAGGCGACTGGTGGAGTACACTTTTTTTTATAAATATACATACAAATATTACATATATAAGTAAATATATATGTTACACCCAGATTCAGGCGTGAATCGAACCCACAACCCCCGAAACATAAAACTTTGTCACTACAAACTGCGCCAATGAGCTATTTAGCATGCTTTTTATCTAAATGCTATACATGCTATATTGGGATCAACTAATTACCCACGGGGAACATAAAGGCGGGTGCAAGCACGGCGTTTAAATTTTTAAACGTGCGAGCGAGAAAGAACGATTGTCGAATGGGTGTGGCCTATCAAGCCACGCCCACCCGATATCGATTCGAGCACAGATAACTTATTCATAATTTCGATGTTCTATGTCGCCTATATTATCTTATGATTCGTATAAATATGAATATTATTATGAACAATCATAACTATTTACATTTCTTTTAGACATCGTTATAACCTCTACGTTGTTTATATCTTTTGTTTTTATATATTTATTTTTTATCTCATGCACATGTTGACACATGTATAAAAAATTGACTACATATATCTATACCATGTTACTCTTTCATGTTGCCAAATCCTGAACCCTCCACAGGAGCTCTGGTCATCTTACTTACAACAAGAATACAACACAACTTGAAAGCAATATTATTTAGCCCTGATCTTCTGTAAGGTGTTGAGGTACAGGTGTTGAGGTACTTCCCTTGTCGGGCTGCTCCAGATGTTGATCAGGATACTTTTACTATGACCTATCCCAATAATAAATAGAAAAGGAAATTTTAACAAACATTGTATCAGTAACAGACTTTTAAAATACAATGCTTCTAATTACTAGTCTACGGTACTTTTTAACCGACTTCAAAAAAGGAGGAGCTTCTTAATTCAGCTATCCTTTTTATGTGTGCTATCTCATTTCTCATTTTTCTGGGTGTACCTTACGAGTTTGGTGAATTATTATTTATTCGAAAGTTGGTCACGTTATGCCCATTTATTTGAGATCTGATTAATATTTTTTGACTTATCTCCTCACTTCAGTCTATCGCACTCCACTGCTGGCTATAGGCCTCCCCAAGTTCGCACCAAAAATAGCGTGAACTCATGCATTTTGCCCATAATCACCACGCTGGGCTGACGGGTTGGTGACCGCAAGGCAGGCTTTGTCATTCCGAAGATGTTGCTGCCAGTTTTCGGCCAGTGCATTTGAGAGCCAGCAGTTGGATGGCTAACCCGCCATCAGTCGGTTTTTATAAGTTCCAAAACTACTAGCGCTACCTACAGCACCTACAAATTTAACTCTACTAACGCTACCGTACTTAATTATTTTTCGACTTCCTATATATTACCTACTTGTCGATGTAAATATAGGTCGTTTTTTAAGTTAGCAACCAAACAACAAATCTTAAGAATTAAGATAAGAATTAATAAACGCTTCCCACTCAACGGCCTCCAGTAGGATTTTCTCTTGTGTCGAGGGTCCGGAAACACACACAATACACAAACACAACGCCCAGACCACGACTAACATCTATATGGTCGATACAAATGTCTGTCGTGAGCGGGAATCGGACGCGCGACCGTCAGGGCAACAGCCAGTGCTATTACCATTATCCAAAAGAATCTAACAAATAAATATCTTCCACAGAAAAACTCCGCCTATCATTATGCGTGGGCTGCGGGGGTCAGATCCACGACCAGTACATCCTGAGGGTCGCTCCGGACCTGGAGTGGCACGCCGCCTGCCTCAAGTGCCAGGAGTGCAGGCAGTTCCTGGACGAGTCTTGCACGTGCTTCGTCAGGGACGGGAAGACGTATTGCAAGAGGGATTATACTAGGTGAGTTAGCTGCGACCTGAACTGATCTCCTGTCTGGATTTGAATTATTTTCTTAATAAAATTAAAAAAATATATAAAAAAAATAGAAATAGGAAATATTGTTTCTCAAATAGGTATGAAATTTTTTTTTTTTACTGCCCAAAAGTTCAAAGAAGTTAAAAGGAAAAAATTACATTTTCTTTAATTGTCTTCAAGCAGTTTAGAATCGTAAAATTCAATGATATAACATAACTACGACATGACCGGAATTCTAAATAAGTAAATTTCAATTATCCACTCCATACCTATTTGAAACTAGCTGTACCCCGCGTGTACATGTGCGTTAATTTGAGAAAAAAATAGCCTTCATGGGTAAACGTACAATCCGACATAAAAAGAAATTTTCAGTGAGAACCAGCGCCTGAGATTAGCGCGCTTAAATAAGTAAACAAACTTTTTAGCTTTATAATTAGAATACCTAATTACTAAAATCTATTTAAAACGTGTGCTACTAATATGACATATGTATGGCCAGTATTTAATTAATATTTCTGTGGAGTATTCACACATATACAAACTATTTATATCAGAATAATAATCATTAGTATTTTATATCTATACAAATAAATTAAATTGGAGTGTCTGTTTGTAATCTTAAAATAACCGCTTTTTACTAAATGCATATGAATGTATACACAATACATATACCAAAATAACATTTTTATAATTTTTGTCGGTCTGTCTGTTTGTTACGAATAATCTCAGAAACGGCTGGATCGATTTTCACTGGCAGATAGCTGATGTAATAAGAAGTAACTTAAAGGCTACTTATATTTTAGAGATTTATTTATTTTATAACTCTGCGAACTGAACAATATTTTTTTTTTAAATTCCACGCGAACGAAGTCGCGGGTACAGCTAGTTTTTTTTTATAAAAAGGTTTTTTGATAAGTGTCAAGAATTTATATTTTTAAATTTTCATTATAATTTATATTTACAATCTATTCATTCTATTATATATTTCGCCATGTGAACATTGTTCTTTGTTAATGAAAAGTCGGTGAAGATTTCAAAGGTTCAAGACTTCATCAGCTAAATACCGTATTAATTATCTCAATTTGTATTCTTACGTATGTAGGTGTAGGTGTAACTGTGTGCGTGTTCTCGTTAATGTGTAGTTTTAATTAATTTAACAGTTACGCGACAGACGTCACCTGAGCAACGCGTGTGTTGTGTTGCGTGTGTAGTGGTGCGTGTAGTCGCCTATACACCGGCGGCTTGCGGGTTCGATTCCCGCTCGGGATTGATATTTGTATTTGTACAAATATTTCTTTCCGGTTTAGATGTCTGTCCTTGCGGTTTTCCCCACCGTGCCTCGAACAGCCCGTTAAGCCGTCGGTCCCGGTTATCATAGATACCTGATAGCGATCGTTACTCATAGTAGGGAACATATCCGCCAACCGCAGTGGAACAGCAACGTGGATTAAGCTCAGCGGTGGGATGTTAGAGGCTGAATGCGATAAATAAATTCTGACATTTTGATACACTTTAATTATGTAAAAGAAAGTTAAAAGTGTATGAATGTAAAAGTGTATATATTAGTTAGGTAAAAGTCTTTGAAAAAGAAAATAAGTTAGTTTTTAACTGAGGTAGGGCACAGCAGGAATTTCCTGCTCAAAATATGGAGCAGCCCGACTGGGGTAGTACCTCGACCTTACAGAAGATCACAACAAAATAATACTGTTTTCAAGCAGTATTGTGTTCCTGTTGGTGAGTAAGGTGACCAGAGCTCCTGGGGAGATTGGGGATTGGGTCGGCAACGCGCTTGCGATGCTTCTGGTGTTGCAGGTGTCTATAAGCTACGGTAATCGCTTACCATCAGGTGAGCCGTACGCTTGTTTGCCGACCTAGTGACATAAAAAAAATAAATAAATAAATAAAACACTCCGATCTCTTTCCATGATTGTTGCTTAGATACTTATTTCTTGTTATTATCGTGTTATGTCTTTTTTTTTCTAATAACATTTTTGGCGTCTTAAAACGCACTTCCTTTTATAATATTTGATCATTAAACACACAAAAAAAATCGAGCCATAAAAAGAGAGAAAACTTTTTTAAAATATATAATTTTGGTATATTTTTGTCTCGTTTTATATTGAATTCAATGCTGTATGTATATCATCTTGATCTTTCATCATACGGCCATCCTGTGTACATGTAACGTGCTAATTTTTGCTTATCCACTATCACCTTTTGCTAGCACCTCATGTACAAACAACGATAATTTTTTTATTGTTAGAACGTTCTACACTTATCTATTCTAATATATTAGCGTCTGTTAGCAATTTAAGTAGATTTTATTTATTTTCCTCAAAAAAAAACCCAAATTTTCTATTTTTGCGACAAATCCATAATAAAAAAAAAATTATAAAATAAAAGTATTATCACCTTTTTCAAAATTAGAACAACAGAACCGTATATATTTAGTACTCGATCCCATATAACTGACAAGACAACTGTTTACATTATAAGTCTAATTATAAACTTTCACATCTTTCAAGATCGCCATATTTAGTCTGTGCACAAAATAAACCTAGTCACTTTAAAAAAAAATATCCATAACACGTCAATCATTATTCCCATCGGCGCCACTTTTTAAACATAGACAAAATCTAAAGATGAATTCACTAAAATAACTTGGCTGTTTACCTTTTCACCCTTCTATCTCGTGGCTAAAATATAGAGTTACACATCGGCAAACAGAGCCAAAACCAACTTTATTATTACAATTACCGCCATCTTTTTTTCTAAAGGAAATAAAGGATAGAATCGTTTGACATATGACGATATATAATTTGGCTTTAAGACGAATTGTCTTTGCCGCTTTGAACGGTGATGTGCCGAGAAAAACAAACCTACCATTATGTATTTTGGCGCCAAAACAAACGTCAGTTTGACAGCGCGGCGGGCGGCGGGAACCCGATATGTCTATGGACCGTTTCCGTTCACCGGAAGATCGATTACTTTTTTCAGCCTAATGCACTGTTTGTTTTTATAACTCCGTGTTAATTTACGTATTTTTCCCATGACTTAGAGGCGATAGGCGTAATTATCTTATTGTTAACTTGTTTGGGAATTGAATGTTATTGAATACCGCTAATTGATCGAATAACATGTCTTTTATTAGACCAAACTTAATTATCAAAGCATCTAAATAATACAAAAATACTTTTAGACAAATAATGGAAATAAATACTTATAAAATAGAAAATGAAACCTCCTTGATGTAAAATTATATATAACTTAAAAATATAAATTATTGTTTAACAAACAAAAACAAATAACTTCTCAATTATGGATTGTGAAGCAAAATGCTAATTAAAAATTAGGTAAACTAAATCAGACAATACAAAATTTCCGTCTTACGTCTGCACTGTACAGACAAATAGACAATGTTTACTTACGTATAGCGTAACACACAAACATCCTCACAATAAATCTATTAACATTTTTAATTTCATCCGGAAACTAACAACGGAAGGACATATCAATTAATGATATATGAACATTAAAATTGGCTTGATTGTAATTATAGTAACGACGCTTCCCGGATTGTAATATTTATTAATTTGTTTTAAACCTACTATAAATTAAAACCACCTCCTATTAACAAAATTGTACGTGAATAGGATAGGGATAATTCATTTTTATATTGAGGTAGGTAATGTCTTGCTCGAAATTTGCAGCAGTCCGACTGGGAAGCACCTTAACTTTACAGAAGATCGCAGCTGAACAACACAGCTCTGTGTGAGTAAGGTGACCAGAGCTTCCGGGGAGGGTCGGCAACGTTTGCAATGGTTCTAGTGTTTGTAGTTTTATAATTTAATATTAATTTTGTATTTATATTATTTTTATTTACATTACATTTTTATATTGTTTCATATTTGTAAATACTAATTTTGATTGTTGTGACATAATTCGAAATTAGTTAAACGCCTGTGTATTGGAATAAGATAACATTATTTAATTAAATATTTCCATTAAGTTTATCGATAATCGGTACCTAAAGTTGGTATAATCTTTACGTTTTAGAAAAAAATCTAATATCCTGTGCAACTTTCTTATAACTTTTTGATTCATAATAACCTAATGCAAAGTATTAAAAACTTTATTTTCTTTCTTATTAATTTTATTTATTTATGAAAACTTTGTAACACACAAAGAAGATACAATTTAGAAACATTAGGTACAAACTAATCAGCACTTATGCAAAGCTTATAGCGATCTCTTCCAGGCAACCTTTATTGATGCCTAGTTTAGGGAAAAGTGACGGGATGAGTGGGCAAATTAATACATCTATCATTACACATAGAAATCTACTTTAAATACTAGGTATGCCATTAGTTATATAATAATAATATTCATACAGTATACTTACGATATAATTACATACATACACATAGAATAATTAGCAATAGTATTAAAAAACTTAAAAAGAAAGAATCGATCGTCCTAAAGTTTTGCCAGTAGCAACACATTAGCGATTCACTTTTATTTACGTAGATACAAGTAAAGACCCCCCCCCCACCTCCTCCGTGTTTGTTAATATGGAGTAACGCGATATGAAAGCTCGGTTTCAAGTTGCGCTAATTGCGTGTCGTGAGGTCGGAAGTTTAACTAGGTTTGTAAAGTAATTTATATTTATACTAGCTGTGAGCCGAGGTTCACTCGCTTTAATTTAAGGCAAAACGCCTTTAAATATTATACAGCCTACTCGGTAAAAGGACTACCAAAAACAAAAACAATTTTTTTTAATTCGAACCATTACTTTCCGAGATTAGCGCATTCAAATAAACAAACTATTCAGCTTTATAACATTAGTATAGATTCGTATGTACATCTTATACCTATATGTATATAATTCTCGTGTCACAATGCTAATAGAAGGCACAATGTTTATGTTAAATGGAAATTATAAGGTCATGGCTTTCTTTATTGTAGAATATTGTGTCTGCAGGCAAACGAAGAAAAACCTACTTCAATTATATTGACAATTACTCGTAGGTAGACGAAAAAATAGTCAAGTAAATACGCATTATCAAAGATCACTCCAAAAGTTGTAATCAGCCACATGATAAACATCGGCTTTCGATTAAATTCAAAATCATCAAAATTGGTACACCCAGTAATCATCATCGGATCCTGGTTTCGTCTGGGATCCCACCATCAGATCCTGGTTTCCTCATCATGGTACCAAACTAGGGATATGTCCTGTCCAAAAAAAAGAATTATCAAAATCGATTCATAGACGACAGAGTTATCTCTGAACATACATAATATATATATATATATATATATATATATATACCGTATGTATATATATATATATATATATATATATACCGACTACTATACCGAATACTATATAGTACCGTATATATATACGGTCGAATTGAGTAACCTCTTCCTTTTTTGAAGTTGATTAAAAATAGTTTTACAACTTGTGCTTATTTTTAGGTCTACTATTTTGGACCGAAATTTCTAAATGATTTGGTGCTTAAATCTTTGGGCTTTAGGAAATTAATATATACGGTCTATTTTTAAGGTAGGTGACCTCATGTGTGCGTTAGCGGTAACAACTAATTTATATAATTACTAGCTGACCCCCCATACGTTGTTTTGCCATATATGTTATTAACCTACCTTATTGTATATAATATGTGTTATTAGGGGATTTTAGACCTACCCGATATGCATACGAAATTTCATAAAAATCGGTCCTGCCGTTTCGGAAGAGTATGGTAAACTAACATTGTGACACGAAAATTTTATATTTATGATATTGTATTCGTATAATTTTTGTGTATATATATTTTTTATACAACTAGGTCGGCACGAGCCTATGTCTCACTTGATGTTAAGCGGACTTAGGCGATAACCGTAGCTCATAGACGCACACCAGAAGCGTCACAAGCATATTGCTGACCCTACCCCCAATTCACCCCAGGAGCTCTGGTCACCTTACTCACTATAAGACCACAACACTGCTTAAAAGCAGTATTATTTAGCTGTGGTCTTCTGTAAGGTCAAGGTACTTCCCCAGTCGGGCTGTTCCAGATTTTGAGCAGGATATTTTTATATCAGTCAGATGTTACCTGTAACACAAACTTTAAGTTGTTTGCCGTAGGAACAGACCATCGTGTATATTATAATACAAAACAAAAATATTGATATTGAAAATAATGGCAGAAATACAGGGTCGTAACTCATATATAACCTAATTTTAGTTATGTTTTACGATGTTAAACATATACTGAAAGACATCTCAGAGATGTCATCTCGCGTGTGGTCCGTGTTATGTTATCCCAGCTGGCCGTCAATCACTCGCACAGATGCTGGCGTCTAAATGGCTCGCGAATTCACCTCGCCTCAGAGTAAACAGTGTCTATTTTGACACACTGATTACATTACTGAAACTGATTTAGAATTTTCGCAGATGAAGATTATTATTATAGTTTATGTTAAGAAATAGTTATTAATAATTGTGTTTGCTCGCAAACGAAAAAAAACCGACTTCAATTACCTCTATAAGTAATACAAAGTAGACGAAAAAAAATAACAAACGCACTAGTCATCACTACGATTTTCGAGGGTTTCCCTCGATTTCTCTGGGATTCCATCATCAGATCCTGGTTTTCTTAACATGGTACCACACTTGGAATATCTTGTTTCCAACAAAAAAAGTTCTTAAAATCGGTTCTATAATATACTTATGTTTATGACTGATATCACTTGTTTTGCTGTCCCTATCCTCACTAACAATCAATTCTAGTCCTCTGCCCAAAGATTGCCTGGAAGAAATCGCTGCTTTAGCGATAATGTTGCAACTAATGCAAATTTATTATTTTTTTTAAACCTAATTAAACTTATGTTACTTTTGTGGTGCTGTGCAAAAAGTGTAAATAAAATAAATAAAATAAAGTTTTACGGAATTTATATAAAATAAAATCAAGCCAAATTTATTTGTTTAATACATCAAATATATAAAACCGGGCCGGATCGTTAGTATGACTTGTTACAGCTGGGTTAAATTAACTTTCTATCGATAAAAGATTTGCTTAAATCGATACTTTCAGATTTTATAGATTACAGAAGCAATAAAGCTGTCATTTTTATCTCCGTATCGTATTAGTAAAAATATAAATACCATAATATGTATGTACGGTCGCCAAGAAAGTGGTGTACCAGTTTTAATTTAGTTTCCCGGTCATCGAAAATTACAACAGGGTTCGTTATTGAAAGATATTACCGAAGAGACATATAATAATGACGTAAACCTAATTGATAAGTATTATACGTCATTCGTACTGTGTCTTCTGTCGTACTGTGTGGCTACGGTACTAAAGAATATAGCCACCCCCTCTCTTCCCGTGGGTGTCGTAAGAGGCGACTAAGGGATAACACAGTTCCGCTACCACCATGGAACTTAAAAAGCCGACCGGTGGCGGGATAACCATCCAACTGCTGGCTTTGAAATACACAGGCCGAAGACGGGCAGCAGCGTCTTTGGTGCGACAAAGCCAGCCCTGCGGTCACCAACCCGCCTGCCCAGCGTGGTGACTATGGGCAAAACACATGAGTTCACGTTATTTTTGGCGTAAACTTGTGGAGGCCTATGTCCAGCAGTGGACTGTATAGGCTGTAATGATTGATACGTCATTACTATACATGACATTTTAAACTCTATTAGATATAAGTAATATCGTTATCAATAATCGATAATCAGATAAGGACGACAACAGAAGTTGTCAGATCGGTCTGCAAGCGAAACTAATCTTTATCAATTATGAATCTGCAAGCGGCGTTCAACCTTAGGGTGGTACACCACTTTCTTGGCCGACGGTGCATGTTAGGTTATTTCAAATTACTTTCATTTTTCGTTCAGCTAGTCTTATATACGGAAATAAAAATTAAAACAGCAAAAATTTATGAGGTAACTCTTGATTCAGCCAGATACATCCCACTGCTGGGCATAGGCCTCTTTCTTCATTGGATAAGAATGATTGGAGCTTAATGAACATACGCTGCTCCACTGCGGGTATAGTTCCTAGTTCCCTACCATGAGTAACGATGGTACCAGGTGTATGATAACAAATGAGGTAACGCCATTAAAAAAAAATCAGTCGAATTGAGTAACTCCTCCTATTTTTAAAGTCGTTTTCAAAAGTAAGTATTGTAATAATCAAAAGAAAATTGAAAACATTGGTCTAGCCTTTCATGGGTGTTGAGCTTAGCAACGCATTTATCGATACATATAAGTTTATAAATACATAGACTAGCTGTACCCCGCGATTTTTCGCGCGTTGATTTGAGAAAGAAATAGCCTAAAATATAGCCTAAGATATAGCCTATTGACTTTAAAAAGTGCATTGATATTAAAAATCGCTTCAAAAATAAAAACTGAGCTGACTCAATGAATGGTTCATATGGATCTTGATTTGACCAATCTCTTGTTGGTTAACAAAGGCTGAAATTACTCAATGAATAGTATCTATGTATCTGTCATGTGTCTTCCTTGGTAAGTAGGCTATACAACACAAAAAGAGTTTTTCGATTCAAGACAGTAGCACCTGAGATTAGCGCGCTTAAACAAACAAACAAACTTTGTCTCTCTCTTTAATATTAGTAGAGATTGAAAGTTTTGTATATATATCTACTGGTTGTCTACCTCTATACCTTGATGTAGCCCTTTAGTAACCCTTTAAATCCCCTCAGGGATGCGATAACGATTCTCACCCTTGTGAAAAGGCACCCCATAAAGGTGTAAAGAATAACCATTCAGACGTTTTCAATTTATATAACTACAATACACAAGCAAAGAGTTAACTCTGAAGAACTTTCTAGATGTTTACAAATGAATCTTTTTCAATTTTAAAAAGTGCATTGATATTAACAATCGCTTCAAAAATAAAAACTGAGTTGACTCAATGAATGGTTCATAATGGATCTTGATTTGACCAATCTCTTTTTGGTTAACAAAGGCTGAAATTACTCAATGAATAGTATCCTATGTATCTGTCATGTGGATCTTGATCGAAAGATCTCGATTCGAAAAAAAAAAACGATTGTGCTTTAGACCACACAACAGAAGTAAAACCTCTTTAGTTAGCCTATAGTAATATACGAAATGTAACTTTCTCTCTTTCTATCTTCACTAACGTGTATCTCTCCCTCATCTGCCATTCGTCTCGTCCGATCACACTTTTCGTAACGCTCTCGTCATTCACCAGCTTACTCCCCAAATCAGGCGAGCGTAAAAAAGTTTTACTTTTCAATACGGTTTAACAATGTTTGAAGTGAAAATATTATAAGTATTCCGTGATGTCTATGTACCTATGTTTAAACAGTTATACACCACGGCAGTCGAGAGTATGGCGGATTACACTACTGTTTTACTCGTAAATAAAAGAAAAAAAGACGAAAGCTATTGCTCAATACATTTGTCAGTCAATTTTCCTTCTTTTAAATAAAACCCACAAATAAATTTGTAATAAAATTTCAGACGCAAGAAATTCTAACAACACATTAAAACACACGCTTTTTAAATATTACATTAAAAGAATCAAAAAGTATAAAACAATTTTAATGACTATGTTTGTATTTTAATCAAGAATAAAATAAATAAACGATCAATACATAAATATATTTTCGTCAAATCTTTAAGTAGACATTAAATACATGATTAAAAAAGTACGAAAACCGAGTAACGTGTTCACAATACCGTTTCCCGTAACGCGAAAATCGTAAAACCCTAACCGTAAACTTATTTCTAGGGGTATTGACCGGCACTTAGTAAAGGCACCCTCGCAATCTCGCTAAAAGCATCGCCTATAGATATACCTATAGAGGTAGAACGGGGCGCTCAACCTACCTATATACTATACCTACCTACAGAGTGCGTTCTGTTGATGTTGATACATATATCTATTATAATTATATACAATTTTATTTTGTGTAATTAATTGTTTAAGGAATGTTGATGTTCTCTATATTCGATCGACTTTTAAAAAGGTTGAAATTTTGAATTTGATTATTTTTTTTTACTTTTTTTTTGTCGTTTAATAACTAATAATTATTACGGACCGATACCTAACTTTGCAGTGATGTTTCAAAAATGTTTTTGAATCCTTTTATTGAATCAATTTTAAAAAGAATTGTGTTTTTATTTCTTTCATTATTTAAAATCCGATTGACATTTTTTTGTTTAAAATATTTTATCTTTGGTTTTTAAGAAACTAGTAGAAAAATTACTATTTATAAGGCTCATGAAATAGAATATAAAATTTATTTGTGAACGCGAAGTAAGCTTATTTTGTATATTAATAATTTTTATTTAAATGCTAGTTATTATCAAGGAGTATAATAATAAAATAGGTATTATATTTGACAGCCACGTTCTTTTTTATATGTACCTATCTATCATAGGATGATAAAAAACAAGTTTAGTAGTTAAGATTTGTAAACATACCTTTGTATTTATTATTCTAAATACCTTTTAAAATCATTTTTTAATAAAGTCTTACTTTTCTTTATATTAATACGTGAAGCAAAAACTTTGTAACCCTTTTTATGAAAATTGCGTGGGCGAAGGAGTACGAAATTTCGGACACTTATAGTTTTTTTTTTAAATTATGCATTAAATCAATTTAAAAAAAACATTACACACTACCATGTATTTGACACACACAAGCATATTATACTCTTTTATTGATGGTCAAAGTCTGTAATCAAATTGAAATTTTTTAAAAAGTTTCTTTATTTTCATTATTTTTTGGTTTTCTTTGATTTAATTTTTTTATTATTATGGTCAAATTTCGACCTCTGGGCGACCACTAGTTTTAATTAATGTATGTTTAATAGCTACATATCTTTGTCGTCAGGTTATTTGGTACGAAGTGCGACAAATGCGGCGCTTCGTTTAGTAAAAACGACTTCGTGATGCGAGCGAAAACGAAGATTTATCACATCGACTGCTTCAGATGCTGCGCGTGCGCGAGGCAGCTCATACCTGGTCGGTGTAACACTTTCTTATTTACGTCCCTTATGGAATAGTGTACACGCAAATAATGTAATGGTACTTTTGAAGTAAAACTTCTTTACGTACGCTTGGCTGGAGGAGTAAGCGGGTGAATGCGTGACGAGAGCGTTACGGAAAGTGTAATTGGGCGACGCGAACGGAGCAAGAGAGCGTCGGTGCGAGCACACATTTTCTTTCTCTCTTTTTCTCTTTCTCTCATAGCCAGTTACGTTTCGTATATCTAAGACATAGTGCAGGCCTATTGTGCAGGCCAAATGCCAAAGAAGTTTTACGTCAGTCTTGTGGTCTAAAGCACACTCATTTTTTTATTATATTTAATTTCAATTTGAAATTATTACATTGTTTCGAACCCTCAGTAAAAGCACATTAAAAATTCTGCTCAAATTTTTTGTTATCTCAAAGTGACCGCTTTTAAAAATATCCTAATGATTACTGATTTCTATTTAATTAACGATCTAGACAATTTCCATCAAATCTGTATAATAAATTACATAAGTAAGTAATAACGTTCATTCGTTCATTTCATATGTTTTGTTACAGGCGACGAGTTCGCGTTAAGGGAAGGCGGCGCTTTATATTGTAGAGAAGACCACGATGTTCTAGAAAAAGTATGTACTTGGTTGTTTAATACATAGTATTGTGTCATTGTTACTATAGTTGAGTCCAGTTCTAGATAAATAACTATCGGTCACAAATTATATATAAGGTTGCCTGGAAGAGATCGCTATAAGCGATAAGGCCGCCTTTGCATACTTATTTGTTTTGTATCCAAGTTCTAAATTGTGTCTTTTTTTTGCGTGCAATAAAGTGTTAGTAAATAAATATGATTATCAAGTAAAGGGCTTGTTTCACCAGCTGTGGATGTTATTTGACGGATGATGATACAAATATATTCGTCATCTGTCAACAAAACTCCCGCAGGTAAAAGCCAGTACTATATGAAACAAATATTAGTCCTTAGTTCTATTTTATCGAGAAAAAATAGGAAGCGTCCAATTAATATAAGCCTTATGGAAGTTTGATCACATAATAAATAATAAGTTATTTACTTTTACATAAGGTAGTCTAGTCGAGATTGATAATAGCAATAAGACCGCCTTAACGCAATTGTTTTTTGTTTGTATTTCCTTATTGTTATATTTTTTTTTATGTCACTAGGTTGGCAAACAAGCGTACGGCTCACCTGATGGTAAGCGATTACCGTAGCAAGCGCGTTGCCGACCCAATCCCCAATCCCCCCAGGAGCTCTGGTTACTTTACTTACCAACAGGAACACAATACTGCTTGAAAACAGTATTATTTTGCTGTGATCTTCTGTAAGGTCGAGGTACTACCCCAGTCGGGCTGCTCCATATTTTGAGCAGGAAATTCCTGCTGTGCCCTACCTCAGTTGAATATTTACTGGATATATAGTCACAGCAAATATAGTGATGGAAATAAAAATTTTAATGTCACGAAATGGTTATTGTACAGACTGCGAACACGAGTAGCAACAGCGGCAACGCGGAGAGCAACAACAACACAACGCTTAGCAACAATAATTCACACCATCCCCACGAGCTGGGCTCCATGTCAGGTGAGTGCCCATTTCTTGCATTACAGATTCAGTTCCAACATCTTAGTATCCCACTACTGAGACAAAACCTGTCCTTCTGTTTAGGAGAAGATATGGGAAGAATTTATCCTGATAAAAGCAATATTTGACTAGCTCGTTGGTGCAGTTTGTAGTGCCTGCTTTCTGCTCTGCGGGTTTTGCGGGTTTGATTCCCGCCTGAGTCTGGGTGTAATATTTGTATTTATATATGTATGCATATATGTATATGTTTAATTATTTGAATATTTATCATAAATTCGATGTAACCTGTACACTTATGCTGACGCTAGACCATTTCCTTTGCCCTAAGGTTGCCTGGAAGAGATCGCTTTTTATCGATAAAGTCGCCCTTTGTACCTAATGAATATATTGTTAAAATTTTTCTTTCTTTGCTATGTATAATTTTTGTTTTTGGTGTACAATAAAGTGTATTATTACTATTATTATGTATGTAACATTCCTATGTGTATTTGTCAAAAAAAAAGTATTTAGCTATATCAGTTGCTTACCTTAGGAACAGACGACAGTGTGTGTATGTTATGAGGTATAAAAAAAAATCCGTTGTCAACAGCTTATCGGTACTGATAAAATTATCTTTTAAGTTTGAAATTATAATAAAATTTTCAAACTTGGCACAGATATAGATGGATAGATAATTCTATAAAGCACATGTTTTTCTGATATTGGCAATTCCGCAAGGGAGCTAAAGCCAAAGAAGAAAAAGAAGAATTCTATAAAATATTTTCCTAAGAATACTTACTAAGAATAACAATTGAATTAAATCTAGAGAGCGGCCGATCTTCTGTTTTCATACTTATTTTACCTGTTGTGAAGATAAAAAGTATTTGCAGGCGTCTATGGTAAGCCAGGTGTTTGTCGACCTAGTTGTATAATAAAATCAAGATAGTACTAACAACAAATAAGAAATCAAAGAAAGCCTTGCGAATAGCCACTAAGGACTACTTAAACTATTAGTTTTACTTAGGGACATTTAAATAGTCTGTCATTCTATATATGACTAATGAAATTTTGATTTAATGATTAGGTGTATTAAAATAACATTTACAAAAAAATTGATTAGATGGAGGAATACGTTTTTTTGAGAAATTACCAAGAAAAATCATATTATGACAGTTAACGATATCAGAAATCTGATTTAATCGCTATCACATTGTTAGCGATATCGCTACACGTATAATGAGGGATAACGGCTTATCAACATCGCGATGTACTGATAGTCGCGGTGGTCGCAGTGATTTTATGTACAGCGAGAAAAAAATTATAAAAATCTATAGTAAAACCCGTGGGTTTTCTTTGTGTTTAAGGCGTTTTTGGGAGTTTACTCTTTGAGACACGATATATGTCGCACGGTATGAAAGAAT
Organism: Melitaea cinxia; assembly: GCF_905220565.1. Lineage (NCBI taxonomy): Eukaryota > Metazoa > Arthropoda > Insecta > Lepidoptera > Nymphalidae > Melitaea > Melitaea cinxia. The sequence goes on from NC_059415.1 coordinate 12,378,348, forward strand.
ATGGCGAATGAAATTAGGTGGAACGGTAACCCTGAGTTGAGAAAGAGAGCGAGAAAGAGTAACGTTTTACGTCTCTTGCGAGAAAGAGATAGATACATTTTTAATAACATTGTTTTTAAGGAGTTAAGCCCTAGTCGCGTGTTGGAGGTGAAACACACTTTTTTATGTAATCTAGCTAGTCGTCAATTTAGGTATTATTATTTCAATTTACAATTTATTTACAGCTTTATAGTTTTTTAAACTATGTAATTATTTATTTTTTACTATTATTATTTAGTATCTATGCACCAATTCGATAAAAACTTAACATGATATTTAGTGGACAATTACGATTCCAAAAAACTTAAAGCCTAATTCACTAAAGTAAATTTTAATTTTAGAACCTATTAGAATGATTACTAGAATGTATTACACGTAATATGTAAGGAATAACGTTAACTGTTCTTAAACATTTATCGAACAATTTACCTATCTGTGCCTGTTCTGTCCACTGTACGCTATATCTCTGTGGTGTGTGCCGACAAAGCCGCCGCCGCCTTTAATTTGCCGCGTGGAAATTCGAGTGTCTTTTATCTAGTAATTATATTGTGCGACCTAAATTTGACCTCCATGCCCTATTATACAAAGCCATTCCTAATTGTTCATTTAATCATTTAATAATAATAATAATCGCTCCATCGCTTTTGCTGTTTATTTTAAGTAATGAAATAATTTCTGTTACCCAATGATTTATATACGTTTTTATTTATTTATAAATCAACGCTTTAACCTCCTCATCATTATTATCATCATCATCATTACAGCCTATACAGTCCACTGCTGGACATAGGCCTCCACAAGTTTACGCCAAAAATAACGTGAACTCATGTGTTTTGCCCATAGTCACCACGCTGGGCAGACGGGTTGGTGACCCCCCTGCCCAGCGTGGTGACTATGGGCAACCTCCTAAATTTGTAATATATTTTATTGACTAACAAAGTCAAGAAGTTGAATCAAAAGCTCTCATTGCAGAAATTTACATCAAACCTTTAGGTCAAAAAGAAAAAAATCAAACACATAATAATGACATATCATGTACATGGGATATGACATGTGAGACATGTCATGTCATATCATATCAATAAAAATATGTAGTTATTTATTGATTAATTACAATAGAGCAGCGTTGGCAGCTTTCAACCTTCTGCTTGAAGGTAATGGCTTCTCTGCCCAGCTGAGGGAAATTCACAAATTGTCCTAACTCAGTATATATAATAAACATATATTTGTCTATAATTAATATTTAAATAAATTTTTCCAAAGAAAACTATTCAATACTTTTACGTAGTTAGGTATGTTGTAATTATTAAAAGTATATTTCAATTAATTATTAAGAAAGTGATTCAAAATAAATACGAGTTATAATTTAAAGTTTTTATTGTTAACATGGAACAATGAATTCGTCGACTCTCGCTCAACAAAAATGAAAATAAAAATTCTTAATTCGTTACAGAGTAAATAAATAACACGTTTCATACAGACAATCATCTTTATAGCTCTAATAGGTATTTTAATAGATTGTCCAGTAAACTGTTGCATAATAGTCTGTTAAAATTTATAGAAACATTAAAATTTAAAAAAAAAAAACAAAGTCAAATAACAATTCTTTATTATAATTACATTTTAATGTAATGCATCAAAAAAATTCACAGTAAATTTTATCCTTTGTGAATTTATAAATAGTCTTCAAACATGGCCGCTGAATAATTAGGAATGTCCAGTGACATTTGATTAGGTGTGAAGCGTTGACGTTTGATTACTTTGCTTTGTCCAAACGGGCTGCCAGAGATTATTTTCTCCCCTAAATATGTTTAAATATCAATGCATTTTTAAAATTTTACTTTACCAAGTTCAATATTTAATAAAACTGTTTTTGTAGCTTTTAAAATGTATTGTTTATTTCTTTTAATTAAAGAAATCACTGAAAATTTTGTGTAAAAAAAAATTAACAAAAAAAATGTAAATTTTGGAATAATCATTAATAAGTTTCATCTAGAATAAATATTGTTACTGTGTTATCAAAGCGGATAATGCGTGAATTCCTTTAACAATGTCTTAATATTTTTTACTAAGCAAATGATTGAATTACTTGTATACAACAAAAAAATTATCAATTGGTCTATTCTACTGTGTTTAAGTACAGTGCAGTAACCCCTTTTCACTACTTTTTTTAATTATTTTTTTACCTCAGTTGTAAATATATGTCAATAAATCTATATTAATATTACAATACTTTATATAGTACATTTTATGTAGTACAAATCCAAAACTGAACTAAATTTTCTTATATTTCGATGTTTGTACGTTATTGCCTTTTACCTAAGCGTACAGTACCTAAGCGGCTGTATTGGTTGGCAGTAATGTCAACATGTTGAAAGTGACCAAATCAAAAATTCAGTTTCAATCATTTTACACGCACGTGCACTGGGATCAGTTTAGGTGTGAAATGGGGATTATTTGTGTTAAGTCATGAGATTACTGCGTGCCCTTTGTATGAAGGATTAATATTTTTATGTCCAGTAATAAATTGAATTTGTATTTAAAATTACCTACAACTTACTCAACTTTGCCATTTTTGAATTTTGAAAAGGACTGATGAGATTAATTAATTAATATATTTAATTTGGATCTTGTGCTTAGTTGTCATTGAAACACAAATTTAAAAATATGTACTATATTGCAATTGTGTATTGATTGTATTTATTTGTTTTTGTTTATTATCGTGCCAAAAAATAAATTGTTTTTTTTTTTTAATTACAGTTCAGTAATAATGCTACAAAATAGTTTATATTGTTTTTTTTAATCAAAGCGAAAACTAATTTTATTATTAGGTAGTTGGTTAATTTAAGAATACGAGTTGATACATTAATCATACCTGTATCTGATTCAACTTTATGTACAAAACTTTTATTTTTATTTTTGTATTTGTCATATGGCAATCGTAAAAACAGGTAATCTACCGAATGAGTAAGATTGAGAATATTCAATCATTTGGATATATATTTTTAATATAGCACTATATATTAGGTTTTTGTTTATTATTGTTATTTATATTTGAAGCATATATTTTTATTGAATATGCATATCTTTGTATATATATATAATACCGTTTAAAAATAAACATAATTATTTTAAATTAATACATAATTGTTACAGATTCGGGCAGTGAGTCAGGTTCGCATAAGAGTGGTCGAGCGCGGCCCGGGGCGGCCGTCGACGGGAAACCGACGCGAGTTCGCACCGTGCTCAACGAGAAACAGTTACACACACTCCGGTAAACTAAACTAACTGAATTATATTTTAACTTAATAAATATAACATTAACAACCGCATACTACACCAGTAGTGGTGCGTGTGGTCACCTAAAGCACCGACGGTTTGCAGGTTCGATTCCCGCTTGGGATGGATATTGGTATTTGTACAAATATTTCATTCCTGTTTGGATGTGTGTGGGTCTCACCACCGCGCCTCGGAGAGCTCCTTAAATCATCAGTCCCAGTTGTTATCATAAATACCTGATTGCGATCGTTACTTAGTAGGGATCATATCCGCTAACCCGAAGTGGAGCAACGTGGTAGATTAAGCTCCAATCCCTCTCCTATATGGATAAGAGGCCTATTCCCAGCAGTGGAATGTTACAGGCTGAATTGTAAATATAACTATAAAGACGCAACCTTAATTGTTGACAGCAGAGGATAAATTAATTGGATTTAAAAAAAATGAGAAGGTTCTCAATTCGGTTGTATTTGTTTTACGTGTCCACATAGCTACTGACTTTAATTATTCTTTTAATCGAAAGCTAATGCTTGTCATGTTGTCACATTTAAATTTTAGTGAGATCTGACGAGTACCTTTTCAGTAATACATAATAATGCGCATAAAATTTTCATTTTTTTTTTTATTATCCACGTTGTATTAACTGGTTGATGTACATTGAAGTCGGTTTTTGTCGTTTGCAAGCAAACACAGCTTAGTAATTTATAACTAAATAAATATAATAAAGGCATAAATTTTGTTGGTGACAGCAGAGTTAATACATTTTTTTTTTTGCTCAGACAATCGGTATTGCGACACGGTCAGTCGGAGACGCGGGTTCGAATCCCGCTGGAGCGGACAATTTTTGATATGATATTCAAAAATGTTTAGAATTCCTAATGTGTGGGTAACACAAAAATAAAATCGTACCTATTAATCGATATTGCGGTTCTACGACTATATATGTATAATAATAATTATTATTACGAAATAAATAAATAAATAGGTATATTTAATAAATTCTTATTTTAAATTATTATAGATACATATTTTTTTAAGTATATAATAATATATTGTCCGTAAACGATATAATTGAATTGTTTTATATTCAAACTAAAATGAAAAAAAAAATAACAATACAAAACGTAACTAGGAGATTTGAATATAATCAAGTTAGAATGCTTATATAATATTAAGAAACTGATTTGTTTTTTTGTTAACAGTTGTGTTTTTGTGATATTCGACTCAAAATATTTGGTATATACTCGTACCAAGGTCAAGTGAACATTATACTTGCGTTTGTTCGAAAACAAAGAACCCGACTTCGACCTGTCTAGATAAGTAACATAACGTAATTAGTCGAAAAAATAATCAGTGAATAGAAGAACTCAAAAAGTTCTCGCCAGATAGGTATTATGTCGATCAAATTTAAATGAGTACACAAGACAAGCACCACCTTTCGAATGAAAACGAATCATTGCTATCGGTCCACCCAGTTGAAAGTTTTGAGGTAACACACATAGTGAACTAGTGATATACAAAAAAAAAAAAAAAAAAAAAAAAAACAAATACAGTCGAATTATAAGCTTCCAAATTTTTAAAATCGGCTAAATTTGCAAGTAACTCTTATTAAAAAACATTATAATAACAAATTGCAAACTTTGGTACTAATTTTAACACACCGATCTTAAAAATCATTTTTATAGAACTTAAAATGTTTACAGTCCATCCAAAATTGATTCCATTAATGTCTCTAGGTTTCTTTTTTTTAAATCGTCAAATGCAATCGACCTGCTACATTTTAAAACAGTATTAGGTTTAATTAAGTTATTGAATTTACCAATTTCGTAATACTAATTAAATTAGATATTTTGACGTTTCGTATGTTAAAGTATCTGGTTTAGCGTGGTTCGCTTTAGAATATAAATGAAACAACATAATTTATATATTTCGATAACATCTCATTGGGGTCGGTTAATTTCATAGTAATGATAGACTAACATAATGTATAATTGTTTTTTTTTTTCGCTTTTTGTTGCCGTTTCAAGCTTAAATCAAATAATTATTTGAGTGAGTGATTATGTAAATTGAGATTTTGAATAATTGCGAGTTAATTTTGTGAATTTGTTGGAATTAAGACAATAAAGTTGTGAAGATAACTCAAAGTCAAAACTTTTGGTCACTAAAGCGGCTGAAGGCTCCCGCAGGGGTTTGGTCGGTAGTGCACCCCCAAGTGTTGAAGCCGACATACGGTCTAGGACCGCCTACCCGGGCGTCCTGGATATCACCCATAAACGGGTTCCCCTGCGATAACAAAAAAAAAAAAACTTTTGGTCACTAAAACTCTGTACCTATTGAATTTACGTTTCTCCCCTATCTATATTCTTAAAATGTTTCAAGTATTTCTTGCAGATGTTTCAAACGACTGTTAATAAGCGTAATTATCTTTTTTTTTTATTATTCATGATGATTAGTAATTAACGAAGTAATTTGAATTTCACAGAACTTGTTACGCCGCTAATCCAAGACCAGATGCGTTGATGAAAGAACAGCTCGTCGAGATGACAGGCCTCAGTCCGAGGGTCATCAGGGTGTGGTTCCAGAACAAACGGTGTAAAGACAAGAAGAAGACGATGCAGTTGAAGATGCAAATGCAACAAGAGAAGGTGATCATAGAATCGGATAATCAGATAGATCAGAGAATAAATATTTATATATTTAACATTTCCAGTTATACTTATATTATAAATGATAAAGATTCTGAAGATAGCTGTGTGGAAGATAGTTACTGTTTCACATGGTAATAGTTAGTTGGGATAGAAATTGGTATGTAGATAGGCGGATACAAGATATTGAGAGATTGTCCCCATTAATAGCGCATAAAACAATGAGGTACAAAAGAAACTAGAATTAAAGTGAACACATATCCAAGGTGTACCAGTTCTTAAAATTTTGATTTTATTAATTGTATCTATGAAACGTCGTGTAGGTTTCAGAATCTAATCAACAATAACATCGTAAGAGTGGTCTTAAAATCCTTAAACGTTTTCTGAGATTCTAGCGTTAAGTTTTTCATATATATAAATATATTATAACATACACATACTATCGTTTATTTAGTGCTCTTTATTGACATCAATTTTTCAGTTGCATTGTAGGAGATATAACATGATTCTCAAAATATAATTACTATCAAGAAATTTAAAAGAAATAATAAATATTTCTGTCTTATCTACATTTCGTATCTGTAGCGGCATTTATCATCATACTTAATGATTCTAGTGCAAATGCAGAAGTAAACATTTTTATTCGGCTGTTAATCATTCAACGTTGTAACGACTCAATACTAAAATAAACTGGATAGATTTTTTATGACGATACGAGCGGTTTTGATTTATGTTATAATTTCGATTTTCCTTAACAATCTAAGCAATCGAATGCTATGTATTAACTCATCTAAGCGAATGTGTGTTTTATATGGATCTTTATCTTTCGTAATAAAAAAGTACTAACTGTTTCCAATCTTGAAATTTCTTAAGATAATCTAGTGAATCTTTTGATGCGTTACCAATCAATTTAATTGCTTTTTTACCGACTTCCAAAAAAGGAGGAGGTTCTCAATTCGACTGTATTTTTTTTTGTATGTTACTTCAGAACTTTTGACCGTGTGGACCGATTTCGACAAAATTTTTTTAATCGAAAGGTGGTGTGTGTCAATTGCTCCCATTTAAATTTAGTTGAGATCTAACAACTATTTTTCGAGTTATATCTAATAATGCGTTTTTGCTTGACGCTTTTTTCGTCGACCTACGTTGTAATTATACCGCATAACTTTCTACTGGATGTACCGATTTTGATAATTCTTTTTTTGTTGGAAAGAAGATATCCCTAGTTTGGTATACCATGATAAGGAAATCAGGATCTGATGATGGGATCCCAGAGAAATCGAGGGAAACTCTCAAAAATCCGCAATAACTTTTTACTGGGTGTACTGATTTTGATAATTTTTAATTTTATCGGAAGGTGATGTTCGTCATGTGGTCACATATAAATTTTATTGAGATCTGATAACTACTTTTTGAGTAATCTTTGATAACGTGTAGTTACTTGATTATTTTTTCGTCGATCTACGTTGTATTACTCGTCGATGTAATTGAAGTCGGTTTTTTTTCGTTTGCGAGCAAACACAATTATGTGGCAACATTTCTGAACAGAAGGTTCGATCAAAATATATAATATTGATAGAGTATATTAATAATACTAGAGTAAACTAAGTTATGGATTGAAATCGATTTTTCTTATACTTGCAATAAACCGGAACCAAATAAAGCACAGCCCTTTTCAAATTAAAGCACATACTGTATACTAATCAATAGAGTTTAGCAATCATTTTTTTTTTATACAAATTGAGTGGGCAAACAAGTGTACGCTAGCTAGTTTCACCTGATAGAAACCGGTTACCGAAGTTTACCTCTTCCAACACCAAAAGCATCGCAAATGCGTTGCCAAGCCTACAACTGACCCTACCCAAGAGCTCTGACTACCTTACCACAGGAACACAACACTGCTTTAGCTGTGACCTTTTGTAAGGAGATACTTCCTCGGAATTTGGATTTTAAGCGGGATGTGTCCTGCTGTGCCCCACCTCAGTACCTTATCATCATTATCATCATTACAGCCTATCACAGTTCACTGCTGGACATAGGCCTCCACAAGTTTACGCCAAAAATGGCGTGAACTCATGTGTTTTGCCCATAGTCACCACGCTGGGCAGGCGGGTTGGTGACCGCAGGGCTGGCTTTGTCGCACCGAAGACGCTGCTGCCCGTCTTCGGCCTGTGTATTTCAAAGCCAGCAGTTGGATGGTTATCCCGCCACCGGTCAGCTTTTTAAGTTCCAAGGTGGTAGTGGAACTGTGTTATCCCTTAGTCGCCTCTTACGACACCCACGGGAACCAGACCGAAGACGGGCAGCAGCGTCTTCGCTGCGACAAAGCCATTACTGCGGTCACCAACCCGCCTGCCCAGCGTGGTGACTATGGGCAAAACACATGAGTTCACGTTTAGTTTTGGCGTAAACTTGTGGAGGCCTATGTCCAGCAGTGGACTGTATAGGCTGTAATGATGATAGCCATCACAAGCACTGACGCCAAGCGCGGTACAGGAAGGCCGCCGCCTGGGCTACATGTCCATGGGCGTGCCGCTAGTGGCGGGGTCGCCGGTGCGGCACGAGGCGGGCTCGCTGGCGCTGGAGGTGACCGCCTACCAGCCGCCCTGGAAGGCGCTGTCGGACTTCGCGCTGCACGCCGACCTCGACCGCGCCCCGCAGCACACCGCGGCCTTCCAGCAGCTCGTCAATCAGGTACACATACAAATATCCTCTCGACAAGTCAGCCGTTTATTTCACCATAAGGTGACACCCGTTTAACGAACGTCAAAAAAATTTACATTTCAAAAATAATAAAAGAGTCATGGTAGCAAATTAACTAGCAATCCCAAAATGAGGGGGGGTCGAAAATTTTATGACGTCACATTTTAAAATAGAATATATCTATAGTTATTTCAATACGCCGCAATAATTTAATATAGACGCCGAGTTGGCGCAGCGGTCACAGCCATGGATTGTACCTGTTGCGCTGGCGGTTGCGGGTTCGATTCCCGCACATGACAAACATTTGTATTGGCCATACAGGTGTTTGCCGTGGTCTGGGTGTTTGTGCAGTCCTTGTGGGTCTCCCCACCGTGCCTCGGAGAGCACATTAAGCAGTCGGTCCCGGTTGTTATCATGTACACCTGATAGCGATCGTTACTCATAGTAGGGAATATATCCGCCAACCCGCATTGGAGCAGCGTGGTGGATTATGCTCTGATCCTTTTCCTACATGGGGAAAGAGGCCTATGCCCAGTAGTGGGATATTACAGGCTGAACCGATAGTTATTTCAATGTAAATAAAAATAATATAGTGTTAAAACAAGAAAAAATTAAACAAAAACCCGCATTCGCTTTCAGTCTGTAATATCCCGCTGTTGGGCATAGACCTCTTTCTCCATGTAGGAGAAGCGTGTATCATGGATACTAGGTGTAATGTGATCCCTCTCGTGAGAATTATGTTTAAAATGTAGCCTAGTAAACCTAACAGTTTACAAAACATTTTATAATAAATATCTAATCGATTTTGTAAGCATATAATGTAGCTAATAATCTTCTAAATTATTTTCTTTGTGGTAAGAGATAATATGTTAAGGAATAAAAGTTATGGAAAACATTTTGGCGCGTATATGCCTTGCAATGTCGTATCCAGGTTAATAATATTAACCTACACTACTATATTATACTACACTACTATATTATACTACACTACTATATTATACTACTATATTATAGTTCATTAGGTAGGTACAGTGAAATGAGTAGATTTAAATACATACCTTTTTGTATCACAAAATTAATCTTTACTATTGTATAGACAAATAAATAAAATTGGAGTGTCTGTTTGCAATATTAAAATAACCGCTTTTTTCTCTGAACCGCTTTTATCTCTGAAACGACTGGACTGATTTAAACGGGACTTTCTCTGGCAGATAGCTGATGTAATAAGGTGTAACTTAGGCTACTTTTATTTTAGAAATTTATTTATTTTATAACTCTGCGAACTGAAAAATAACTTTTTTGTTAAACTGCACGCGTACGAAGTCGCAGGCTTAGCTAGTTTCGAAATAAAAACACTATAGAACAAAAACTTTTCTGGTGTTATCAAGCAATTTATAATTTAATTAACTGTGAGAATTAAGGTAAATTATCTCAAAATGACAAAATAAGTAACGGTCATTATCCAGAACATTTGATAATTGATAACAATCAAGTGATCTTGTCTAAGACGAGTTTCCTTCAAAACGTTCCAATTTAACAAAGTGATTAACGCGTTTTTGTTACCTCATAACGACTTCCTTTGCTAATAATCTTGGAGGTGTGAAATTTTTTAATTTATGTGTGATATAGATCATACAAATAAGTGAATTAATGTCATTGTACGCAATGTCTAGAAAACTCAGTGTCAGTGACCTTAATCTCAAATCCAACCTTAATTTGTTATTCCACTAGTAATTTATTTTTGTTGTGGATTTAATAAACGAACTACATTTTGGATCATACATTTACATTTTGGATCTAACGAATCAAATTGAACTGTACATAAACAGCATACTGATGATCAAAGACTCCTCCATGTAGCCTAACTTCCACTCTATTCAACAGTGGGTTTACGAAAAAATTCTCTGCCTAGAGCTTTTTAATGAAAACAACTGACGACTCAGTGCAAGACTGATCCGAGGCACGGCTTCAAGGCATCCAAACCAAAAACAAACGCCTGTAGAAATAATAAAAAAAATATCTGTTTTTATTGCGCTTAGAATCCTGACTAAGTGGAGAAGGATATTTAACCCTAATTTATAATATACATTGACTTAATTACATACAACAACGGTGTAGTGGTGTAAGTAGTCGCCTAAAATACCGATTTATTTCTTTCCGGTTTGAATGTATGTCCTTGTGGATCTCCCCACCGCATTTCGAAGAGCACGTTAAGTAACAGGCTGAATGCTAATTAGATTAAATAATTTACTTCTTTTTTTCATTTCAGATGCACGGTTACGACATACCCTCGCTTCCACCGCCTCGACCAGCTCACGGTGGCGAAGACAACTACGTCACTTACCTCGAAAGTGACGACAGCCTGCCCCCCTCCCCCTAGTGCCGTCTCACCTAACCCCCCATGTTCGAGGGAGACAGATACAGACATTTCTAACGTCTACCAAGTAAATACAGCTATAATCAGCGAATACAATGCTGTCTCATCTAATATACGATATTAGAAAGGGACAGTTATAGACTTTTATTATTAACAATTTAGGAACAATTCTCGACATATAATAATATTCAAGTGATATGAGACTTTATTACTATAAATGCCTCGATATCGCCTTACGATAATCGTATGATAAGTATTTCTGGTTCTTTATGACGTATTATTAAAAAAGTCCGATCATTTCTTTATACAACATATTTAAATATTGGTTTAAAAAATATATATTTTTGGGTATGTTAACACCATATAGATTTCGATAGGACTTGAGTTACCTTAACTGATTATTGAATAAGGGTTTTTGCTATTTGAAAATTGTGTTTCAAAGTGTGATTCAAGGGTCAGTGCAAAATATTGTAATATATAGTGTAAGATTGACTTGTCAGGTAACAGTAACATAATCACGATTTTAAACCTAAATGAAATAAACGTCGTCACCCTAATTTGTTAATCTTTCAACTTCATTTTTTAACCCCTCCCCTGATTTTGTTTTTTCTGATGTACGAGTAGTTGTGTCAGATTAAAAGTCTTCAAATCTTACAGATAATGTTTAAATAAGTAAAGGTGACTTTTACTTTGGACCTTTTGGAGTTTACTCCTTCAGAATCGATTTTTGTATCCCGGTATGAAAAAAATATGAGGAGTAAAAGGAGGTTACGCTCTTGTGCGCCATCTATCGGATGATGAGATGGCCTTACGATGTTTTCCAATAACGCCATAACGCGTTATTTGATTCGTTTATTTACCATTTGATATGGTATTAATCTTTTTCTTAGACTAGTAAGCCTTTTTTGTGCCTATTTAGACAGTCGATCTGTAGGAGTAAACTCCAGTCGTGCGACGGAGTTGACACACACAATTTTATTTATTAACTGTATGATAATAAAAATAACCGCTAAAATTAGCGGTTATGTTTTATGCGTTGTTTTATTCTCACTATCTGCATAAAATTTGGTTACTACTTTTTAGTAAGGGTACTTAAAAAAGGGGAAATCCCGTATCAGTATTAGGACCACCTTCTATTTTATGACATAAAAGATTTCTGTTCACTATCTTTATTTTGTAATTTCATTGTATTCTATGGGGTAGTATCAGTAAGTTCTTCTCCATTTTTATCTATTTTAAAGTTTTTTGTCTCTCTCTTTTCCGTACTACTCTTAATCTTCTCATATCATTTTCAACATAACGTCTAAAATTTGATTATTACAAAAGCCTTTTTTAATCCAAAAGTGAACTTGGCAGATTAACACATTGAACTGTCGACAACTTTCATAACATTTTTTTTTTCATTAAATAATGAACTAAAATTTTTGTAAACAAACAAAATTATCATTTAATTTACTATTTTTAAGTTTTTATTTTTCTATATAAATACTTATAAATCGTACTTAAACAATATTTTAATTAGAATTATTTAACGTTTACAATTTATGTGATGTTTACCACTAATTTATAGTAACTTAAAAATGTATTTAATTTTGTATTTAATAACGCCTTTCATTCACTGAGATCTTTTAGTGTTGTATATAAATTTCGTGTAAATAAAGTGTATAAACTTAGATATAACTTACATTTACCTGCAGACTATTATATAAGCGTATTTTAAATGAGATAAACGTTTATGCTAATGCACAAAACACAACCCTTTATTCAAACCGCATTTGTAAATCCATAGATTTTTTTTTTAATTTTTTACTTTTATTTTTCACAACAAGGTATTAAAAAGAATGTTATTGTGTAAAATTCAAGTGTCTCTTATTTCATACTCACGTGATCAAAAAAAGGGTGTTGTACTAATCTTGGATAGAGATTACCAGATGTTTAATTTATTCTGTAGTTTAAACTATACACTTCTTAGATTTTGAGCATAATATTAATAAAACATTGAGTACCTAAATATATATTGTCTATTATTTCGCGTATTTCCTTTAGTAAACTTGTGTTGAAGTAAAAAATACATAAAAAGTAATACCTACTTATCTATAATCTATAATCTATAATATCTATAAAAGCGAAAGGTCACTCACTCATCACGAAATCTCCGAAACTATAACACCTAAAAACTTGAAATTTGGCAGGTAGGCTCCTATAGGACGTAGACATCCGCTAAGAACGGATTTTACGAAACTCGGCCCCTAAGGGGGTAAAACGGGGGTTGCAAGTTTGTATGAAAGTCCTATATTTTTGAAGTAAGAGACTTGAAATTTAAAATTGTTGCTCTATAGATGATGAGAAGGTGTCCAAATAATGTATCTTTAGAAATCAACTACCTTTTGGGGTTAAATAGGGGGATGGTAGGTTGACTCACTCATCACGAAATCTCCGAAACTATGACACCTATAAACTTGAAATTTGGCAGAAAGGGTCTTTATAGGGTGTAGACATCCGTTAAGAATGGATTTTACGAAATTCGACCCCTAAAAAACGGTGGTTGGAAGTTTGTGTGAAAGTCCCATGTTTTTGAAGTAAGAGACTTGAAATTTAAAATGATGATATGGCCTTATAGATGATGAGAAGGTGTCCAAATAATGTTTCTTTAGAAATCAACTCCCTTTTAGGGTTAAAACGGGGGATGGTAGGTTGACTCACTCATCACGAAATCTCCGAAACTATAACAGCTACAAACTTGAAATTTAGTAGGTAGGTTCATTATAGGGCTTAAACATTCGCTAATAACGGGTTTTATGAAATTCGACCCCTAAGGGGATAAAACTGGGGTCGGAAGTTTGTATGAAAGTATTGTATTTTTGAAGTAAGAGACTTGAAATTTAAAATATATGCTCTATAGATGGTGAGGAGGTGTCCAAATAATACATCGTAATCTATATATATTAAAGAGAAAGTTCACTAACTCACTCATCACGAGAACTCAAAAACTGCTAGATGGTCAATCCATCCAGGTTGGACAAAGATAAAATTTGGCGGGGAGGTAGATTATAGTTAGCAGACATTCGTTAAAAACGGATTTTACGATATTCCACCGCTAAGGGGGTTTAATTGGGGTTGATAGTTTGTATGAAACATATACAGCAGCTATAAGTTCGCCTGATAGGTTATTTATACTGCAGCCTGAAAATAAAACTAAAAATGTGGTGTATAGAGGTTTTATAAAAATAACTAAATATTAAATTATACTAAATTGTGCCTTTTAAAAAGTTACTCAGTCTAATAAGCATTTCAAGTGACTGAAATAAAAAAATAATTTGCGTTAAACATCTTAATAGTAATGCATATCTTCATAACCACGCGGACGTAATCGCGGGCAACAGTTAGTGTATTAAAAAACAAAGTCCCCAAAAGTGTATGTAATCGATTCGCTCAAAATCTACGGAACGCATTTTCATGCGATTTCACCATTGGAGAGAGGGCTCCACCACTAGCAAGAGGAAGGTTTACGGAACGGCTAAGCCGATTCTGATGAGTTTCACTGGAAGTTTGCCGGGAAAACTTTGTGACACACTAATTTCAACGCGGGCGAAGCCGCGGGCATAGCTAGTAACACGATAAATGCCTGACGATATGAATACATGATGTAATAAAACCTGTTGCAAAAGTGTAAATAAATAAATAAATAAATGCATCACGATGAAATTTTGTGTCGAGGAAACCTGAAACACTCAAACGCTTAGTTCAAGAAAGCCTTTTGTCTAAAACGGGAATAACATAAGCAATTGCAAGTGCAACGACCAATTTTTGAATTTGGAGAGGGATCGAACCCGCAATCGTCAGCGCAACGGCCACAAACAATGCTGTGATCATTGCGCCAACGCGTCGCGGGCCTGCTGGGCTACATTAATTTAAGATAATTATCAAATAGCTAGTAATTATACAACGCCATATTATTTGATTCAATAACCTTCAATGCTGTTAAAATGTTATAATAATGTTAATATATTTAAATAAAATAAAAAAATGTGTTTAAAATTTATTATTATCTATAATTTATATTTTATTTATCAATTTTCTTATCTCTTTTAGTTAAATTAATTGAAGTATTTGCAAAATGGTTTTTTCTTAACAATTTACATTAATATTACTTAATTTAAATGAAATACGCACTACTTTGACCTTGAAAAATTAAATAAAATTAACAATTACTAACAATAAACAATTAATTAAAATATGAGATGAAGTTAACAATATCAAGTTAAAGTCAAAATAATTTAGTGCTACCAGCTTGCAATAATATGTCTTTATCTAAATTTTTCTTCTGTAATTATAACAACATTTTTATTACATGTTTATAAATTTATTTTTATAATATAAATATATATTCGGTTTGTAAAAATAAAACTTATATATTCATGAATTTTTTAAGAGTATTTTGAAGGCTGGCGATCTTCTTTTGCAAATGACACTAGCTAAGAAAATATGTCAATGTCATAGCCATAGGTCATACAGATACGTCAGATACTCATAGTCAAAGAGTCATAGTTTTCTGTAAGTATTACTATACTCTGTGGTCATAGTCATAGTACTACGTCAAGTGGGTGATGGTAGTTGTTTTTCACTTTCGAAATTTATTTTTCGTTACTCTCAAATAAATTATAAAAAGCGTTATATTACGTATAATTGTAACAAAAAGCAATCAATTACTGTGATGCGTATTTGCAATAATATTTACGTAAATAATTATAATCGGTAAAGCAAAAATGTCATCGGTAAGTTAATAAAACTATAATTATTTTTTTAAATACGTAGGTATATGTCGTCGGTAACTTTTCGCTATTATAAAGTAAATAAGTTATAATATATAATTGTATTCACTTTAGAGCTAATATCTTAGGAAATTCTACAAAATAGCGGATTAGTTTATCTTTATTACATATTGATACAGTAATCGATTTACACAACATATAATTTTTATGGAATAGAGCAATGTTCTAATAAGAAATTTAAGTAACACCGTTTATTGATTACTTGAGTTACTGAAGTAAATGATTTTATACTAAAATATGTCACTTTAATGGCTCAACAGTGAAGCAGTCACCAATGACTTGAAAAATTAAGGAAATGTTTCTTCGAAATTAAATTACAACAAAATAAATAACACTGCACTTAGTTAGTTCTTATAGAGTATATAAATTTTGTTATATGTTTCTTTCAAATTATGTATACTAATAAATTTTTATTGTTTGCACTAACTGCAGTAGTGTGCTTAATATTTACAGAGACAAAAACAAACATATCCTCGTCTCCCGACCATTGGAGTTAATGATCACGAAGAAAAACCATCGCATCGGGTTAATATTTCAATAACTAATTAGCAATGCATGCTTTTTATAATTAATTTAATCAGCAAGAACACTATAATAATATTGGACCTATATTTTATTTATGATCCTTACATAATACTCATTGATTTACAGATGCATGATGCATGGTAGCATGATTAGGATAGGCTTAATGTTAGATAATATAGCTATTATAATGGTAAAATAAATCATTTAAATTCATTCCATTTCACATTATTATAGATGATGATGCTATTATACCCTCATTTTTTGTAACTAAAGACAGTATTAATACTAACCAATATTAGAAAAGTAAAAGAAAAGTCACTGAAAGTTTTCCAACTGTTCTCAAATAGTTCACTTAACTAATTTTAGTTGTCCTAGGTATCACATTTACATTATAATGTCTGTGAATAAGGAACAACAAAAAATCTATTATATAAAAATATTTGCCTTAATACCCTCAACTGACTTTATAATCATGGCATAAAATATTTGATTTTTTTTTTGCTTTAGCAACATTGAAACATTAACTAACAATAAGCTAAAGCAAAATTTAAAAATTGACAAATATTTGTCATCATTTCCTCCGAGTCAATTTTATAAATATCCTTTATTATATTAGAAACTTGTAAAGCTTAGAAAAAAATTGTAATTATCAAGGGTGAACTTATGAATGTTACCGTGGAACTATAAGAGAATGTCGGTGATATTAATATATTTTTTTTACCATTAGAAAGCATAATCAAATCACAGATTATGACACTAAGTAGTAAGTAGTAATAAGCAGCAAGATATTTTAAAAAGCATAATCAAATCACAGACTCATGGCACTAAGTAGTAAGTAGTAATAAGCAGCTAGATATTTTAAATTATTCAGAAATTGAAGACAGCTTTATTTTAGGCATACACTGCTTACAGATACAATATTTAAAAAAAAAATCAATGTCACTAATCAAGAAAGGCAGTAATTTTAATAAGAAATATATAAAAAAAAATTTAAAAAAAAATTGTGCAATTCACACGGCACAAGTGAAACTTCTAAAAAGTCGTAGGAAGCTAGCGCCATGCATACCGCGTCGCTTACGCATTTTGAGCAGTAATATTTTCTATCTCATTCTCTCCTATACATTTATGTGTTTCTTTATCGTTACTCTTTCATTTTCGTTTCATAGAGTTTCAAATTACAATGATTCTAAAGGGGCGTTCATAAAATACGTGAGATGTTTAGGGGGGGAGGGGGGGTCGCGTCATACTCATCTAATCTTACGTTGGAGAGAAATCGGCTCATATCACGCAATTTTTTTCTGATTGAAATAAAAAATATATATACTATTTTGGTTCATTTAAACCAGATTGTACATGCTTAAGATTTAATCTTAAGCGTAATCGTAATAGGATTAAGATCATTCGCTAATTCGTTCGAAAGAAAATAATTTCTTTCATACTTCGACGTTACTACTACTACTTCGACGTTACTACTACTACTTCGACGTTACTACTACTACTTCGACGTTACTACTACTACTTCGACGTTACTACTACTACTTCGACGTTACTACTACTACTTCGACGTTACTACTACTACTTCGACGTTACTACTACTACTTCGACGTTACTACTACTACTTCGACGTTACTACTACTACTTCGACGTTACTACTACTACTTCGACGTTACTCCTACTACTGACTGTCAAACCACCATATTTGTTTTAGTTTGTCAAAGCACAAAGCATTTTTTTTTTACAATAACAATCCAACGCGTTTACGTAAGAAACCCACATTTTGAAAAATTTCACGTGAGAATGGGGGATGGGGGAGGGGGTTGAATAAAATCTCACGAAATGGGGGGGGGGGGGACAGAAAATTTAAAAAAACACCTCACGTAATTTATGGAAAAGTCTCTAAAGAAGTCTCACTTCAAAAATGCCTTCTCATCACACAGTACGAAACAACCCCATTATTTCAATAGTTTTTAGTGTTCAACTTTAGTAGATTTATAAATAAAATAATACTAAAAAATGAATACAAATACATCTACAAACCATAATTATTTTGTAGGTGCCGAGTCCATATATAATATTATTGTTTGTCTTCTATCTTCTGCTTTTGTTCTTAACTAAAGCGATTGAAGACGATCTGCCGAGTGTTGTTCAGGAAAAGGATATATCAAAGGATGTGAGTATATTACTCTAAACTGTTCAATACATATTATCAAACATAGTCCCTCGACATGTCTAGAAAAAGAGGGTTTTACTTATCTGTAGATGAAAAAAAAATTTTTAATGAAAAAAAAATTAACAATTTATTTGTTGCCAAAATAAAATAATTCACTAGAAGAGGCATAATAAAATAGATTATTAGAAAATTATTTATTATTATTATTATATATTATTTATTAATAGAAAATAGATTTATCCATTTCATAATAAATCTATTTTCGATACAAAACAATAACTTTAATTTTACAAAACTTTTAATTTTTATCAATAGCTTTAACGTTACACTCGATAACAATATTTCAATAAATACAAATTCTAACATACTTCAACAATAGTAATGTTAGTCAGAATGTAGTTAGACGACTTGAATAAGAATAAAAATGGATGTAGCGCGACCGTCTGATAGACATCGCGCCAAACATGGAAGCATCGTTCCTTTTTCGTAAAATCGAACGATATATGAACATTTCGTCTCATATTTCGCGTTATATGTTGTGACAAATAAGTTTAAACACGAAATTTACAATGTAATATCGCGCTAATACAATTTATGAAATAAAGTAGACTCGTAGAATCGTATTTTTGACATGGGAAAGGGTCCGCCAACACATATAGGTATAATAAACTAGCATTCCACCCCGGCTTCGTACGTGGATTTAACAACAATTTTAAAATCATTTTTTCTCCCAAATTAAAAATATAATAATAATATAGCCTATGACACGCTCAGATAGTGTAGCTTCCCAACAGTGAAAGAATTTTTCAAATCGCTTCAGTAGTTTCGGAGCCTATTCAATGCAAATCAACGATCAAATTTTTCACTTTATAATATTAGTATCGAAAATAAATAAATAAATAAACTGAGGTAGGGAAATATCCTGCTCCAAAATCTGGAACAGCCTGACCGAGGAAGTATCTCGACCTTACAGAATATCACATTTACATAATACTGCCCTCAAATTGTGTTGTGTTCCTGTGATGAGTATAGAGAGCTCCAGGACAGGGTCGGGGATAAGGTCGGCAACGCGCTTGCGACACTTCTGGTGGTGCAGACGTCTATAAGCTACGGTAATCGCTTACCATTAGGTGAGCCGTACGCTTGTTTGCCGACTTAGTTGTATATATAAAAAACAACTAAAAGAAATTAACAAAACAATCGTGGATATCATTTGTAACAAAACAAGGTGTCTCAACATAATATGACACAAAATCACTATCCCATACAGAGCTGTTTTTCAGACACACCCATCTCCTTAAGGTTGCGTTAGGACGTTTACCTCTGTACACTGAAATATTCTAAAATCGTATAATTGCATGATGAAGACAATACATTGTCGCAACAGTCACAAGAATATACTGGTAATGCTGACCGCGAGTTCATTTGCCGTTGATGGCAAACATTTACTTACACTACTTATGGTCCGTTGAAGCACCCGAAAAGGTTGGTGAAACGAGGGGGCAGATTGATAGTGAGTCTCGCTAGACTATAAGTACTTCAGATTTTACCGAAAAAACAGTTGTTCGTCAGTGGCAAAATATACATTTTGAAAAATGTTTTCTCATCGCTAAAAGGTTAACAACCACTGGTGTAGCTCATACAAGTGTTTTGCAATCATTTCAGGATTCTAATACATTTAGTGAGGCAACCGCCAGGAAATACCTCCATCGTATACTTGGTGATAAGCCTAGAGTGGCGGGAACTGAGTACCATCTTGAAAAAACGAAAGATATAAAAGACATGGTTGATGAAATTGCGAGTAAAGCCAATTTGCCGGTTAGAACTGATTGGCAGTTTGCTTCTGGTAAGTAAAATCAGTTTTACAAATGTCTGATTATCAATTCTAAGGGATAGCACAGTTCCACTACCACCTTGGAACTTAAAAAGCCGACCGATGGCGGGATAACCATATAATTGCTGGCTTTGAAATTCACAGACCTAAGAGGGGCAGCAGCGTCTTCGGTGCGACAAAGCCAGTCCTGCGGTCTCCAACCTGCCTGCCCAGCGTGGTGACTATGGGCAAAACACTTGAGTTCACGCCATTTTCGGCGTGAACTTGCGGAGGCCTATGTCCAGCAGTGGACTGTGGTAGGCTGAAATGATGAACTTTCTTTTATTTATTTTTTTATTTTTTTGTGTGTGTGTGTAATCTTATGGCGAAATTTTAATTTCATTTCGAAATCAGAGACATTTAATAGCAATCGCTACTCGTTTACGTTGCTCCACTGCAGGCTGGCGGATATATTCCCTACTATGAGTAACGATCGCTATCAGGTATTTATGATAGCACCCGGGACAGACGGCCAAAACAGACATCCAAACCAGGAATAAATATTTCTATAAATACAAATATCGGTGTTTCAGATGTCTATTCGCACCCCCTAGCACCACCAGAGCGGTTGTTAAATTATTGGGAAGACTCATCATAAACATATTACTACATTAAATTATTTTGCAGGCGACTACTGGCTGGCATTCAATTCGCCTCACGTGAACATATACCATAACATATCCAACATTATCGCAGTACTGGAGGGCGACAGCGGCTTTCCCAACGGAACCATTGGGACCTCCCTGCTTGTCAACTGCCATTATGACTCAGTACCATTTGCTATGGGTAAGAATTAACTGTGTAGTATATGATTCTAGTATAGATAAGCCCGATCCCTGTCCATACTAATATTATAAATTTGAAGAGTGTATTTGTTTGAACGTGTTGCTCTTTGGAACTACTGAACTACAAAACAAATATAATAATATAAACTACATAATATAATCTTTCCTCTCCTCAATATTAGCTGTGCTCCACAGACACGTTAACCTGCGCTAATTTGGGGAAAAAATGTACTAAAATATTATACAGCCTTAAGGCCTTCATTAGTCTATTCAACAGTAAAATAAAATGTGTGTGTCAGCTCTGACGCACGACTGTACTTTACTCCTTCAGATCGACTGTCTAAATAGACACAAAAGTCTTACTAGTCTATGAAAAAGATACCATATCAAATGGTTAATAAACGAATCAAATAAAGCCATCTATCGATAGATGGCGTTGTTAGAAAACGTCGTCGTCTATCGGAATCCTATTGGGTTAGAGCCGATAGATGGCGTTCCGAAAAACGTAAATTCGTTCAGTCACATCACACATCATCATCATTTTTTTTTTTTGAATTCGAACTAGTAGTTCCTGAGATTAGCGCGCTTAAACAAACTTTCAGCTTTAAACTGTTAGTATAGATATAAGAAAATATTTATATTTATAATAATTATTATTTAAAATACGCATTCTAGGAGCCTCAGATAACGGAGTATTCTGTTCAGCGATGGCAGAAATATTATCAAAGTTGTCTAGAAGGAAAGAAAAACTCAAACACAATGTCGTTTTTCTATTTAATGGCGCTGAAGAAAGTCCGTTAATGGTGTGTATAATTATATAAAGGATTTTGTAGTAAAGATCAACCCGACTGGGGTAGTACCTCGACCTTACATGAGATAAGTTACACAGTTAAATAATACTGCTTTCAAGCAGTATTGTATTCCTGTGGTGAGTAAGGTGACCAGAGCTCTTGGAGGGATCTGGGGATATTGTCTTGCGATGCTTCTGGTGTTGCAGGCATCTATAAGCTACGGTAGTCGCTTACCATCAGGTGAGCGTACGCTTGTTTGCCGACCTAGTTATATAAAAAAAGTATATAATGACATAAAACTTCCTGAAATTCCCTCTCACAAATCCCTATACAATACTTAGTAATTATTTTTAATTACGGTTAGTAGGTAAGACCCTTATTAGCATTGGAAAATTATATTTTATATTTCAACCGTTTTCAACTTTACATATTGTCAAGGTATAATGAAGAGAGGCCATCACACAAATTTAATTTTTTTAGCGTGACAGATGGCGCTGTACTGAAGATTGAATAATTAATTTACCACAGATTACAACATGAATAACTAGATTATTTTTACCATTAATTACTGTAAAAAAAAACAAGCAGATAGTAGTTTCGTTTAACCAATGCAAAATATACTAGCAGACCCCGCAAACGTAGTTTTGTCATATATGTTATAAGCACCTTACTCCCCCATTTTTACTTAAGAGTATGAAAAATAGATGTTAACCGATTCTCAGACCTACCCGACATGCACATAAAATTTTATAAAACTCGGTCCAGCCATTTCGGAGGAGTATTGTTACTAACATTGTCACACGAGAATTTTATATACAAGATATTAATAATATATATATTATTATTATTAATTATTATGTTTCAGGCCAGTCACGGTTTCCTTCAACACCCGTGGTCTAAGGGAGTTATGAACGTCATTAATTTAGATTCAGCCGGCATGAACGGGAAACCAAGTCTCTTTCAGGTATGTTAGTATGGAAATAATTTTTTTTTATGAAGCAAAACTTCTTTACGCTCGCATGAATTTCGGACTAAGCTGGTAAATGCGTGATGAGAGCGTTACGAAAAGTGTGATCGGGTGAGGCGAACGTGACTTGAAAGTGATAGGTGATATAAGGTAGTGAAGATAGATAGAGACTTACATTTCCTAATTTTTACTTCAGCTAAGGGTTGGGGGGAGGGGTCTAAAATTTTTTCTGACATCACTTTTAAATAGAATATTTCTAATTGTTAGTTCAATGTAAATAAAAATAATATAGTGTAAAACAAGAAATAAAAAAAATCAAACAAACCCGACTGTGACAAAAAAATTAGTACATCACTTTGTCCTTTAGAGGGTGCCACATTCAATTTTATGTGACAACATACCTGTAAGCAGCGAACAATTAAGTCGCTTCTAATGATACCTCACTTGTCTAAATATGACAAGTCAGGAGATATGAGGGAACAGACGAAGATACATACAATACATAGACTGCTAAAATTATTACAAAATATGTGACGTCACACTAGGTAGTGGTCACATAAATGTGACCATCTGTGACAAGGAAGGAAGGGGTCAAAAAATTGTGAAATTTTCATGACGTAATTTATGGATGGTAAAAAAGGTATATATAATTATACTACTGTTATAGGTGACAGACCCTCGTGTCCTAGAGATGTACAAGAAATCAGCTCGGAGACCAAACGCTCAAGGTGTGGGTGAAGTACTCTTTGCTTCGGGGATCATACCCTCGGACACGGATTTTAGGATTTTCAGGGACTTCGGTGCTATAAATGGTAAGATACATTTCCTTTAGAATCTTAAAGGCCAGGAACATGTGCTGATAAAGTCTTAGATGAAATTATCCGATGGGTAATAATTGTGTCTAATAGTTAAAGTTTGTATTTTTTTTCTGTTTCACAATCATAGATGACTTTGTCTATGGTTTAATTTTTTTCGCTACCCATAAATTGACCTTGTAGTTTGAAAAAACGAGTTCACTTTAGACCACACGACTGAAGTAAAACGTCTGCACAATAACTCTGCACTATGTCTTAGATAAACGAAACGTTACTGGCTATGAGAGGAAGAGAGAAAGAAAATATGTGCTCGCACCTCTCTCTTGCTCCATTCGCCTAGCCTGATCACACTTTTCGTAACGCTCTCGTCACGCGTTCATCAGCTTACTCCCAAAGTCAAACGTGTTTAAAGAAGTTTTACTTCAAAAAGTTGTAGTTTCATTTTGACTGATTTTGACATTGAATGTATCCTTACGTTTCTCGTTATTTTGTATGTACAGCGGATTACAGATTTAAAATTGTTGTCAAATTAATATGTACGATTTTATTTTTGTGTTACCCACACATTGGGAATTCTAAACATTTTTGAATATCATATCAAAAATTGACCGCTCCAGCGGGGTTCGACACGGTCAGTCGGAGACGCGGGTTCGAACCCCGCTGGGGCGGTCAATTTTTGATATGATATTCAAAAAAATGTTGTCAAATTGTTTACAATGTATGCAACTGTTTGTGCCTAAATAAATTAAAAATACATTAACAGGTGTGGACATAGCGTTCATAAAGGGCGGTAACGTGTATCACACTAGGAACGACAAAGCCGATTTCATACAAGAGGGGGTCATACAAAACGCTGGGGATATGCTATTGGGGCTGATAAGAGAACTGGCTGATAGTGATATATTGGAGACTAAGGTATGGAAACTTATATTTACGTTATTTTTTATTAGGGCTTATAGGGAAATGTAAGGCTGAAGTAAATTTATAGGCACATATCATGAACGGTGACCTTGAAGCTGGGTAAGAAAGAATTTTGTGTCTCTTTAATGGTAAGCAACGAGGCTTAGAAGTGTGGTAATCATTTTGTGGTATAATCGGTCTGTTGCGATACTTGAAGGTTGAAAGGTCATTCATAAGATTCATTAAAATGCTAGGGTCATCCATTATTTTTTTAAGTAAAACTTCTTTACGTACGTATGACTTGGGGAGTAAGCTGGTGAATGCGTGACGAGAGCGTTACGAAAAGTGTGATCGGGTGAGGCGAACGGAGAAGAAAGAGATGCGAGCACACGTTTTCTTTCTCTCTTTCTCTCATAGTCAGTTACGTTTCGTATATCTAAGAGACAGTACAGGCCTATTGTGCAGAAGATTTACTTCAGTCATTTGGTCTAGGGATAAAAAGTTGCTTAAAAACATCACGTGACAAATGGACGACCCTTTCTTTATCTTTAAATTAGAAAACTTTTCATTAAAAATTTCAAAGATTTTTTTTGTCGTTGTGCCTCGGTTAGCACTCGAAGGCAATTCTTCACCTGTATATGTTGAAAAGCCTGTACATCACCGTAACATTTAGAGGTTATTTTATTTCCAAAATTTATATGTAGAGACATCTATCGCGCGACATACGAACTACGTAACTAAAAACTGACGGATCCTACATCGCGATATCAAAGATATCAGAACGATTAAGTATTTATACAAGAACCCAACAACTACCGTTGAGGCAGTCCACCAGACATAACACCCGTCTGGTCGGAGGATCCTCTTTGTGAGGGTAGATGAGGAACTCAACACCCCGTTCCTCACACCCCCAAATATTTTAAGGCTTTCTTTCTTCCAGGAGCCACAATCAACGTTTGTCTACTATGACTACATAGGATTGTTTCTGGTGACATATTCCAGAAATACCGCCCTTATTGTAGATGTGCTTGTCGGAATTTTGGGCGTGTCAAGCGTCTTGTATTTCCTGTGGATGTTTGGGCTCAGTGAGTTATTTATTATATTTCTGAGACTAAAATTGACTATTTGTTGATTTATTAAAAAAAATTTAAATTACAAATGTGGCAACAAGCAACAGTCCAATTGATGGTAAGCGGTTACCGTAGCCTATAGATCCGAAAGCTCGTTACCGACCCTACCCCTATTCCCCCCCCCCCCCCCAAGGAGCTCTGGTCACCTTACTCACCAACAGGAACACAATACTGCTTGAAAGCAGCATTATTTAGCTGTGATCTTCTGTAAGGTCGAGGTACTACCCCAGTCGGGCTGCTCCAGATATTGAGGAATATATTTGCTGTGTCCCACCTAAAATAAATAGTGCAATATAAAATATGTACGTTTCAGGGAGGTCATCGGTAATGGGTCTACTGTGGTCTACAATGGGGAGATTATTCACAGTGACTGCCGGTCTGCTGGTAGTCCTATTCCTCACTTCCATCATGATCCTCACCACCACACAGATGAGGTAACTCTTACAGCACTCCTTAAATAAATGAAAAAACCAACTGCCTTCAATTTACATAGACAAGTCACACACTTGGGACATATTTAGAAATAAAAATAAAGTGTATTCTTAGCTATTTTCATCCCTTATATTAACCTATTCAACATAATATAATAATAATAATAATAAATACTCTTTATTGTACACCACAAAGAAACATTACAACAAAAGTGATACATGAAAAGAAAGATGTACAAGGCGGTCTTATCGCTAAGAGCGATTTCTTCCAGACAACCTTTGGGCATAGGACATAGCGATATACTTTAATATTAAACCTGAAGAGTTTCAAAGAGAGAAATAAATAAAGATAGAAAGCAAAGATTTTATATTTGATCCCAATTTAAAACAGTTGATGTTTATGTTGATAAACACGGGCTGTTTTCCGCAACTCGACGTCTTAATGTGCCTATTTTGCGTAACTGGCTGTGGACACTATTCGTGCCAGCCCAGCTCCTAAAAGAAGCCTAGTAGACCCTTCACGTTAGGGGCTGTCTGTAACATCTAAATTGTGACAGTGCTTGTTAAAAAAGATTTTAGAAATTAAGAAGTGGCAGCTACAAATATTTAAATCCATTGATTCAGACCAGTAAAACCTAAACAACTAAACCCCAATGTAATATAACCCCGTCCACTAATGCAGATACCTGTCGGCTCAGTGGATGGTGCTGCCGCTGTACGTCCTCCCACACCTCGTGACCGCGGTCTACGCGGCACATTTATACGACGGCTGGCTGGCCAGGAAGGTGATTATTCTGTTATTAATAACTGAGGAACTGCGGAGACTCTTGTCGGTTCCTCTCTGCAGAATCTACGTTCCGAATCGGTGGTAGCTTTACTTAAAACTATATATACTTATAATTATATACTTTTAATTTGTTTAATGACGATTCGAAGGTGCTTTTGAGGCCTATTTGAGTAGAGCCATTTTGATTTCTGATATATATCAGGGTAACATTTACAAATATGATGGTTTGGGGGCGGTGTGGTACGGGTTGTAAAGTTCCTCATCCACCATTTAAAAGGGAGGATCCTCCCACCAGACGGCTGTTGTGTCTGGTGGGCTTGGCCAACGCTTGTTGTCGGGTTCTTGTATATATATGTTCATGGCTATCGTGACATGATAATATAACTTTTGACTGATGAGTCGCTCGCTTCAGCCTGTAATATCTCACTACTGGGCATAGGCCTCTTTCCCCATGTAGGAGAAGGATCAGAGCTTAATCCACCACGCTGCTCCAATACGATTTGGCGCATATATTCCCTACTATGAGTAACGATCGCTATCAGGTGTACATGATAACAACTGGGACCGAGCAAAGACGGCACAAACACCCAGACCACAGTAAACACCTCTATGGCCAACACAAATGTTTGTCATGTGCAGGGATCGAACCCGCAACCGCCAGCGCAACAGGCACAATCCATGGCTGTGATTTTTTATTTTAGAAATAGGTTAAAAATTATGTTACGACTTGTTCTCAGGCCAATCTAAGCCGTTCTATCCGAACGTCCCAAGCTATGTCGGCCACGCGGCTTCTGCTGTCTGTCTCACTACTAGCGCTGTGTTGTGTCCCGGCCCTGGCTAATATTCGCTACATAATCACAGTACCTCTTCTATCGATGTCGGTTACAAGTTTTATCTCTGTAACTCTCGTGAGATACGGCAACATGAAAGGTAAGATTAAATAAAGAGCTCGTAATATCCATTTGTAAATTCTTGTGTCTTGTTTTTGTCGACAATTTGAAACTAATATATATTTCCAGCATGGCAACACTTGCTGCTAGAGGTGGTGCTGGCGACACCGGCCGCTATGTTCGGTCTGTCTCTTTCTCTCCGCCTGATACCGTTTCTGATACCTATAATGGGTCGCTCAGCTGCTGACAACCCGGACTATGTCATCGCTATCGTGACTACTGGGCTGACCATTGTGACCTTTTGTGTGGTGGTAAGTGGCGACAGATACCGTTATTATATGTACGATGTACGAAAGGTAAACCTGACTTTTTCGAAACCTACACACACGTGCACATACACATACACTCAAACGAACACACCCATACACATCGAGAGGTCAGGGGTTTTTTGTGGGTATGGGAATTTAGAGACTTACCAACGTTCGAGTCCCACATATCCTGGCGTTAAAGAATTGACTGAAGAAAAGACCGAGCATGTAATTTTACATAGACAACAAAATCATGCCAAGAACACATAACTGCGTTCCTAAATCTCACAGAAAAAAAGAGAAACACATTCAGAAATGCATGTGTTCTGCTGACTTTAAAAGAATTTTTTTCCAACAATAAAAAAAATATTGTAATTTCAGTCGGGAATCGAACTGCTGTTCTCTCGGCGTCGCCTGCGGGCTGTGCTGGGCGGTGTGTTCGTCTCGTCCGCTGTGTTCATGGCGATACCTCTCAACCCCTACAGTGGACTGACCACTCAGAGGCATTACTGGTTTGTGAGTACTAACTTATTTGTTAACAGCTGATACGACTGATTCTGTCGTGCGAACTGTCAAACGCTTGAAGTTCAGGTTTTTAAGAATTTTTTTTTATTTTTAACAGAATAAGGAAACCAGGATCTGATGATGGGATCTCAGAGAAATCGAGGGAAACTCTCGAAAATTCGCATAGCTTTTTACTGCGTGTACCGATTTTGATGATTTTTAATTTAATCGAAAGCCGATGTTTACCATGTGGTCACATTTAAATTTCATCGAGATCTGATTACAACTTTTGGAGTGATATTTGATAGTCCGTATTTACTTGACTATTTTTTCGTCAACCTACGTTGTATTACTTGTCGATGTAATTGAAGTCGGTTTTTTTTTCGTTTGCCAGCAAACACAAGTGACAGAGGCTATATTTGGAAAAACCGCGAGCGAAAAGCTAGCTCAGTATAACTTTGTGTACATTGATTCAAGCCATCAATTGTAATTATTTTTAATTGAATATAATTTCTATTTTAAGTAAATTTTGATAAATTTTCACAAAAACTTTTTGCGAAACTCCCGCCCTGTAAGAGGACGAGAGTAAAAAAAAATCGCTCCAATTACAAATATTATATTTTTTACTTTACTCAATATTTATTTTTATTATATGTTTTCTATTTTATATTATTAATATTTTTTATATTAATCAATTATT
Organism: Melitaea cinxia; assembly: GCF_905220565.1. Lineage (NCBI taxonomy): Eukaryota > Metazoa > Arthropoda > Insecta > Lepidoptera > Nymphalidae > Melitaea > Melitaea cinxia. Next base: position 12,407,796 of record NC_059415.1, read on the forward strand.
TAACTTTAATTTAAACTTTTCAATTAAATTTTCAATTTTAATTAATTTTTTATCTTTAGGAGGATGGGGGTACCCATTCTGATATTCACGATGATATTATTTAAAACAAAAATGTTTTGTTTTCAGCATACACAAGTAACCACGTACAACGCAAACCAAACGCCAACAGAAAGTGTGTCGGGCGTCCTCATAACAAGACCGGATCTCTATTCCGTACCACACGCACTAAAAGCCATCAAAGACAGTCCGTATTACGAGAAAGACGGTCGACTGAACAATGAAAGTCTGATAATAAAAGACAGCGACTTGACCGTCATAACTCTAGAGAAATGTGCGACGAGACTTTATTGCGACATGCCGCTGTACAGGACGCGGTTCGAGAAATATAAGTAATTTTATTACTAACGTACTAATAATAGTTATAGTTAGCTGTAGTTTGTGAGTGGGGGGCGTCCATAAAGTATACAAGGGGGTATTGGCCTAGCGTGACGAGACATAAAAAGGGTCATGACATACAGACGGTCAACAGAGTGATCCTATAAGGCAGTGTTTCCCAAAGTGGGCGATAACGCCCCCTTGTGGGCGCTGCAGTACTAAAGGGCGGTAAGAGACCTAGAAAAAAAACGGTGGCGTTGTGTAGAGGCTTGGGGGGCGATTTGTCATTTAATCTATATGAACTCTCGATTACAACTTGTGAACATCGACTAATATTCATTAAAAGATTGCTCAAAGGGGGCACTATAAAATTATTTATTCTCTTAGTGGGCAGTAGATAGATTAAGTTTGGAAACCCCTGCTATAAGGGTTCCGTTTTTTCCTTTTGAGGTACGGAACCCTAAAAAGGGAAGATTGTTTATAAATCTTCCCTTCTTCTACTTGTTAATAACAAAATCAATCAAGAGGGAGGGGGAAATAGCTTCTTTGACGTAATATTTATTCGTGTAAAAGTGTAACTTATTTTTTTAAAGTTCCCTTATTCATTGTGATTTTAACCCCCCTCAAGGACACCTTACTAAATTTCAGGATGAAGATTATCCTGTCCTAATATCGTATAGCGTGTTATGAATTTAAATCTTATCAATTATTTTCAATCATTTAATAGATTTAGCAATGTCTTGCATGAAATTGTGTGTTTACTGTCATAACATATAAAGTTCTAACTTTAATGTTTGTGCTGTTCACAGTGAAGGGTTGATTAATTAAATTACTAATATTTTCTTTATGTTATATAATATTTTTAACGAAATTTTTAATCCCACACAAGACCTAAAAATTGTATTGAGATTGTAATCTCAACCGCATTGATTAATTTAATATTTGTCTCTCTAATTCTATGCGATATTAGCGAAGTCCGAAGCCGTCTCATATAAATTGAATGTACGAAGGAAAGCTTGTACATAATGTTATGTAAATGCCGGAAACAATAAAATTAAACTAAAACTTATCGACCCATTATCAATGTTCGTTTAAAAATATAACATAATTAGCTGACCCCGCAAACGTTGCTTTGCCATATATCTTATTAACCCGCTTAATCCTCCCCCCCTATAACGTAGGGGTATGAAAAATAGATGTTGGCTGATTCTCAGACCTACCCGATATGCTCACAAAATTTTATTAAAATCGGTCGAGCCGTTTCGGAGGAGTTCAATGTTTAACACCATGACACGAGAATTTTATATATTAGATATATGTCATATGTGTATGTATAACATAATATATGTGTATATGATCTTAAATCGCTAAAATGCTGTAAACTTAATCATGAAATATTTTACAAGTGTACAAGTTTTATTTGTTTATATTCTTCAGTACTGAAGATGTTCATTAATCATTAATGGACAGGGTCGTATAGCTTAGTTTCCATTATATTTGTATTTATGTTTTAATACTGTATGTATGTTTTTAGTATAAACAGTCTGTTTGTGAGGATGTCACCTCCGGAACAGTTCGAGCACTCCTTGAAGTTAGTCAACAAGACTTGTACTGACGACACTTGTGTGTTGAACTTCGTGACTAAGAGTAAGAAAAACTTACATACAATCTTGATATATCATTTAATATTTTTATTTTATTCTGTATTCCGTTAGTCAGCTGTTACAGAAATTTTTTTACTTCAAAAATGTGTAGCTATGACTATCAGTTGGCTGTAACCTACCTTAAGCATTAAGTTGCCCACTGTAGGGCAGACGGGTGTTTGTTTGAGT